>NC_086104.1:146972655-147283696 GCF_963921235.1 Mobula hypostoma | reverse complement strand
TCAAGTTATCTGAGGAAAGATGGGATGACTTGAGAGAAGCATTAGTGGCAGCATTGGTTGGGTCATATGGCAACCGCTATTTTGCTTATCCAGTGTAGATTCACCTGGACTTATCAGAAGTAATGAATTAGTTTATTTATTGAGATAGAGTGCAGGATAGACACTTCCAACCCTTCAAGCCACGTCACCCAGCAATCCACTGATTTAATCCTACCTAATCACAGGACAATTTGCAATGACCAATTAACCTACCAACCGGTATGACTTTGGACTGTAGGAGGAAACCGGGGCACCCGGAGGAAACCCATGTGGTCACAGGGAGAATGTACAAACTTCTTACAGGCAGCGAAGAGAACTTAACCCTGGTTGCCTGTACTGTAAAGTGCTGTGCTAACCATTATGCTACCGTGCTGTGGGAAGAGATGAGATACTGGAACTGTGGCTAACAACTAAAACTTGAGAGTTTGTTTTAAATTATGCAGATTGCTTATGAGGGAAGGAATGATACCCCAGAGTCGGAAGTAAGGTAAACGGATCTTCGCTTTAGAATGAGCAGAATTAGGACAATTTTTGAAGCCTACGAGTAATGGTTGAGCCAACACGGATTTGATGAGGGAATGGCTTTCTTTTATGTCATAAATAACTGTCATTGAAAGCTTCCGTATAAATTAATTATTACATTGCAAGTTACAGCTCAGAATATTTTCAATGCAACAGAACTGCATATCCATTTTCACCCATACACAATAAATCACTAGTAGGTACATCCAAAAGTCTAGAATGATTTTTTTCTTCCCAAAACACTGCTGCCTATGTCCCAGTTCTGTTTGCCCATCACTCCTGTATTGCCCTAGTGGCACAGCTG
The DNA here is from genome assembly GCF_963921235.1 of Mobula hypostoma. Classification (NCBI taxonomy): domain Eukaryota; kingdom Metazoa; phylum Chordata; class Chondrichthyes; order Myliobatiformes; family Myliobatidae; genus Mobula; species Mobula hypostoma. Next base: position 147,282,831 of record NC_086104.1, on the reverse strand, counting down.
GAAGAGCTGTTGTCTCACAGCTCCAGCGACCTGGGTTCAATCCCGACCCCCGATATTATTTGTGTGTGGAGCTTACCTCTATTCCACAAGAGGGTGCTCCTGTTTCCCTCCATTTCCATAAGACCAGAAGATGTGGATGGCACATAAGCATTGTGGTTAGCACAATGCTTTACACTACGGTGACCTGTGTTCAATTCTTGTCGTTGCCTGTACGGAGGTTGGACGTTCTCCCTGTGAGCGCGTGGATTTCCTCTGGGTGATCCAGTTTCCTCCCACAGTCCAAAGATGTATCCGTTGGTAGATTAATTGCTTATGGTAAATGGTCCTGTGATTAGGGCATTGCAGGTAGGGCCAGAAGAGCCTACTCTGCGCTGTGGCCCAATAAATAAATAAATAAATAAATAAAATGTTGGAGCAGAGTTTATCAATTAAGCCCCTTATGTCTGCTGCACAATTCTATCATTGCTGATTTATTATTCTTCTCAATCCCATTCTCCTACTTTCTCTCTGTAACCTTTGTCATCCATACTATTCAAGAACCTATCAACCTCCAATCTAAATATACCCAATGGCTTGGTCTCCGCAGCCAACTGTAGCAATGAACTCTGCAGATTCACCATATCTTCCAATGTTTGATAGGTTTCAATGAGATCCCCTCCCCGCCCCCCGTTCTTCTAAACTCCAGTGAGCTGAGGCCCAGAGCCATCTTCCTTATATGTTGACCCTTTCATTCTTGGTATCGTTCTTGTGAACCTTCTCCAGAACCTCCCCAATGCCAGTACTTCCCTTCTTCCTGAAGATGTGCGGGTTGATAGCTTAATTAGCTGCTGTAAATTGTCCCTCATGTGTAGGTGAGTCTTCGAATTTGGTGGGAGTTACAGGGAATGTGGGAGAATGAAATGAGAAAATGCTTAATCCTTATTTAGATTATGTGGGCCAAAAGGCCTGTTTCCTTGTGATCTAACTCCATGTTTAAACTGATCCTGTATCAAGAAATATCCCAATTTTAAAATTTTTATCTGTGTTTTCAACCTATCCCCTCGCACGTGATTGCATCCCTTCCAGTTTCACAGACCTCCCAGCAGTCTCGCCTTGAACCTGCCCAACTTTATTCACCCCTCTTTCGGTGGCAGGGGGGAAATGGTTAATTCAAGAGGGCAGAATTTTAAGGTGATTGGAGGAAAGTATAGTGGGGATGTCTGAGGTAATTTCTTTACCCAGAGAGTGGTTAGTGTGTGGAATGCCCTGACAGTTGTGGTGCTAGAGGCAAATACATTTACTGAACAAAAGTCTGAGGCACAGATATGTAGCCAGGGTGCCTAGGACTTTTGCACAGTACTGTATTTGTCAACGTGGAGCTGAGAGCGAGTTTGTAAATCTGGCATGAACAAAGAGTGTTGGGATTGGTGAGGGTGGAGCACTGCTGAAGGGGTGCGGGACAGGTGGTAGAGAAGGAGTGCCGGGATAGGGGGTAGCGCGGTTGCAAACACACCCAGCTTAGAGACACCGGGCAAGATCATTTATTTCCAAATAAGTGGTTTATTGACCATCACTCCCCTCCGCTCCCTCCCCTCTCTCTCTTCCACTTCTCCCAACCATGGTTCCCCTCTCCCTGTCCTCTTCTCACTCTCAGTCCACAAGAGGGACCCATATCAGTATCAGGTTTATCACCACTCACATATGTCAAGATATTTGTTTTTTTTTGTGGCAGCAGTACAGAGCAATACATAAAATCACTGCAGTACAGTGCAAAAGTCATTGGCACCCTAGCTATATACATGTACCTAAGACTGCTCCGCCATCTATCATGGCTGACTTGTTATCCCTCAATCCCATTCTCCTGTCTTCTCCCCATTACTTTTGCTACTTTTAATAATCAAAAACATTTCAACCTTTGCTTTCAATACAACCAATGATCTGGCTTCAACAGCTGTCCATGACAATAAATACCACAGATTCACCACCTCTAGCTAAAGAAATTCCTCTCATCTCCTGACTATAGAGATATACCAAAGGTTGGTCTGTGTATCTGGAAGGCTTCAGCAGAAACAGGTTCACCCTTAGCCCTCAAAACCATTGTAGTTAGTCAGTAAACTTTGCTCAAACCAACCCAATTCAATCAATCAAAATTTAAGCATCAGGACCCATCAATGCTCCACACGTTGGGGTAATAACAGAATGGTTTTCAATATAAAATACTTAAATGAAACTTTGTCACACTCGATAAAGTTAAATAAAGTACCAGCTGTTTATAAAATCTGCAAGTTTAATACAAAAGCTCCATTATATCACAGCCATTAGCTGCTCTCAGAAACTAACCATAATTGCAAAAAAACAGTGAATAGATCAATTGCAGTATTTGCTTAGTTAGATGATCTAATATATATCTGTGCCATGTACCATCTCCTGAAAATAATTGAATTTCCCTGTTATCAGATACTTCAACTCTTTAATTTAACAGGCAAACAATTTTTCTTTGGAAGGTTGGCAGGCAGTAAGTACAGAGCATTTATTCAATGATTGACTGCAATCGTTTACCAGACAGAGAACCCAGTAATTAATATGCTTATTGAAGATCAATACATACTCTATATGAATGTTCCCATTGTAATGTGGCCTTGAAGTCTTAAGTGCATATAAATATGTATTATATATATAGCTGGGCTGCCTGAGATGTTTGCACAGTACTGTATTTATAAACGTGGAGCGGAGGGAGTTTGTAAATCTGGCAGGAGCAAAGGATGTCGGGAATGGTGGCAGTGGGGTGCTGTGGGAGGGGTGTGGGACAGGTGGCAGGGAAGGAATGCCAGAGATGGGGGTGCCGTAGTGACGCACCTAGCCCTGAGACACCAGGCAAAGTCATTTGATTCCAAACAATTGGTTTATTGATAATTACCGAATGTCTCTCTGGTGCTTTCCGCACCCTCCCCTCTGTCTTCCCCTTTTCCCAACCATGAATCCCCTCTCCCTGCCCCCTTCCCACTCTCAGTCCACAAAGGATACCCATATCAGAATTAGGTTTATCATCACTCATATCTGTCATGAAACTTGTATGAGTTTAAGATATTTGCATGAACTGTATTTCAGAGCTAGTCTAATACAAACCCTGGGTGTCTCTCTCTGCACATCCAAATGTTTTGCCAAAACTACTAAGGGACTGAAGTTTCCCTGCACAATTTGGTCCCTTGCGGCTGAGTTTGCTGTTTCAAGAAGCTATCTTGAGGAGAAGATGGCAGCGCGATACAGCACGCGTAGCCGCTCCAAATGATATCGTATTTGTGAAGTAGGGTGCCGAGCATAATCCTGATTTTATGGGGACAGACGTGAAGAAGCACGGAGGAATATCTGGAGTAGCTTCTGAAATGCCTGCTTCGCTGCCACTGCTACTGTGCGATAGAGAATCTCTGGAGGGGAAGGCCCCAGCTCCTTGGCTTTGCCTATTGCCTGTTGCTGGGGATGGGGTCGAAGCGCTCGGCAGAGATGGTGCTCAGTGCTTGGTGTCGGAGGGCTGGTTGGAGGCTCGAACTTTTCAGACAGTCTCAGAGTTGGACTGTGGTCGGGTGCTTCCAGGCTGCTACATTGGCAAGTTTGCGGCGCTGGAAGCTCATGGAAGGGAGTTTCTCCCTCCAACCGTCTGCGTGAAATGAGACTTTCAAGAGATTTTAGACTTTTTTTTTTAAACGTGCCTATGGTCTGTTCTTCATCAAATTATGGTATTGTTTTGCACTGTTGTAACTATATGTTATAATTATGTGGTTTTTGTCAGTTTTTTTAGTCTTGGTTTGTCTTGTGTTTCTGTGATATCATTCTGGAGGAACAAATTGTATCATTTCTTAATGCATGCATTACTAAATGACAATAAAAGAAGACTGCGTGTCCTCAATCTAATCTAAAATCATTATGATTCTGAGTTGGAGGCAAAGATGGAGACATTCTTTGTCTGGGAAAAAATTCTATTCAGAACCGTGACACTCTTGGACAAACACCCTCAGTGGCCACTTTATTGCATACCTCCTCTCCCTAATGACGTGGCCACTGAGTATAAGTTTGTGATCTTCCGCTGCTACTAGACCATCCACTTCAAGGTTTGATGTGTTGTCCATTCAGAGATGCTCTTCTACACGCCACTGTTGCAATGCATGGTTATTTGAGTTACTGCTGCTCTACTTGAACCACTACTGCTCTACTGCTGCTCTACAGACTGCTTGAACCAGTCTGGCCATTCTCCTCTGACCTCTCGCATTAGCATGGTGTTGTTGCCCACAGAATTGCCATTCACTGTATGTTTATATTTTGTTTTTCACAACATTCTCTGTAAATTCTAGAGAGTTGTGAGTGAAATTACCAGGAGCTCAGCAGCTTCTGAGGTGCCCAAACCACCGTAAGTCATTCCATGGTCAAAATCACTTAGATCACATTTCTTCCCTATTCTGATGTTTGATATAAACAAGAACTGAACCTCTTGACCATGTCTGCATGCCTTTATGCATTGAATTACTGCCACATGATTGGATGGTTAGATATTTGCATTAACAAACAAATGTACAGGTGTATGTAACAAAGTGGCCACTGAATGTATTTCACTCCTTATCCCACTGAGGCAATGTATTCCAGATCATAACAATTTCCTGTGTTAAATTTATACAATCTCACCTTTTGCTGAATTGCCAATTATGTTAAATTTATGTCCAAAGTTTCTCCTTCCTACTTCTGTGAGACCTGCTCAAGGGCTTAACATCTTTCCTAAGATGCAGTACCCAGAATATGTCACAGATTCTAACATAGTCATAGTCAGACTTTATTGATCCCGGGGGAAATTGGTTTTCGTTACCAGTGATTGACAATGGCTTGTTTGCCTTGCAAGTATTTTCTGGACACTTGTAAAAGATTTTTCAGCTTTAATGTATCGCTACATTCTCAGTAGGTTGGCGGGGAGGAGATACAACTCTACAAGAGGAGGTGTAAGGTGGTCCTTCCCTCTGCTAGTCTGCAGGCCATCCTTGGACAAGGTACTGCACTTGCTTGACACCACCCCCCCCCACCTCAATCAGGGTCATGTGAAGCCATGGCAGCTGGTGGTGGATGGTCGTATGAGCAGCTGGTGCATATCACAAATTCTGCTTATGCAACCACTGATTCTGCTTATGAACCAGGGGAAGATGATCTCTGAAGGGTCTTGATATGGCTAGGGTCACCCATCTTGTAAAGTCACAGCACAGAAGAAGGCCATGACAAACCACTTCTGTAGAAAAATTCGACAAGAACAATCACGGCCATGGAAAAACCACCATCACCCACATCATATGACATGGCACATACGAGCATTCTCAGATCATTAAACACACTTAAATATAGTTGTGATTGTGTATGTATGAGCTGTGCTCAATCTTACTTCTAAAGTGCAACCCTTATGCAGGAAGAGTAAACCATGAGGTTGTGACCATAAGGCCATATGACAAAGGAGCTGAGTTAGGCCATTTGGCCCATCGATTCTGCTATTCCACTCAGTTGTGGTTGATTTATATCTCTCTTACCTTCTCCCTGTAACCTTTGACAACCTTTAATGGTGAGGCTGCAATCAGTCATTTGTTTCTGAAGCAGTGCGAAGTTCAAAAAGAGCTTGGACTTTTTCACAACTTCTCATCTGGCTGCAATCAGAATGATCTCTTCGGCACTTGGCAGGAACCAGTAAAAGGAAACAAGGTGTAAGCAAGGGGTGGACATTGTTGGATTGGACAACATTAGAGTGGCCAGGATTTGGCTCAACAGGCTTGGGTGAGAACAAGCGCAGACCAGAACTTAAGCTAAGAAGTTAGAGGTATAGCAGTGTAGGTAGGATGTCTGTGTCAGTATAACAGTGTCTGTAAGATGTGGGATTGCTGGTTATCTAGCAGTCTCCCTGATGACTACATCTGCAGAATGTGTACCTAACTTCAGCTCCTGACTGACAAGGATCCCAAGAATTTGTAGTATGCCTATGAGTTGGTTTTTTAAAGCAGCTTGTGATTGAGCCCACTATGGGAAAGGAAATTCTAGATTGGGTGTTGTGTATTGAGCAAGATTTGATTTGGGAGCTTAAGGTAAAGGAACCCTTAGGAAGTAGTGATCAGAATATGCAGATTGAGAGGGAGAAGGTAGAATCAGAGTATTACAGTGGAGTAAAGGGAATTACAGAAGTATGAGAGAAGAGCAGTTAAAGTTGATTGAAAAGGGACACTAGCAGGGATGATAGCAGAAAAACAATGGCTGGAGTTTCTGGGGGCAATTTGGATTGCACAGAATAGATACATCCTAAAGTTGAAGAAGTTTTCTAAATGGAGGATGAGGCATTTGTGGCTGACAAGGGAAGTCAAAGACAGCATAAGAAGAAAAGAAAAGGCATACAATATTGCAACAATTAGTGGGAAGTTAGAGGATTGGGAAGCTTTTAAAAATCAACGGAAGGCAATAAAAAGCCACAAGGAGTGAAAAGATGAAACATGAAGGTAAGCTAGTCACTAATATAAAAGTTGACACCTAAAGTTTTTTTTACAGAAACAGCATTATCAAGTGTAAAAGAGAATTGAGAATGCTGGAAAATGAGAGGTAGTAATGGTGGACAAAGAACTGGCAGACATACTTAATAATTATTTTGAGTCAGTCTTCACTGTGAAAGACACTAGAAGTGTGCCAGAAATTTGAGTGTCAGGAGGCAGAAGCAACTGTAGTTGCTCTTACTAAGGGGAAGGTGTTTGTGAAGCCGAAAGGACGGAAGGTAAAGAAGTCACCTGGACCTGATGTACTACACCCCATAATTCTGAAGGAGGTAGCTGAAGAGATTGTGGAGACTGGAGAATCACACCACTCTTTACAAAGTGAGGGAGGCAGGGTAAAAAAAGGAAATTATAGGCCTGTTAGCCTGACTTAAGTGGTTGGGAGGATGTTGGAGCCCATTACTAAAGATGCCGTTTTAGAGTATTTGGGGGCACATGATAAAATAGGTTGAAGTCAGCATGGTTTCCTTCAGGGAATTCTTGCTTGACAAATCTGTTGGAATACTTTGAGGAAGAAACATGCAGGATAGACAAAAGAGAGTCAATGGATGCTGTTCACTTGGATTTTCAGAAGGTCTGTGGCAAAATGCTGCACATAAGGCTGCTTATTAATATAAGAGCCATGGTGTTACAGGGGAGATACTAGCATGGACAGAAGATTGGCTGAATGGCAGGAAGCAAAGAGTGAGAATAAAGGGGGCCTATCCTGGACCCAGCTGGTGGTGTAGTGGCACCAGCGTTGGACATTGGGATGAAAGGTCCCGGGTTCGAATTCATCCAGCTGGCTCCCCTGCGCACTTTCCATCCGTGCTGGGTTACGAGCTGGTGGTCTGTTTGGAAACTCACCCGGCAGAAGGCAATGGTAAACCACTGCTGTAACTTGCCTCGTACGCGGTTCTCCACTACGTCAGAGAGGCGTGGAGGGAAATCGTCCGCTAACCGGAGAAACTCCGGATGCCACGTACCTTTCCTTTCAATTCTGGTTGGATGCCAGTTTCTAGTGGTGTTCTGCAGTGGTTGGTACTGAGACTGTTTCTTTACAGATTATATGTCAATGATTTAGATAACGTTGTGGCCAAGTTTGCAGATGATACAAAGACAGGTGGAGGGGCATGTAGTTTTGAGGAAGCAGGGAGTCTGCAGAAGGGCTTGGAGGAGTGGCAGATGGAATATAGTGTTGAAAAGTGTATGGTTATTCACTTGGGTAGAAGGAATAAAGACATAGATTATATTCTAATTGGGGAGAAAATTAAATAATCAGAGGTGCAAAGGGAATTGGGAGTTCTTGTGTAGGGTTCTCTTAAGGTTCACTTGCAGTTTAGGTCAGTGGTAATGAAGGGAAATGCAATGTTAACATTCATTTCAAAAGGACCAGAATATAAAATTAAGAATGTAATGCTGAGGTTTCATATGACATTGGTCAAGCCACTCTTGGAATATTGTGCAACACACACAAAAAGCTGGAGGAGTTCAGCAGGCCAGGCAGCATCAGTGGAAAAGAGTAAACAATCGACATTTTGGGCCGAGTTTCAATCCTGCTGAAGGATCTCAGCCCGAATCGACAACTATTTACTCTTTTCCATAGATACTGCCTGGCCTGCTAACTTCCTCAAACTTTTGTGTGAGTTGCTTAAATTTCCAGTATCTGCAGATTTTCTCTTGTTTATAATTGTGAGCAGTTTTGGGCCCCTTAGCTAAGAAAAGATGTGCTGGCATTGGAGCCAGTCCAGGTGAGGTTCACAAGAATGATTCCGGGAATGAAAGCATTAACGTATTAGGAACATTTGATAGCTTTGGGCTGGACAGGGAGGTTGATCCTTGGAGTTTAGGAGGATGAGGGAGGATCTCACTGAAACCTGTCGAATATTGAATGGCCTAGACAGAGTGGATGTGGAGAGGATGAATAGAGATGAAGAGGAATTTCTTTAGCCAGAGTGTGATGAAACTGTGGAATTCATTGTCATAGATGGGAGTGGAGGCCAAGTCATTGAGTATATTTAAGGCAGAGGTTGATAGTTTCTTGACTAGGTAGGGCATCAAAGGTAACAGGGAGATGGTAGGAGAATGGGGTTGAAAGGGAATATAAATCAGCCATGATGGAATGGTGGAGTAGATTCAATGGGCTGAATGGCCTAATTCTGTTCCTATGCCTTACGGTCTTATGATACCCTTAATAATCAAGAATCTGTCAACCCCTTCTTTAAATAAACCTAATGACTCCTCCTACATTAACCCTTTCATTCCTTGGATCATTGTCATAAACTTCCTCTGGACATCTGCAATGCCAACCATCCTTTCTTAGATAAGGAGCCCCAAGCTGCTCACAATGGTTTCTGGCTCATAGGTGGTGATAATCTATGGGTATAATTGCAATTTGCAATGTTTCACTGCCTGATTACTCCTGGGTTCCTTGAAATGGTTCCAGGTCCATTTCCTTGGCAAAAATTTATTTCAATAGTTTCATTTGAAATCAGAGAAATGCATATAATATACATCCTGAAATTCTTGTTCTTCACAGACATCCATGAAAACAGAAGAGTGCCCAAAAGAATGCATGACAGTAAACATGTTAGAATTCAAGAGCTCATCCCCACTCCACCTCCCACGCAAAAGCAGCAGCATAGTAACGACCCTCCTCCTCCCCCACTTACTTCAGCAAAAAATAGTATCAACACCCTCCACACACCAAGCAAGTAATAGTCAAGCCCCCAAGAAATACCATGGTCTGCAGTACAACAAAAACTAATTGTTCACCCAACAATTCAACATGCCACTGGTTCTCTCTCTCTTTCTCTCTCTGTCCCTAATAAAGGGAGAAAGAGGTGTCCCCTCTTATAGCGAAAGGGGAGACATAACAAAACAATTTGCTGACTTAGTGTTAAAAGTCTGTCGCGCCATTTTCTTTTACTGAGTTCTCTGACCTGAGAATCGGCAACAAACTCCTCCCATCATTGAGAGGGAGCGTGATTGGCTGAGTACAGAGCCTCCGACAGCTGATCTGCTGCCCCTGATGTTCCGTTTTCCTCACGCGATTCTTCAGTCGGCAGCTCCGGCACAGAATCAACCCACCTGCAGAGCCGTGAAACCTCAGAACCCCGAAGGCGTGCTCACCTTCTAGGCTGCGTCCCTGGGATTTCAAAAAAGCGACCAGTTGTGAGCCCGTGGGAGCGAGTCTTACCACTAAGAGCTGGAGTCTGACTGTCACTCCAGGTCAGGGTCTTCAGCAGAACCCCACCTGCCCTGAAACCACACCGTACAGGAGGGAGATCAGTGGCCACCGCCAATGGGATTCCAGCACCAAGCACATCTTTCCCACCTCCCCCGCCCCCCTGCTTTCCACAGAGATCACTCCCTAAGTGCCTCCCTTGTCCATTCATCCCTCCCCACTGATCTCCCTCTTGGCACTTATCCTTGCAAGCAGAATAAGTGCTACACCTGCTCCTACACCTCACTACCGCTCAGGGCCCCAAGCAATCCTTCCAGGTGAGGCAGCACTTCACCTGTGAGTCTGTTGGGGTAATCTGTTATTTCCAGTGCTCCCGGTAAGACCCGACGTGGAATTTGAAGACCAATTGGTTCACTGAAAACCTATCCTCTGTCCCAGTGGCCACCCATTTTAATTTCCCTTCACATTCTCATTCTGACATGTCCATCCATGATGCCTCTACTGTCATGATGAAGCCACAGACAGGTTGGAGGGGTAACATGCTATAGTCCGTCTGGGTAGCCTTAAACCTGATGAACATTGCTTTCTCGAACTTCTGGTAATGCCCCCCCCCCACTTTTCTATTCCCCATTACTATTTCCCTCTCTCACCTTATCTTCTTGCCTGTCCATTGCTACCTTCTGGTGCGCGTCCCCCATTTTTCCTTCCATAGCCTTCTGTTCTCTCTTGTTAGATTCCCACCTCTCCAGCCCTGTATCTCTTTCACCAATCAACTTCCCAGCTCTTTACTTCACCCCCCCACTCCACCTATCACCTTCTGTTTCTTCCTCCTCTCCCCTCACCTTCTAACTCTGACTCTTCATCTTTTTTTCTCCTTGCGTTGCAAGTTTTCAACAACAGCGTGTTCATCTTCCTCAACTTGGTTGGAGCTTATCAAGTGGGTTCCTTTGGGCAATTAAATCTTTCGGATCCTTGCTACTGATTATACTGTGTGGGCTTCACATCTACATCCCATCAAGGAACCATACCATTCACTTCTCATCATCTCCTTTGGCGGACAGCACTTGGCATGGCGTGGGGGGGGGGTGGCAATGTGACCTTTGATCTTCAGGAGTCCACCCATGTTGGTCATGGTGTGATCAATGAAAATGTGCTCATGATTTTCTTTTAAGGCCATTACTCATTGCTCATCCCTTGTTTCCCTGGAGAAGGTGGTTGACCTTCTGGTGAATGTGCTCCCACAGTGCCATTGAACAAGGAGTTCCAGAATTTCAACCAAAAGCTGAGAAGATAGTTTTATTTCAAACTCAATACGAGATGACACTTGGAGGGGAAACAATGGTGGTCTTGGTCCCATGTATCTTCTACCCTTGTCCTTCTTGGTAGTTGTGGTCTTACATAACTATCTTGAATCCAGAAAAAATCTGAACATGCTGTTGTTGAGAGCTTGCAATGCAAGGCGAAATAATATCAATAAGATGTAGGTGGAGGTGGCGTTACGATGGGGCTCAATGGCAACTCCTTCGAGTTCATCTGTGAAAACAGTTTAATTTCTACCTTTGATGTCTCTCTTAGTAACACACACAAAATGCTGGAGGAAGTACTGCTGGAGTTGCTTGAGCAATATCTGCTTACTCTTTGAATATATTTCACACTGTAGCCACTGTACGCCAGCTGCGGAATGAATGGATATTTAGGTTTAACTGCAGAAGACCTCCCGCTATGCAGAGCTCTCAAGTTCTGTCTGGCTGTAGTTGTCTTTGGCGTCATGAATGCCCTCACTAATTGAAAATTTTTCCTAACTCTTCCAATGAGTTGGACTCCAGGTACTAATGGGACTGCATGCTTTGCATCACGTGCTCTATCTTGGGCTCTAGACGTCAGGGACTGGAGAACCTGGAGTTATAAACAAACTGCTGGAAGAACTCAGGAACACAAACAACATCTGTGGGAAGAAAGGAACTGTCAATGCCTTGTGTCTAAACCTTGCATCTTGGACTTATTTTTGCTAATAATATAAATGAGTTCTGAAGCAATGGAAGTACAGAATACCACTGTGTATTGAACAGTCTCAGTCTGGGTCAATTATGCTATCACTCGTCCCTTCGTAATGCTGGGCTGGATAGAAATGGTTCAATCGACTGGGTGTGAAACTATCAAGAAGGTACTGGGTTCAGCACCAGAGGCTGGATAGGCAAGGTTTCGTGTTTTTTGACTCCATCTGCCATGACTGGTATTGAAAAGGAACACACTTTTTAAAGGTACAGAGAGGGTTTTTTGGATTCAAAACCTCATTAAGGATCAAAGATAAACTTTAGTTGCAGGAACATCTTCTTCTCCTCTGCCATCAGGTTTCTGAATGGACATTGAACCCATGAAAACTGCCTCATGACTTTGTTTTTCATTTATGCACTACTTACTTAATTTAACATACATAGACACATGCACTATATATACCTAACAGAGAGAACTCAAAGGGTAAAGTGATTTTGCTCACATGGAGATTGAGGAAAGAAAGACTGAACGTATTGCAGGGAAGAAACATCTGGATTGTCAAAAGTACAACCCACTTGAGGTTCCAGCTGTTTTTCATTATTTGTTATTTTCCTGTTCTGTTGATCGATGATGTTATTTTGACTCCTTACAGAGCAAACTAGCAACTTAATAAGATCGCTGCCATCTGCTCCTCAGAAAAAAGGAGGCTGTGGGGATAAGATGGGATGGTTAGGCCATCTTTATTCTGCTTGCTTCTATTACAATCCGACAGACGTGTTGATACTTTACCATAATTAGCATCTGCGTGATTGAAGGGGCTTGAATTTATGAAACCCTTTCCATGAGCTTATCGTCCACGTGATTTTGCAATGAGCTATATGTGAAATGTTGAGATGTATGGAAATGAAGCATCCATTTTGAGTTCACACGTAGTGACGATGGATGGCCAGATGACCTGCTACTTTAAGGGTAAACGGGCAGTTGGCTGAGTCCCCAGTCTCTTTTGAAACGTCCCAAAAGGACTGATGGGGGGCATAACTTTCACATCTCCTCTGAAAGACAGTTCCTACCAAGGTGTAGCATCCTTTCAGTATTGCAAAGTGTTGACTTGAATTATCTGATCAGCACTAGAGTTTGTACCTAAAGATGTGTATCCCTTGTGGTGAGAAATACTGGTGGAAAAAAAAACTCAACCTGTAACATTTGTGAAATATTCATAGATCATAGGAACAGGCCCTTCAGCCCACAGAATCTATGCCAACCATCAAGCACGCATGAAGACTAAACCCACACGAACTCTACTTTCTTTTTAGCTCTCATTCTAAAGTTCAAAGTAAATTTATAAGCAAAGTACATGTATATTACCTTTCGCTGCCTTGAGATTCATTTTCTTGCAGGCAATTATAGGAAAAGTAAAGAATTGCAATAGGGGTTATAAATAAAAACTATACGTAACCCCCAGGTTTGGCGGGCTGTGTTAGTCTAGGGGAAGACAGTCATTGCCCCCGCCAAACTGGTGAAATGTCATTTGTGTGGATGCTGTGTGACGTGGTCCCCTGTTACAACTCAGTACCATGAAAGATCAGACGGTACACCATATGCAATTAAACAATTGAGCTTTATAATTCTTCAGTTGGCTATAGGGTTTGTACAGAAAATAAAAAAGAAAAAGGGCCCATTTTAATGAAACAGTCTATTGCACACATTGGAATTCACGGTTTTCCGTCCTTGAACTCCCCATCGATTTCCTCCGAGCCTCGTCAACTCCTGGACTCTCACTCCAAGTCCACTTCATCCTGTGGCCTGCCAGCTCATTCCTTTCATGTCTTCTCTCTTCAGCTCTCGTCAACAAAAGTCCGTGATTACCTCCTCTCAAGCACACAAGAAAGAAACGACTCGCCTCTCATTGGATGGCGCACATTCCAAAGCCCCCGTCATAACCCGAACACTGCTGCTGCAGAGAAACCATTGCATTAGCAATGAAACCTTACAGAGCGTTACATATACATGAACTGATGAACAACCAATGTGAACGATCAAGGAAGACAATCTATGCAAATAGAAAGTAAGACTGAGAACACAGGTTGTAAAGAGATCTTGAAAGTGAGCCTGTAAGTGGTAGAATCAGTTCAGAGTTGTGGTGAATGAAGTTATCTGCGCTGGTTCAGGAACCTGATGGTTGTGGGGTAATAATTGTTCCTGAACTTAGTGGTATGTCACTAAGGTCTCTGTACTGCCTGCACATTTCTTGTTAACTCCCAACAGGTTCTGCCGCTTACCTGTACAACTAGTAGCAATTAACCTACCAACCTGCATGGCTTTGGGGTGTGAATGAAAACTGGAGCCCCCAGAGGAAACCCTCATGGACATGGAGATAATGTGCAAACTCCACACAAACAAGACAGGAGGTCGTGATTGATCTTGGGTCACTGGAGATGTGAGAGAGCAGCTGTACTGGCTGTGACTCTGTGTCCAGCTGTAAGGATTTGAGGCAACAACCTTGAATTAAAAGTGCACCGACTTTTCCTGCCTTTAGCAGATTCAATTCAATTCAATTTGAGCTTAATTGTCATTCAACCATACATGAACACTCATGAATACAGCCACATGAGACAGTGTTACTCCGGGATCAAGGTGCAAAAGACAGTACCAATAGTCACACACAGCACAAAGCACACACATAGCACATATCAGAGTCAGAATCAGAATCAGATTTAATATCATTGGTACATGTGGTGAAATTTGCTAACTTAGCAGCAGCAGAATAATGAAATACCTGATATATAAATATAGAGAAAGAAACTGAGTTACATTAAGTATAGATATGTCTATTAAGTAGTTAAGCTAATGTAGGTAGTGCAAAGTAACAACTGAAAAAATAGTGTGGCAGTGTTTATGGGTTCAATGTCCATTTAGAAATTGGATGACAGAGGGGAAGAAACTGTTCCTGCATCGCTGAGTGTGTACCTTCAGGCTTCCGTACCTCCTTCCCGATGGTAACAGTATGAAGAGGGCGTAGAAGATAAAGATATAGCCATTCAATAAAAGAGGCCAAACTCAAGCCATCCAATGCTGCTGAAATCTACAGATGACCACAACCCAGCTTGTCTTCTGCCAAGTGCACACTGGGACGGGTAGCACTGACTCCAGCCTGGACGCTGCACCACGCCCACCCTGGTGGCAGAAGCCACGAGGTTTCTCCTTGGCAGCTGTAAACAGGCAACATGGCGGCTTGAGGCCTAGTTCCTCTGGTGCGTCACGCCGTCCTGACTTGGAGACATATTACTGTTCCTTCATCATTACCGGTTCTAAGTTCTGGAAATCCCTCCCCAAAAGCATTGTGGGAGCACCATTATAAGAAAGACTTTCTCAATTTAAGGAGCTGGTTTGTCACCAGCTTCCCAAACTCCTCCATTGCCAGTAATCCCCGCAGTCAGAATCATTAAGAAAATGGCCACCCAGGTACACATTTGTTGCAATCAGAGGAGTGAAAATCTGGCTGATTTATCCCTGCCTCATTCACAGAATATGGAAGACATTGGGGTCAACCATACGCTTGCAGCAATTTACAGTGGCATCAATCTGCATGCCTTTGGGACTTGGTAGGACACCAGAGCACTTAGAGAAAACCCATACAGTCAGGGAGAGTTACATACGCACACATACACACACATCTTTTGGTCTACTGATGTGCATTCACATAGGCAATGCAATATATGACTGCTGCTTTCATTTCTAATTTTGACCGGACCACCACTGACAACCTTGCCTTCAGATGCCTTGGCCTTAAAACCTGGAGCTCTCCCCAACTCTCTCTAACTCCCTTCCTCCTTTAATATCACCATTAAAAATGACCTCTCTGGCTGGCTCTAAGTGGCCGGGGTCTGCAGGGCAACACTGGCAGCTCGATACCAGATAACCAGCATTCATGGTGAGGCAAGGGACTGCAGATGTTGCAACTGGAACAGGAAGCAACCTGCTGGAGCAACTTAGTGGGCCAGGCAGTATGTGTGGAGGAAAATGGACAATCGATGTTTTGGATCAAAGCCCTTCATCGAAATTGAGAGACATACAGAGTGGCGAACAGTGATGGAGAAAGAAGTGACAAGGGATAGATGGATTGAGGTAAGGAGTGACGATAGACAGAGGAGTCAGAATCAGAATCAGGTTTAATATCAACAGCATATGTTGTGAAATTTGCTGGCTTTGCAGCAGCAGCATAATGTAATATAAAATAATAGTGAAAAATATATAATATAGTTAAATTAAATAAGTAGTGCAGAAATAGCAATGACAAAAGTAGTGAGGTAGTGAGCTTCATGGGTTCAACGTCCATTCAGAATTTGGATGACAGAAACTGCTCCTGAATCACTGAGTGTGTGTCTTCAGGCTTCCATATCTCCTTTCTGATGGTAGCAATGAGAACAAGGCATGACTGGGTGATGGGGGTCCTTAGTGATGGACGCCGCCTTTTTGAGATATCTCTTCTTGAGGATGAGGAGGAATGAGTAGAAATTAAGACAGAGGCTGGGAGGTGATGTGTAAAAGCAACTCAGAGCTGCAGAGGCGGAAAGGAAAAAAAAATGAACATTTAGTTTCAGAAATGATTGGGAAGTCCCTGGATGAGCTCTGCCGGAGATAGGCCGGCTACACTATAGATGGAATCCATGTGGAGTCCCGTAGCAGAGGATAGAGTACAGACAGGGTGTTATCCCTCAGCAATTCTGATCATTGAACATCTGTTGACAGGAAGAGTGAGCCCATCCATTTGAGTGAAGGAACCATTGTGAGGGAGAAGAGCTTAGTGTAAGGTAATTTTGAATTAATTGAGTTGGCTCTAATGTTTTAATAGCTCAAGCATTATTTATCTCTCCGTCTATCTATCTGTCTGTCTTTCTGTCTATCTTTCTGTTTGTTTGTTTATGCATCTATTTATAATTTAAATTTGCTTCATTGGTTTTATCAGGTAGATTTAGAAACATTTAAAGTTGTTGGCGGGTTTGACAATTGGCAAATCCTGGGGGCATGGCTTAGCCAATATCAAAGTTTTTCAGCTGTTTTGTGATTTGTTCCCAGCATATTATAGCTATATATTGTGGAAAGCCTTGTTAGTAACAAAGGCTTTGCCATTTTGGATCAGGGTGGCTGCAGACAGTGCCAACAGTAAGCCCAGAAAGGTGGTTCTACTTGAATTTTGTCCAAGAGAACTGCAACCTTGTTATGTTTTGGAGGCTTTCCTTTCTCAATGACCCTGAGAGCTATTATGGCTGAAGTCAGGGCCTTGTGCTTTGGCTCTTGGCAGGATCACCCATGCCAAACAGGTCAAAGGGTAGAGGCCAGACTAAGAGTGGTCCACTGGTCCTCCAGGTTTGTCAGTACAGCTTCGAGCCAGCAACTCTGACAGAGCAAGAAAAAGTTGTTATGGAAACAGTAATGAGGAATCCTTCTATAGTTGTGTGCAACTGAGGAACCTAAACTCCACCTGGGACACAAAGGAGAAGATGGTCAAGGACAGACAGAGTTCAAGGACCTTCAATGCTCCCCTAAACACCAGCAGCAGTAAGTAATTAAATTTTTGGAATTTAATCCCAATAACTTTGAAGAGATATATTTTGGTGGTTGAAAGTGAATCTCATGGTAGTATCTGGTGGCATATACTGTATGCACTTTAACCTGAACTTTGAAGGGTATGTGTGAGAGAAGCAAAGGAACTTTACCGTACAGGTCCAAAGGTCCCTGAAGATGCCGACAGGCTAATAAGACGATGACGAAGGTAAACAGAATATTTGCCTTCATTGAATTTAAGAGTTGAGAGGTCCCGTCACAACTTCATAAAATATTGGTTTAGGGTGCAGCTGGAGTACTGAGTACGGTTCTGGTTACCACATTACGGGAAGGACGTGATTGCACTGGAGAGCGTGGAAAGAAGATTCACCAGGGTGTTGCCTTAGCAAGATTGCTCCGGTGGGGAGGACAGAATGGATCGACTGGGTTTTGTCTTTCTTGGAGATGATGAGGGACCTGATAGAGGCATGTAAAATTATGCAAGGCATGTGCAGGGGAGATGGTAAAAAACAGTCCCTCGTAACAGAAATGTCCAAGACTAAAGGACATATATTTAAAATCAGAAGAGATTTAGAGGAGATCAAAGGTAGAACTTGTTCACCCAGTGGGTAGTTTAAGTTTGAAATGTACTAACTAAGAAGATTTTGGAGGCAGTCACCCTTACAATGTTTCAGAAGCGTTTGAATCTCTTGGGGTTACCATGTGTAGCAAGGAAGGCAAATACAATGTTAACATTCACTTTGAGAGGACTGGAATATAAAAACAAGGATGTAATACTGAAGCTTTATAAAGCATCGGGGAGACTGCACTTTGAGAATCGTGAACAAATTTAAGTCCCTTATCTAAGAAAGGATGTGCTGGCATTAGAGAGAATCCTGAGAAGATTCATGAGAATGATCATGGTAATGAAAGGGTTAACATATAACCATCTAGCCATATAACAATTACAGCACGGAAACGGGCCATCTCAGCCCTTCTAGTCTGTGCCGAACATATGACATGCATTTTGATTGTTCCGGGTCTGTAATCATTGGAGTTTAGAAGAATGACTGGGGATCTCATTGAAATCTATCAAATATTGAAAAACCTGAAATGAATGGATGTGGAGAGGATGTTTCCTATAGTGGGGAAGTGTAGGACCAGAAGGCACAGCTTCAGAGCAGAGGTCCCTTTAGATCAGAGATGAGGAGGAATTGCTTTAGCCAGTGGGTGGAGGTTCTGTGTGGAATTTATTGCTAAAGACAGCTGTGGAAGCCAAGTCTTTGGGTATTTTTAAAGCAGAGATTGATAGGTTCTTGAGTAGTATGGGTGTCAGGGAGAAGGCAGGACAATGTGTTTGAGAGGGATAATAAATCAGTCAAGATGAAATAATGGAGAAGACTTGATGGGCTGAATGGTTTGATTCTTCTTCTTTGTCTTATGGTCTAATGGACCAGTGCTGGTGAATGTGTTTACTATAATCAGGTACATGAAGGTCAGCATAGGCAGGGTGGACATTTTGAGCTGGCAAAATCCATATACAGTATATCAGTCGAAAAACATAGATGATGTGTTCTGACTCATTATCTTCATAAGTAGATCAGCATTACTCTTACTTCCAGTGCCCCAGGATTGGCATGCAATGTAACACATACAAAATGCTAGATGAACTCAGCAGGTGAGGCAGCATTTATGGAAACGAATAAACAGTCGACGTTTCAGGCCCAGACTCTTTATTGGGACGAGAAAGGAAGTGGGCAGGAAGCAAAGTAAGAAGGCAGGGGGAGGAGAAGGCGTACAAGCTAGAAGGTGATAGGTGAAGCCAGGTGAGGGGAAATATAGATGAGTGGAGTAGGGGGGATGAAGTGAGAAACTTGGAGGTGATTGGTGGAAATGATACAGAGCTGATGAAGGAATCTGATAGGAGAGGACAATGGATCACAGGAGAATGGGAAGGAAGAGGGGCATCAGTGGGAGTTGATAGGTAGATGATAAGAGGAGAAGAAAAGAGTTAAGAGCAAAGTCAGAATAGGCAATGAAAGGAGAGGGAGAAAAATTACTGGAAGTTTGAGAAATCGGTGTTCATGCCATCAAATTGGAGGCTACCCAAACAGAATATGACGTGTTGCTCCTCCAACCTGAGAGTGGCCTCATCGTGACAGTCGAGGAAGCCATGGACTGACATGTCAGAATGGGAATGGGGATGAGCATGCATTAAAGTTGACATTGTACAAATATCTGTTGGCAAGAGGCCTGGTCAGAGAGACTTTGTGGTGGAAAACTGGGAGCGAAGGTAGAATCATTTGAGAACTAATGATTAATTGGTAACAGCACTGCTGTTTAATTTATCTATGTTATAGGAGGAAGTAACGATCAAGGGAGATATAGATTTCTGCAGCTGGAAAATCTGGCGATAAAATAAGCAATGTATCATGACTTAAGGATATTACATGCTTAGATTAGACTTAAACTTTCCAGTTATTGATACCTGAAGCAATGGTTTAAATGATGTTCACAAACTGCATTTTCTGTTTTCCAATTTTCCTTTAGCTTCCTCTGCATGATTTAAAAAATATATATAATTTATATTTCTTCCTCTGTCTCTTTTAAAACACATTTTTTTCTCTCCATTGCTCCTTCATGGCCTTTATCAGTTACTCAAGCCGAAATGTGTTTATTCTGTAGCTGAGCCGTGTCCCTCCCTGTATTTGCCATTGTGGTCTCACTGTTGGATCAGCCTCAGTAGATCTGTAACAGTGCCAACTCAGTGGAAGAGAAAAACAGTCTGTGTGCAAAGTGATCAATTTGTAAACACCATACTTCTGCATAAAGTGACAATAACCCTGAAGGCCCAGTGGGTTCGGATTATATCTTGCTGTGATTGGGATTTTTGGCAGACAGTCCATCGCGCTCTTTTTACTATCTCAGCCTTAGGCCACCAGAAATATAGGAATATGTCCTCCTTGGTAACCAGCTCACCTGCCTGAGCACAGCACAGCAGTGGTTAGCACAACACTTTACAGTACGGACAACCTGGGTTCAATTCCCGCCGCTGCCTGTAAGGAGTTTAGACGTTTTCCCTGTGACCACGTGGGTTTCCTCTGGGTTCTCCTTTTCCTCCCACAGTCCAAAGCCAGTTAATTGGTCATTGTAAATTGTCCCGTGATTAGTCTTGGATTAAATCAGGGGATTGCTGGGTGGCATGATTCAAAAGGCTGGGAGGGCCTACCCCATGCTATATCTCAATAAATAAATAAAACAAAATTGTCCACTTGCGTATTCATTATTATATTATTCGGGATATCATCACACCATCATTAAATACCACCACATTATCAGGGACCACACCACATACCTTCACATCATCAGGGCCTCCAAAAAACACCATTAGACCATCAAGAACCCAGTCAAACACTTTTACACCATCATGGGCCCTGTCAAATACTATCACACTATCAGTGACCCCATTAAACACCATTACTCCAACTGTACCCTGTCAAAAACCATCACATCCTCGTGGACCCCATCACATAAAATCACACTATTAGGGACCCTTTCAAACACCATCACACCGTCTTGGGCCCGTCACATACCATCAGACCATAAGTAACACTGTCAAACAACTTCACACTATCAGGAACCCTGTTAAACACCATCACACCACTGGAGACCCCATTAAATGATATCAAACCATCAGGGATCACATCAAATTCCATCACACCATCAGGAACCCTATCAAACAGCAAAACATATTTGGAGCTACATAAAATAAAATCATCCCATTAGGAATCCTATTAAATGCCATCACAGTAGACAAGCTCAAAGAAAGTCCAACTAAATTTATGATTGAAATACCTGTATGTAACCATATACTACCCCAAGAATCTTTTTCTTGTGGGCATTTACAGTAGAACAAAGAAATACAATAGAATCAATGAAAAACTGCACACAAAGACTGGCAAACAACTAATGTGCTAAAGAAGACAAACTGTGTGAACACAAAGATAATAATAACAATATTGGATTTTAATCTTGCTTTAAAATACAAACTCATAACAGATACCATACAAGCCTAATTCAGTTTTAGAGTCAGAGTCCTGCGAATTATATTACGACCAGTCCAATATTACCGATAGGACAATTTAAAATAACTATCCAGATATGATATTGCAGGATAAACAAGCAAGAACAACTTATTTAATAGATGTAGCCATTCCAAACACACATAACATACAGAAATCAATAAGTGAAAAACAACAGAAATATGCTGAATTAAAAGAGGAAATTGAAAGACTATGGAACATGAGCAGAGTATACATTTTCCCCTGTAGTAACATCTACAACCAGTGTCATTCTAAGTTACTACACCATAGCATTAAGCAATTTGGACTACACAGCAATGTTTACGTAAATCTCCAGAAAGCCACAATACTAAACACCACTAGAATAGTCTGAAAGTTCCTAGCAATTGACAAATGAGTGTGCTTGGCTCTGCCTGTACCTCAGGTTTTAACAGCTTGAGCAGAAAAACATATAATAATAACAAATGAATAAATAAACAAACAAATAAATACATTTAAAGATAATTAAACAATACTGAGAACATCTGCTGTAGACTCCTTGAAAGTGAGTCCATAGGTTGTGGAATCAGTTCAGTGTGTAGATGAGTGACGTTATCCACACTAGCTCAGGAGCTGGATAGTATGAAGCAGCAGTTGATCCCAAGGGATCATGGGTTTGTGCCTCTGGTGGACTGTGTCCTCTCCAGGCCGCAAGCCTGGGCGAGAAGATTTGAAGAACCAACTGTTGCCCATGCAGCGGGATCCCCCTCTCCACGTCACTGATGTTGTCCAAGGGAAGGGAATGCACCGATACAGCTTGGCACCAGTGTCATTGCAGAGGCTGCCAGAGTGAAGTTATAAACAACATCAGACTGCCTTTGGGACCTCAGCTCTGGACTTTTTTCCTCAGAGTTTACTCCCGAAGCCTTTCCCATGGGTGGGGGGGGGGGGTATGGCTGCAAAGCAGCGGAGGTTTAAAATCAGAGTTTACCTTCTCCTAGGCAGGCTGCCGTCCAAGGCTATCGAGCCCCACCTGCCCGATAGTTGCAGGGTAATAACACTTGCTGGATCTTGTGGTGTGTGACCTGAGGGGCACTGTATCTCCTTCCCAATGGCAGCAGTGAGAAGAGAGCATTGACTGCACGGTGGGGATCCTAGACGATGGATACTGTAATGGAATGACCCCATCAAATACCATCATGGCAACAGAGACCCCATCACGCTACCAATGTACCCTTGTGGTTCCACAAATGAGGCCAACTCCCAGAGCTAATAGATCTTGTTTCTTATCGCTCAAGCTGGATATACTATTCATTCAAAACCCAAACTGCGGCACAGTGCTCTGCCAGCTGAAAGCTGATTTTCCAGCATCTCCTGAGGTTACTTGAAACCAGGGACTGGAAAAACTGATATGAATCTGATTTGCTGTCCCAAGAGCAATTGTAATTCACAGGAATGGCTTTACACAAGAGCTCTGAAACCTTGGAGTAAGTGACAAAATTGAAAGTGCTCGAGTGGGTGTTTCAATGGTAAAAGCTACTTATTATTTTTAATGTCAGTTTTTCATTTAAACTCATCTTGATTCTTGTCTTCTGTTCTCGTGCTTGTGCATTCTGATGTCAGGGGTGTCTCTACTGCTCAGTGTGCTGGGATGTGCAAATGTCTTAGCATCTATCAAGGGCAAAGTCATTGAAAAAGGAATAGCTCTCTCAATCATTAACACAAGTGATTTGGCAGATGCTGGAAATCCAGAGACACACACACACACACACACACAATGCTGGAGGAACTCATCAGGTCAGGCAGAGTCCAGGGAAAAGAATAAAGAATCGCATTTTCGGGGTGAGGCCCTTGGATGAAGGGTTTTGACTCTTTATTCCTTTCCATAGATGCTGCAATCCTGCAACATTTTGTCTGTGCTGCTCTTCCAATCCTTTACAGACTCAGCTTGATTATGAAGTTACGGAGGTTTATTATGAGGTTCTAGTCGATGCTGACAGTTAGGGGAGTTGTGTTTAAGAGGTGCAGCCGGAAGAGCTGAACGGATTTGACAGCTGAGTTCGATCCACCCCTCTGTGTGGAATTTGCACGTGTACCCCGTGACTTGTCGGTTAGTAGGTTAATTGGTTCCTGTAAATTGCCCCTAGTGTATAGCAGGGATAGAATAGAGTCATAGAGTCATGGAGCACTACAGTATAGAAATAGAACCTTTGGCCCATCTGGTCCATGTTGGTCTGGCTTTCTGTTTAGCACCATCAACTGGGACCCAGACTAAAGCCCTCCATACCACTGTCGACCATGTACCCATTCAAGTTTCCCTTCCAGCACCTCTCAGTTCCACTGGCAGCTTGTTCCACACTCTCACCACCATCTGACCAAAGTAGTTCCCCCTCACCCTACATCCAAGACCTCTAGTTCTGAGCAACACATACAAGATGCTGGAGGAACTCAACAGGCCAGGCAGCATCTATGGAAAAGAGTAAATAGTCAACATTTCAGGCCAAGACCCTTCATCATGACTCCTAATTCTCTATCTCTATTCCTGCTCATACTTGGGGGAAAAATGCCTGCATACATTTACCTTATCTATTCCCCTCATAATTTTGTCTCCCCTCTTCTAGGACTACATACTGTACCTAAACGTTCAACTTTACACTATAACTCAACAACACACATCAAAGTTGCTGGTGAACGCAGCAGGCCAGGCAGCATCTCTAGGAAGAGGTGCAATCGATGTTTCAGGCCGAGACCCTTCATCAGGACTAACTGAAGGAAGAGTTAGTAAGAGATTTGAAAGTGGGAGGGGGAGGGGGAGATCTAAAATGATAGGAGAAGACAGGAGCAGCGGGGATGGAGCCAAGAGCTGGACAGGTGATTGGCAAAGGGGATATGAGAGGATCATGGGACAGGAGGTCCAGGGAGAAAGACAAGGGGGAGGGGGAACCCAGAGGATGGGCAAGGGTATAGTGAGAGGGACAGAGGGAGAAAAAGGAGAGTGAGAGAGAGAGAGAAAGAATGTGTGTATATAAATAAATAACGGATGGGATACGAGGGGGAGGTGGGCATTAGCGGAAGTTTGAGAAGTCAATGTTCATGCCATCAGGTTGGAGGCTACCCAGACGGAATACAAGGTGTTGTTCCTTCAGCCTGAGTGTGGCTTCATCTGTACAGTAAAGGATCACCTGTCCCGCTCTTGGCTTCATCCCTCCCCCTCCTATCTTCTCCTATCATTTTGGATCTCCCCCTCCCCCTCCCACTTTCAAATCTCTTACTAGCTCTTCCTTCAGTTAGTCCTGCCGAAGGGTCTGGGCCTGAAACGTCGACTGTACCTCTTCCTAGAGATGCTGCCTGGCCTGCTGTGTTCACCAGTGACTTTGATGTGTGTTGCTTGAATTTCCAGCATCTGCAGAATTCCTGTTGTTTGCGTACTATAACCCAACAACCCGGCAACATTCGTGTACATTTTCAATTTTCTTACACTCTTTCAAGGTTATTGATCTCTTTCCTATAGGTAGGTGACCAGAACTGCACATAATACTTGAAATATAGCTACATCAGCATCTAATACAACTTTAACATAACATTCTCACTCCTGTACTCAATACAACACGCACAAAATACTGTAGTAACTCAGAAGTCCAGGCAGCATCTATGGAAAAAGTACAGTTGACATTTCGGTTCGAGATACTTCGGTAGGACCGGAGAAAAAAGATATGGAGTAAATAGAAAAATAGAAAAATAGAGGGCTGTGGGTAACCCTAGGTAATTTCTAAAGGACGGACATGTTCGGCACACCATTGTGGGCCAAAGGGCCTGTATTGTGCTGTAGGTTTTCTATGTTTCTTTGTTTCTAAATATAAAGGTGGGGAGGGGAGAGAGAAACACAAGGTAGGAGTAGGAGAGGTAAAGTAAAGACTGGGAAGTTGATTGGTGAAAGAGATACAGGGCTGGAGAAGGGGGAGTCTCATAGGAGAGGACAGAAAGCCATGGAAGAAAGAAAAGACGGGAGCCCCACAGGGAGGCGATGGGCAGGCAAGGAGATAAGGCGAAAGAGGGAAAGGAGGATTGGGACTTGGTGGAAGAGTGGGGGGGAGTATTACCGAAAGTTCAAAAAATTGATGTTCATGCCATTAGGTTGGAGGCTACCAGGCTACCCAGACGGAATATAAAGTGTTGTTCCTCCAACCCGAGTGTGGCCTCATCGCAAAAGTAGAGGAGGCCATGGATTGACATATCGGAATGGGAATGGGAAGTGGAAGTAAAATGGGTGACCAATGGCTCCTTCTGGAGGATGGACCGTAGGTTATCGGCAAAGCGGTCTCCCAATCTACATCGGGTCTCATCGATATTCAGGAGGCCACACCGGGAGCACAAGTTACAGGACACTCAATGCTCTGATTTATGAAAACAAATTAGCCAAAAACTCTTTTTACCTAGTGTGGAAGATTGGGAGGGCAAACTGGAGGGACTCGATGGGGCTGTGTGGGAAAGGAGGTTGTAGGTATATTACTGTCACTGAGAATGCTGGGAAAGACTGAACCCAGGTGCAGAGGAAGGGCAGACTCCTATGTAGAGATGAAAACAAAAGTTTATACATAGGAATTCCAACAGAACATCGGTGGCATGACTTAGTGGCACTACGAGACCAATCATTCTCCAAACACACAAGGACCCCACGATAATTGCTATTCGGGAGTCTGCTTTAACTAACGACGGTACGCTGAAAACCCGTGCCAGCCAAAATGAACTTGAGATGATTAAACAGAAAATGCAAGGGTTTAATGATTCTAGTTTATACATCAAGTAACCAATATAGGTGCTCGAGAAACCTAGAAGCCCAACGCTCTACGGGTTGCTATAGTGACCTACAAGACTCATGACAATTACCGGGGGAATGGGATTGCTCTGAGGGCTATTATATGGTCAATAGGCCAAGTGGACTCCTCCATTCTCCCTTCTACTTTTCCCAACCATGATTCCCCTCTCGCTGCCCCCCTTGCCACTTTCTGTCTACAATAGAGACCCATATCAGAATTAGGTTTATCATCACTCACATCTGTCATGAAATTTGTTTTTTATTGTGGTAGCAATACAGTGCAATACATAAAATTACTACAGTACTGTGTAAAAGTCTCAGGCATCCTAGCTGTATACATTTGTGCCTAAGACTTTTGCATGATACTATATGTTCTTGCTTTTATATTCTAGTCCTCTCAAAATGATTGCTAAATGAAGGGGATTACTCTGAAATTGGTTCAATGTGTAGATCCACTACTACCATAGCAACCTCATGAGGCTTCTTCATCAACATCTCTGACACCAGACCCGCTGATGCAACTATTATGACCCGTTGTAGCCTTTGATGTAACAGAGTACCACCACTTCTACATTTCCTTCCTAGACTCCCACCAAAGTGATATGGACAGATATGGCCCTTCCTTCAACGTTTGTTTATTTACTTTGCAATACTGTGCAGAATGGGTCCTTCTGGCCTTTTGAGCTGTGCTACTCGCAACCCACGATTTAATCCTAGCGTAATAATGGGACAATTTACAATGAGCAATCAACCTACTAGCCAGTATGTCTTTGGACTGTGTGAGGAATCGGAAGCACCCAGAGGAACCCCATACATTCCATGGGGAAAGTGTACAAGCTCCTTATAGAAGACGCTGGGACTAAACTCTGAACTCCTATGCCCTGAGCTGTAATAACGTTGTGCTAATCGCTACTCTACCATGGCGTCCCTGTGCTTGGATGAAAACCCTATATGCTTCCATCCAACACTCTTTACCAGAGAGTCTTCAATCGTTCTGAAAGGCAGTGCCAGTCATCCATTAAACCCCTCCACAAAAGCAATAAGTGAAAATCTAGACACGGTCTTGGTGCTAATATTTAAAAATGTCTTTTACTTTAATTTGATCTGAGATGAGCTGTGAACTTTTATGTGTAATAGTTGAATCATATGCCTACCCAGGGCTACTCAGCAATGAGAATGAATTATTTTTTTAAGGAAAGTTCTTCGCTGATTTGTGATCATATCCCAAATTATCCCAACGATTCTTCCTGAATTCCTAATTAGCATCCATCCAGGGACCTTCCCTTGTCAGTTGTCTTCTGATTTCCAACTTCACCAAAACTGTCTTCTTTCCATTCCTTTCGTTCAGTTACTTCAAGGAGATTATTTGTGCCCTTCTGTGTTTAGCCTTTCTATCATTTCTCACTGTCCAATTATAATTTCTGCTCTTTCTAACTAGAGGTGACTAATATTTGCTTTCACGAAGCACCTTCTCTTCACATGTTTATAGAAGGCTTTACAGTTCTCAGTCAAGTTTACTTTCATCCCCCCTTTTCTCTCGCTTGATCAAAACTTCTGTCCTCTTTCAAATTCTAAACTCCTCCGAATCCCCAAACTTGCAGGCCAAAGGGCCTGTACTGTGCTGTACTATTCTACGTTCTATGTTCAAGCACCTTTACATATCTCCACTTCGGATCTTTCAAGCACTTTTTATAAATTTCCACTTTGTAATGGCATTTTCACAGGTCTCTGTAAAAAACCCCTCAGACAGCCACAGCTCATTCAAAACGTTGCTGCTAGAGTCCTCACTAAGACCAAGAAAGTAGAACATATCACTCCAGTTCTCCGATCGCTACACTGGCTTCCTGTCCATCAGAGGATTGACTTTAAAATATTGGTACTGCTTTATGAAAGACCGAATGGTCTAGGGCCAAAATACATCTCCCATTTCATGCTGCATATGAACCTTCCTGAGCTCTCAGGTCATCTGGAGCAGGTTTTCTTAGGTCGTCTCCAGGGCCAAAACTAAACATAATGAAGCAGCTTTTAGTTACTATGCTCCACATATCTGGAATAACGTTCCTGAGAATCAGAACTCTGCCCAATTTTAAGCTTTTTAAATCGAGGCTTAAAACTTTTTTCACTGTAGCTTTTAATTAGAATCTCCTGCACTATAGCTTCTATTTATCATATCTATTTTTTGTGTGACTTTATTCTCTTATATGTTGTCTGAAATGTGATGTTTGATTTTTATATTTTGTTCTATGTAAAGCACAAGGCACTTTGAACTTTCTTGTGTTTGAAAAGAGCTGTACAAATAAACTAGCTTGCTTTGAATCTATAATATCCCTAATTTCTCATGTAAGCCCTCGTTGAGCCTTCTTTCTTGACTTATTTTGTGTGAGATAGAAATGAATAATTGTTGCAGTTCATACATGCAATCTTTAAATATAGAACGTCCTCAGGTTACAAATGCCTGGCTTATTGCCACCTCTACATTCTAATGAGCTCTATAATATGATTTAATTCAAAAAGTCTGATGCATGTGCATATGCTTATTGCTACAAGTGATGTAAATTGTTTCTCCTCTCTTTCCACTTTTAGTAATTGCTTTTTTTTTGATCAAGCTTGTGTTATTGCTATTCATTACAACACAGTAGTGATTACCACATCAAAGGATTTTTCTCCTTTTCTTACTTATGGACAAAATTAACTAATGGACGTCAGTAAAAGCGGAACCTACATGTTATCCGGTAATGGACTTTGCTATCCATTACTTATTTACCATCCTCCCATTTAGTTACATTCCTGAATCTATTACAGTCAAGTGTCATGAAATTTGTTGTCTTTATGGCTGCAGTACAAAGCAATACATAATAATAGAAAACAAAACTGTGAATTACAATAAGTATATATATATATTTATTGTGTTTTTTATACTTATTTCGATTTTTTTATACTGCATTGGATCTGGAGTTACAAACATTTCATTCTCCTTTAGGCTTGTGTACTGAAGATTGACGATAAACATCTTGAATCTTGAATTAACAATCTTCTGATAAGATGATAGCGCATTTAATTGCAGCAGCTTCCTCTGGGTCAACCAAAGGTGTTATTGTCCTTTTAAACCACATTTTTTGCAATGGCAAGACCCTGCTGGACATTAAGAACTTAAAGTAGTGCAGGTCTACCTCCATCAGCGAGTTGCTTGTTGGCAGAAGAACTGAAGGAGCCGGATTTGGTGCAGCTCATGTGTTGCCTGCATCAGAGAGGCAGATGGTGGGGGGAGCTGCGTGACCTCGGCCGTAGCAAGGACTAGGCCTCAAGTTGTGGTGTTGCCTGTTTAGAGCCACCCAGGAGAGAGGCATCAGAGTCGATGAGCTCCACCGGAGGTGGTGTGGCATGGCGTCCAAGCTGGAGTCAGTCCTGTCCCCGGGTGCTTGCTTGGCAGAAGACAAGCCATATTGTGTCTGACTGAAAATTTCTGCAACATTCATGGACAGGATCTTGGACTACATTTTTCTGTGTTTCACTGATATCTTGTATGTGCTTGCCACTTTCTATGTGCTTTGTGCCATGCGTGACTGTTCATACTATGTGATCGTGTGTGACTGTTGGTACTATGCCTCAAAATAATACTGTTTTGTTTGGCTGCATTCATGTACGGTTGAGGGAAATTAAACTTGAACTTTGAACTTTGAATCTTGTAATTTGAAAAGCAGGCAAATGGGACAACCTTAAAATGGCAACTTAGAAACATAGAAACATAGAAAACCTACAGCACAATACAGGCCCTTCGGCCCACAGAGTTGTGCCGAACATGTCCTTACCTTAGAAATTACTAGGCTTACCTATAGCCCTCTATTTTACTAAGCTCCATGTACCTATCTAAAAGTCTCTTAAAAGACTATCGTATCTGCCTCTGCCACCAGTGCTGGCAGCCCATTCCACACACTCACCACTCTCTGAGTAAAAAACGTTCCCCCAGATATCTCCTCTGTACCTACTCCCCGGCACCTTAAACCTGTGTCCCCTTGTGGCAACCATTTCAGCCCTGGGAAAAAGCCTCTGACCAAGCTTCAACTTGGTCAGCAGGGATGAATTGGACCGAGGGGCCTGTTTCTGTGCTGTATTGCTCTATGGTTTTAGGATGCCAAGAGGCAGATAGTGCCTGAATGAAATGGCTTCAGGTGACCAAGGAAGGGACTATACATCTTATCAACATCATCATTATTTTGTGCTGTGTCGTATGACTTGGGCAATCATGGTCTAGCATTTGTCACTAATCTGTCTGTGAGGAAGATTCCACTTCATGCTGTTGTTCTTATTCTTTTCCTTATCCATGACCATGATTGTTCTAGGCAAACTTTTCTAGAGGTAGTTTGCCATTGCCTTCTTCTAGGCCATATCTTTACAAGACAGGTGACCCCAGCCTTTATCAATACTCTTCAGAGACTGTCTGCCTGGCGTCAGAGGGTGCACAACCACCACCTGTAATATGCACCAACTGCCCATATGACCACCTACCACCTGCTTCTGTGACTCACATGATCCTGATCGTGGGGCCTAACCAGGTGCTACACCTTGCCCAAGGGTGAGCTGCAAGCTAGTGAGGGGAAGGAGAGCTTTACACCTCCTTTGGTAGAGAGGTATCTCCACTCTGCCACCCAACTCTACATCTAGGGTATTTAAAATTTGGGAAGGATGGGCAAAAAGAGAGAGAGAGAAGGTAGGGTGGTGCTAGTAAAGGAGAAAAGCAATGCAATGGTGAGGAAAGACATTGACTCCGAAAACAATGATGGGTAATTTGTAGGGGCATGGGTAAGAAAGGAGCAGAAAATGTTAGCGTGGTTGACCTGGTCCTGATGCAGGTCCTAGCTGGATAACATGTAGGTTCCATTTTTACAGATGTCCATCAGTTAGTTTTGTCCATAAATTGGATTAGATGTTTGCTGTTGGAATGATTGGTCAAACCAAATTCACAGCAATAGATGGAAAAGGAATATCTGTAGTGTCCAGGACATCTTCAAGGAGTGGTGCCTCAGAAAGACAACATCTATTATTGGGGACCCCATCACCCAGGCCATGTCTTGTTCTCATTGCTATTATCAGGAAGAATGTACAGGACAATGGCCCCTCTAAGGTGTGTGCGTGTACACATCTTTTGCCACTAGCACACAAAGGAATTTAAACTGCGCACAAAAGGTTGTCACCCTCTACCTTGTTGGCATGTAAAGTATATTTCACGATTATACATAATCACATTTCCTTTTCCAGTTTCTGATGGAGACAGTGCTGACAACATGGAGTTTGTGATGATTTGTCTACAGATTTTACGATTGGCTTATTTATACTGTCACAACATGCTGGAGGAACTCAGCAGGCCGGGCAGCATCCGTGGAAAAGATCGGTCGACGTTTCGGGCCGGAACCCTTCGTCAGGACTGTAGGGGGAAGGGGTACGGATCCACGGATGCTGTCCGACCTGCTGAGTTCCTCCAGCGTGTTGTGAATGTTGCTTTGACCCCAGCATCTGCAGATTATTTTGTGTTACTTATAATGTTTTTATTGACAACATTATTCAATCTGCACATGTTGTCACTGGGCAAAAAATTGCACAGCACAAGATTTTTGCACACTCTTGTCATTACAAATTAGAAGAAACATTGGTACAGAAGCATGAAGGCATACACTTAATGAACCAGAAACAGCTTTTCCCCCTCTGCCATCCAATTTCTGAATGAACACTGAATCCATCAACACTGCCTCACTACTTTTTTATTTCTATTTTTGACCTACTGGTTTAAGGACTCTTTCATGTCAAACTAAAAACAGATCTCTATAAAGTGATCTAAATTAATAACAAGTATAAAACAGATGATAATTGATTGCATAAGTACTTACCCCCTTCAGGTCAGTATTTAGTAGATGCACCTTTGGCAGCAATTACAGGTTTGAGTCTGTGTGGATAGGTCTCTATCAGCTTTGCACATCTGGACTCTGAAATTTTTGTCCATTCTTCTTTACAAAACTGCTCAAGCTCTGTCAGATTGAATGGGGATTGTGAATGAACAACCCTGTTCAAGTCCAGCCACAAATTCTCAATTGGATTGAAGTCTGGACTCTGACTTGGCCACTCCAGGACATTAACTTTGTTGTTTTAAGCCATTCCTCTGTAGC
The DNA here is from genome assembly GCF_963921235.1 of Mobula hypostoma. NCBI lineage: Eukaryota > Metazoa > Chordata > Chondrichthyes > Myliobatiformes > Myliobatidae > Mobula > Mobula hypostoma. The sequence continues at coordinate 147,250,558 of NC_086104.1, read as the reverse complement.
TTTGGCTTTATGCTTGAGGCCATTGTCTTGCTGGAAAACAAATCTTCTCCCAAGTCATAGTTCTCTTGCAGACTGTGTCAGGTTTTCCTCCAGGATTTCCTGCATACATTTTACCCTCTACTTTCACAAGCCTTCCAGGGCATGCTGCAGTGAAGCAGCCCCACAGCTTGATAAAGCCACCACCGTACTTCACGGTAGGGATGGTGTGTTTTTGATGATGTCCGGCGTTTGGCTTATGCCGAACATAGCATTTAGTCTGATGGCCAAAAAGCTCAATTTTGGTTTCATCAGACCATAAAACCTTCTTCTAGCTGACTTCAGAGTCTCCCACATGTCTTCTGGCTAACTTTAGCGGAGATTTCATGTGAGTTTTTTTCAACAGTGGATTTCTCCTTGCTGTGACTGTTGAAGCACCTGGGCAACAATTGTATGTGCGGTCTCTCCCCACTCTTCCACTGAAGCTTGTAACTCTTCCAGAGTTGTCATAGGTATCTTTGTAGCCTCCCTCACTCGTCCCCTTCTTACACAGTCACTCAGTTCGAGGCAGGTTTACATCTGTGTCATATTCCTTCCATTTCTTGATGACTGACAACTGTACTCCAAGGGGTTACTCGGAATTTTTCTTGTATCCATTTCATGACTTGTACTTTTCAATAACCTTTTCATGGAGTTGCTTGGAGTGTTCTTTTGTCTACATAGTGTAGATTTTGCCAAGATACTGACTTACTAGCAGTTGGACCTGTCTGTCTGTATCTTGTTTTACGGCGGTTGGCATCCAGCTTAATGGTGCATTACCGCCACCCTCTGCTCCAGGATGTGCACTAGACATACATTCTAAATCCCTTCACCCAATCACACACACACACACACACACACACACACACACACACAAACCTACACTTCACCCTCCCATCTTTGACCATCCTAGTATCCTATTCCTGTTTATTCGTCATATTCTATAAAAAACCCCTGTACCCCTTAAAAACGCTAAAAATACCCGGACTTGTGCTCTCTCACCCATGCCCAGCAACCTTTTTAATGTAAATTCCTGCATCCCCAACTCCCTTAATTTATTTCTCATCATCTCTCTCTGTATCCCATACTTCCTGCAACTCAGAACTACATGTTCTACTGACTCCTCTTCCTGACATTCCTCACACAATCCTGTCTGGTGTTTCCCTATCATTTTCAATGTTTTGTTTAATGCACAGTGCCCCAGCCTTAACCTAGTCCACACAATTTCCTCTCTTCTGTTTCCATTACCTACCCTAGTAACTGCAATACTCTTTTGTATTTGATATAAATGCCTCCATTTCCCCTCCCTGTCCCATCTTTCTTGCCACATTCGGTTGACTTTTTCCCAGATTACACACTTAACCTCTGCTTTACTGATACTAATGTGCATTTCCACATTTTCTTTCTTTAACGCCCTCTTTGCCAACTCATCCACCCTCTCATTCCCCTTCACCCCTACATGTGCTGGAACCCATAGAAATTTTACCTGACCTCCCTGATTTGCAATTCTTGTAACTAACTGAAGGACTTCATAAAGTACATCTTGCCGACTGTTTGTGTGAAAAGACCTTAAACTTGCTAGAACTGAGGATGAATCTGAACATATCAATGCTTTGGATGGTCTGGCTTTCTGCACCCATTGCAATGCAACCAACACTGCCAGCATCTCCACTGTAAACACCCCTAACTTATTAGATGTTCTTCTGCTGATTCCAATTTCTTTCGCTGGTATTACCACCCCAAACCCTGTCACTCCTGTTTCAGGTTCCTTCGCACCATCTGTATAAATGTGAGTATAATCACTATACTTTTCCATCACATGACAGTTAAATGCATTTACCAAATCTGTTTTATATCTTTCTTTCCTTTTTACCTCTAACAAATGCCAGTCTATGTCAGGCCATACAAGTTTCCATGGAGCTACAACCGGATAAACTACTGAAGGACTTATCCTCAGATCAAACACTCCACATTCTTTCGCGATATCATTCGCTACCCGACTAAAGGTATCCCTCTGAAACCTCCCATTTTCCCAGCACTCCTGCAACACTCCTTTAGTAGGGTGAGAATCATTGTGCCCCTGCAAGTTAGCCCAGTAGTTTGCCATCAGTTGCATCCTTCTTAGTTCCAAAGGCATTATTCCCATTTCTACCTGTAGGGCTGACACTGGTGACGTTTTAAAAGCCCCACTGCACACTCTCAAGGCCTGAGCCTGAATCACATCCGGTTTCCTTATAAGAGACCTAGCTGCTGATCCATATACTATATTTCCATAATCCAATACAGATCTTACTAAAGCCACATACATTCTCTTCAAAGCTGAACAACTTGCTCCCCATTCCCTACCAGTCAAACATCTCATCACATTTATTACTTTTTTACATTTCTCCTCAACTTTCCTGATATGGTCTGCCCATGTTAATCGTGAATCAAATATAACTCCCAGAAATTTAAATGATGCAACCCTTTCTAATTCAACCCCATACATCCTTAACTTCTTCCCTACCTCAACCCTTTTCCTGGTAAAAAATACAGTTTGAGTTTTATCTACTGAAAATCTACATCCCCAATCATAACCCCACTCCATCACTTCATCAATTGCTTCTTGTAGTTTCCTGATTATATAGTCCATGTTCCTGCCTCTTTTCCACAAGGCCCCATCATCCACAAACAGTGACCTACCTATATCCACTGGTACCTTTGTGAAGACATCATTGATCATAATCATGAAAAGTAATGGGCTAATCACACTACCTTGAGGTGACCTTCCAGATGCAGGTGTATTTGTACCACAATCAATTGAAACACCTTGACTGCACACAAGTAATCTCCATTTAACTAATTATATAACTTCTGAAACCAAATGGCTGCACCATTGATGATTTGGTGTGTCATATTAAAGGGAGTGAATACTTATGCAATCAATTAGTTTGTGATTTATATTCGTAATTGATTTAGATCACTCTGTAGCATTCTGTTTTCACTTTAACATGAAAGAGTATTTTTTCTGTTGATCAGTGTCAAAAAAGCCAAGTTAATTCCATTGTGATTCACTATTGTAAAACAATGAAACATGAAAAGTTGTGGGGTGGAGGTAAATACTTTTTATAAACCTTTCCTGTCCACGTACTTATCCAGATGTCATTTCAATGTCGTCATTGTCCACCTCAACCATTTTCTCTGCAGCTCTTTCTCTTCTATCTACTTTTGTTTTTTACTTCTCCATCTTTCATTTTGCTTTTTGGTTTCCCCTCCTCTCTCTCCCTGTTTTGATTAAGTGGCCAAAAAAATTAAATGCTATGACATAGAATTTACAGCTCAGGAACACTTTAAGTATACACCGGTCACTGTATTGAAGAAGTGAGTCATCTTAGCCTGATTTTAATAAGGTGATCCAGCAACAATCATCTAGTAGGGACTATCCATCGATCCCTATTTGACCAGTTGCAGTCCAATCCAGTAGGATCAGCTTCTAAAGTTATTCAGTGGACTTAAGTCATTTTAGTAAGAGATCATACGGTAGGGTGATTGTGCAGGAGCCATCTGGTAGGTGTCACCTATTAGGCATCAGCCCCCATTAAGGGCATCTAGTAGGGATTATATAGTAATATCAGTCTGGGTTATATGCATTTATATGTGTGTGTGTGTGGTGGGTAGAAGAGACTTTTTGGAGACCTGCACTAGCTTTGTTGCAACAGAGTTTCAGGTACAATTTTTGACCAGAATCAGAAGCAAAACTAGCTTTACTGTCATTGAAGTAAGTTGTGTGACTTGTTGCTGTGTGGCGGTTGTACAGTACAGGCATAACAAGTTACTAGAAGTTACAATGTAACTAACTAAATAAATAGATAGATAATAAATAAACAAACAAATAAACAAATAAATTGCTAAAGAGGTATAGCAAGGTACTGTTTATGTTTTTATAGATTGTTAATAAATTTGATGGCAGAGAGGAAGAATTTGTTCCTAAAACTTTGAGTGTGAGTCTTTAAGCTCCTGTACCTCCCCCCGTTGGTAGTAGTGAGCAGAGGGCATGTCCCAGGTGGTGAGTGCCCTCAATGGTTGATGCTATCTTCTTGAGGTAACGCCTTTTAAAGATGTCCTCTATGGTGGGGGGCTTGTGCCTGCAATGGAGTGATTTGATATTTGGGAGTAAGCATGAACCACAGCAAAATGAGGTAGCAGGGATTAGGAGCTGGGTCTCTAGAATGTACACAGACAAATAAATAGTCCTTACATGACAAGTGGGAGAGATGGGCAAGTGACACAAACATGATAAAATCTGTAGATGCTCAAAATCCAAAGCAACAACGCAAAATGCTGGAGGAACTCAGAAGGCCAGACAGCATCTATGGAAAAGAGTTAACAGTCTATGCTTCAGGCCCTTCCTTTCCAAGTCTTCTCCCCTTCCTTTCCAGTCCTGATGAATGGTCTCAGCCTGAAATATCGACTGTTTCCTCTTTTCCATATATGCTGCCTGGCCTGCTGAATTCGTCCAGCATTCTGTGTGTGTTGAGTGAGCCTGGATAATCTATCTTTCCATCATTTGTAAAGGAAACACCAATCCCGCAGTGGCAGGTTCTGTTGAACTGATCGTAAATCAAACTAATTATATACAGCATATACCTTAAGATGTAAAAATTGGCAAAGTATTTAGAAGAGATAGTCTATTAATTGAATTTCAGCACAATCAAGATCTAAGCACAAGAGCTCAGCTCCTCTGCTTGAGAGGTCACTCAATACTCTATTTGTCTTCAGTCTGCAGTTGAGCATTTATTCTGTGTGTATGTTCCCTAATGAATCAAGAGGTTTCATGTTCCTAGCCTTTGAAGCACAGTTATCTGAAAACTTGCCTCCCTACTGTGCAGAGTAGCACATCTGGAGTAATCCCACACCATGCTCTGGACAATGAAGACAGGCTATTCACAGAACATCTCCAATATTTCCCATGAGGAAGGGCAGGTCAATATTCCAAACACAAGAAAATGGAATAGCCTCCTTTTTTCACTATAGACAATAATAGACAATAGACAATAGGTGCAGGAGTAGGCCATTGGGCCCTTCGAGCCAGCACCGCCATTCACTGTGATCATGGCTGATCATCCACTATCAGTATCCATTTCCTGCCTTATCCCCATAACCTTTGATTCCACTATCTTTAAGAGCTCTATCCATCTCTTTCTTGAAAGTATCCAGAGACTTGGCCTCCACAGCAGGGAGGAAATACCAAACCACATCCATTTAGGTGATCGGAGGAACGTTCGGGGAGGATATGTCAGAGGTAGTTTCCATTTAGGTGACTGGAGGGAGCTTTGGGGGGGGGAGATGTCAGAGGTAGTTTTCCATTTAGGTGATTGGAGGGAAGTTCGGGGGGGATGTCAGGGGTAGTTTCCATTTAGGTGATTGGAGGGAGCTTCGGGGGGGGGGGGAGGATGTCAGAGGTAGTTTTCCAGATGCTGCCTGACCCACTGAGTTCCTCCAGAAGATTGTTTTCATTATCCAGACTGCAGAATCTGCAGTCTCTTGTGCCTTCATTGCTAAAGGTAGAATCAAGAATATTAAGGCTCTTGGTAACTCTCTGATATTTTTGCCTGCTCTTCCCATTCGGATTTCTCTAATGGAAAAAAAAATACCCTTAGAAAATTCAAATAGCCTTTTCACTATTGTCTCAATGTGACTCGCCTTTGAACACCCTGTTGCTCTGATTTTGGCCTTTAGTTATGCCACACTTCAAATTCGACCCTAGAATGCTGTGTTATATAATGTGCTCAGTGGAGTTCAAGTCAAGAGACGTTCTCCTTAAGCTGTATAATCACTTGTGAGGCCACACCTTGAAGACTGTGTACAATTCTGTTCTCCATATTGTGTGAGAGATGAGAAGGCTCTGGAGAAAGTCCAGAGAAGGGTGACTAGACTCATTCCAGGTCTGCAGGGTTTGAGCTATGAAGAAAGATTGAAAGAATCAAATCTTATTAGCCTAAGTAGACATAGAATGAGAGGAGACATGATAGAAGGATTCAAAATCATTAAGGGTATAAGTAAAATGGATGCCAGCTGCTACTTCAAAATTAATCCATCTTCAAGGACAGGGGGCCATAGGTGGAGACTGGTTAAGGGGAGGTTTCAGACTAACATCAGGAAACATTTTTTTACACAGTGAGTTGTGTAGTTGAGAGTAGTACCTTAGAGACTTTCAAATCTAAACTTGATAGTTATTTCAGCACACTATGTTGGACTGTATGGCCTGTTCTTGTCAAAAACTTCCTGACGTTTTAATGTTCTAGTGTTTCATCTGCCAGTTCCATGGATTCTTTCCTTCTTCCAGTCATTGAACAGCTCTTCTTAAACGCTTCAGCTTTACCTGTCCTCAGGTCACCCATTCCAATACCCTCCCAGGAGCAGGAATTCACGTGAGCAGGAGGCACAAAGAGTCACGAGAGGCAGATTGATCATGGAGTTTGGTGTCCCGTCATTGGCTAGACCAGGGGTTGATACCGAAGACTGGAGCCCAAACATTGAGCAGTCTTCTGGAAGTCAAAGTCTGATGGCCGAAGACTATGGAGACTGGAGGCTGGAAGACTTTTTACTAGAGTTACAGGACTTTCCTTGTGTGTGTGAGGGAGGGAGGAAAAGAGGCTTGTTTTGCTGTTGTTTTGTTGCTTGTTGAGTTCTGTAGTGTTCTCCTGAGTTATGTGTGTATGCTACATTGGTGCCAGAATGTGTGGTGGCACTTACGGGCTGACCCCAACACATCCCTCGAAAGTGTTGGTTGTTAACGCAAATGGTGAATTGTACTGTATATTTCGATATATCTGTGATAATTAAATCCAAATCTCAATTTGAAAGCTTAATCTAAATCTGAACCCTCCTCAGGCATGATATCTACTCTTCCACGCAACTCCCAAGTACCCTTGACTGCCTTCTCGGTATTAAAGGTGCCTTGTTGTTTCATACTCTATAGCACAGAGACAGGGCAGTGGATCCATTCAGTTCACATTGAATATTATGTGCATCTAAAGCTTTCTGTCATATTTCCTCACCTAATTCAGCGTGATTCTCAACTTTCTGCTCTCTTGTGCTTGTCCATCCTCTTCTCAAGTGCATCAGCACTATTTCCCTCACACACTCACCATGGAAGCAAGTTTGACATTCTCACTTCTTTTTAGTTGAAAAAGCTTCTTCTGAATTCCCTACTAGATTTCTTGATGCAAACAACAGGAATTCTGCAGATGCTGGAAATTCAAGCAACACACATAAAGTTGCTGGTGAACGCAGCAGGCCAGGCAGCATCTCTAGGAAGAGGTGCAGTCAATGTTACAGGCTGAGACCCTTCGTCAAGGGTCTCGGCCTGAAACGTCGACTGCACCTCTTCCTAGAGATGCTGCCTGGCCTGCTGTGTTCACTAGATTTCTTGGTCTTGTACTGAGGACTTCTGCTTATGCAACCCCCTTCTCCCACCCCAGTAAGAAGGTATCTTATCTCTGTTGTCAATGCTCTTCTTAAAATCAAAGATCTCGACATGTTTGATATTGTGGTGTTCGCTGAGCTCGGCAATTAGCTTGCAGATGTTTCATCACCAGTCGAGGTGACATCCTCAGCACGCAGTTGTTGGTGTTTCTCTCTGGGAGTGCTCGTGTTTATATAGATCCCCGTTCACTTGCCTTGGTCCTGATTGGCTACCCCTTCAGTTGACCTTTGAATTTTACGGGCTCACGTTCCTTTTGCTCTTCAGGGTTTGTAGATGGCGTCTATTTTGATATGGTTGTTTATTAAGAAAATCACATTTCTAAAGTATCTCATGCTTGCCTGTGCCAGAACCTTCATGGTGTCCCGGCTAAAGTGGTGTCCCTCTTTGTCTTCACGTACAGTGGTGGTGCCAGAGATTTTTTCTTGCTGGTCCTACAGTGGGGCTGAATTATGCAGTGATGGTGCTGAGGGATGTACTGTATGGTAATATGTATTCGCAAGGCCAGACGCGTGGCGTTCAAAAGTCAGTTTCAAGCATTATGTGCCTACTATAAATGCCTCTGTTGATTCACAAGCAACAGCAATTGATAGGTCTACTATAGAAGTGAACTGTGACAGGGTCATCAGAATTGGAGACAACCCGGGCTACACAGAGCATAAACAAACAAACCAACAGAGCATCCGATCCACAGCGCACAATGTGAATCACACACCAATCCCGCAATCAGTGTCAAATGCGTGCTTTTCAACTAAAAAACACAACACTATCCCACAATATCCACTGCTATTCGCATTACATAGACAGACAATGCCAAAAGATACATCATTATTAAAGTCAAATAAGGCAAACAACAGATGCAAGGCTTTACCAGGAGTTGGACAAATCGTACTCTGACCATGCAATACCTCAATTAATTCGGCTACTGAATTTAATACAAAAATCAACAGAATCACCGCTTGGAAGCCTAAGCAAAACCAGTAGGCTTAATAGCAGTAAATGTAATATTTTGGGATTTGCAGGAAAGATAAGGACTATGGGGTATCCACCACAAAATAGTAATAATAATCAGCATTAGTCTTGGACCAAAGTTTTAAAAAATCAACTGCGCTCACCATTGATGTTTTCAGAGAAGCACAATCCGTCTGTTGTTGTGATTGGTGGTGAAAGCATCATTGATTTTCTGGATGTCAAGTGCTCTGGTCCTCCGGCTGTTTATGGCCGACAGGGCCAAGTTGCTGTTCCGAGCATCGCCGCTGCTATTCCTTAGGTAGTTTTTGAGGCGTCTGAGGCAAGAGAAACTCCGTTTGCATGAGGCAGATGTCACAGGTAGAGTCAGTGATATGCAGATTAGTTTGTATAAATCTATAAATGCATCGCGGTAGGGTCTCATTAGAGTTAGAAATTCCACTGTGTCATTCACTCTCTGTCCTTGCTAAAGACTCAACCACTGTTCTCATACACTCACGATTTTCTTGGACAATCTTTGCATGTCCTTTGTTAAGCATATTTCCCAATCTTGAACCATCTTGTTTTCTCAATCTGAATTCGGCCCGTGCCTCCATCGCAAACTTATGAGCTGCACTTACATGGTGGGTTTTGAAAGCTGTTGTAGCTTTCCGCCAGTTGCGGTAACCGGTGACAGTGAAGGTAGACTCAGAATGGAACCCATGTCCTCCACACAGGAAATGCCTGCATGCGAAGCAGAACGTAGTATCTCTCGTGATCGAATATTCCGGTCAGTCAAACCAGCCACGAATAAAGCTCCTTTGCTGATTGCCAAACTGTTGTGAAGGGTACTTTTTCAATGCTGGCCGATGGGGTCCTTCCTCAGGCTGCTGGCTAACATCGCTAACAATATTCCCACTAGCACTAAGAGCAGCTTCATCCACGTTCTCTTCCGAATCCCGCTCCATTTCTTGTTCCTCTACTTCGCCCTCACACTCTTTCGATGAACTGCTGTTGTCCTCATCCTCACTTACTCCATTCTGCATGTCACTTTCAATTAAGACATGCTCAGGCTGAGACACCACTCTGGATGAGGTCGTTTTCTCACTAAAACTCGATCCATTTTTCACGCCGGCCAAAATAATGCACGAGCCAGGCCGACGCTAGCTTGTAAAAGCACAATGTGTGTGTGTGTGTGTGTGTGTGTGTGGGGGGGGGGGGGCATCCGTTAGGCTCACGAGACCATGGATCTGCGCCTGGATGTATACTATCAATCTCACGCGTGAGTGAGAGTGAGTGACATCACCACCTTATGTGATCTTAGATCAGCTTAACTGATCTGAGGACAGCAATGGCAAGACATTGACAACCAACAAATAAGCAGAAGTGTAGAGTCGATCTGACAGAGTTTATAACTTTATTGCGTGGGTGTTATGGTGTTACGTACCCCGTAACTGGGTTGCCAAACCAGCAGAAATGGACCAGTTAGTTGAAGACTAATTTACTAGAAACTAATAAAGTTTTATTAAAGAAATAAGTAACACAGTACTCTAATCGTAAGGATATAAATGCACAGCTTAGCAATAATAAAACACACATGTACACAGAACTAGGGTAATAGGAATCAGCCAAGCTCAATCGCAGTCTAGGGGTAAAATGATCAGTCTCAAGTGACGCAGAGTTCAGTTCAGCTTAGTGCAGTTCGCAGTAATCGCTGTTGTGCCATTGGAGAGAGAGATAGAATGCAAATCTGATTCAAACAGACCTTTGATGTTCTTCGCAGTTAGCTTTCGAGCGAACCCTTTTATGTCTTCTGTGGTCACCGACTGTGACCCCTCCGTTCCGGATACGACCGTTCTTCTGCGGTGAACCCGGCACCCAGGCAAAGGCGGACACACACACCAGGTTCCCACCGATCATACCCTTTTCACCTTGTGCGTCTAAGGTCGGTTCCCGCGCCAGACCTCCAAACTCTGACCAACTTGTGGGGGCACACCGCTCTTCCAGGGTCTCGTTATCTCGTGGTCTCGTGGCGTGTGTCGTGCCTTAGCGAACCTGTTCTTTTTATCCCCCTGATGGGGTATCGCCTGTCCATCAAACTTCAAACAGTTCAGGTTCAAAGCAACCGATCTGTCAATATTCTGAAATGTGTTTCTTTCTCGTTTATCTCTCTCTTCTCTCTTATTAGCATTTTGAATGTTTCTCCATTGTCTCACTTATCTCTCTCTCATTAGCATCAATCTTCTGATAACTTGGTTTTTCGTCACAATGGTAATTGGGGGCGCTGTTTCACTAGATCAACTGGAGAAACAAGCTGTATTCAAAACTATACAGAGAAAGCAAAGCAGCTGCAATTTGTATGTGAAATTTCAGTTAATTTCTTGGTGGTGCTATTGTAATTTCTGCTGGCGCTATAGCACCAGCTAGCGCCACCTTAGCACCGCCCTGTTCACATATCGAGATCCCCGTTCACATATCGAGATCCACAGGAGTTGATCATGTTTGTGTTCTTGTAAATGAGTTGAGAGTCTGGCTGACGTAGTTCTTGTTGCAGTCTCCACCGGTGATCCTGTACACCACATTTGTTTTGTTGGTTGTCTTTACTGGTACCTTGGTTCATCTCTACATGTCCTCTTCAGATTATGAACACCTGACTTATTACTGTATATACAGCCTGTACAGGCAAACGTGTGTTTCGGGGACCAGCAGGATGGATTTGCTGGCTGACGTAGGGCTGTAGGTGTTTTCTGTCATGTGGGAACTCAGTTTATGGCTTCATTTCTGGGCTGAGAACTGTTTGGGTTATAAACAGTTCACAGAAATGGAGCTCTGCTGTAACCAACCTCAGGTCACCCCTCAACCATCTATTCCCAAAAGAAGAGCTATCCAGTCTTGTTCGTCCTTTCCTGACAAGTCTACCTTCACATTTCAAGTATCATCTTTTAAATCTTCCCTCCATTGCCTTCATATAAAGTGATGACAAATTGCATGATTCCTTTATGTAACATGATAACCAGATTACACGGAGTTCTTTGAGTGTGCCCTTAACACGGTTCAATATACAGGGGTGTGCAAAAGTCTCAGGCACCCTAGATGTTTTATATGCTTTCAAATGGTATGGCCTCCTCAGAGCCCTGATCTTAACATCAAGGTTATCTGGGACTACCTGAAAAGACAAAAGAAAGCGAGACAGCCAACATCTGCAGAAGAACTGTGGCAAATTCTCCAAGATGCCTGGAGCAACCTACCAGCCAATTTTCTTATAAGACTGCATGACAGTGCACTTAAGAGAACTGATGCAGTTTTAAAGGCAAAGGGTGGTTATACCAAATATTTATTTGATTTAGTTTTTTACTGTTTACTGCTCTTTGTAATTTTTTTTTAATAATAGAAACTTTTCATTTCATAATTTTTTGAAAGTTTCTTCGCTTTACAGAATCCTTTACATGTGCCTAAGACTTTTGCACAGCACTATAGATTAACGTAACTACCTTACATCTTAAATTCTACCCCTCAGTATGATTGGGTCATACAACTCAGAAACAGGCCCTTAGGCCCATCGACTCCACACTGACCATCTCAGCCATTCATATTTACACTTACCTTACCAAACCCCTTTTATTCTCCTCGTATTCCTATCAACTCCACCTCCCATCTACACACCTGAGACAACTTACGGTGGCCAGTTGACCTACCAATCTACACACCTTTGGAACGCGGGAAGAAAACAGAACACATGAATGAATAGAATGTGATCACATGCAGAATGTGCAAATACACACACACACACACACACACACACACACACAGTGATGGAGGTCAGGGGTCAGGGGTCAAGTAATCCTTCCTTAGGCATTGGTGTTTCTTGGTATGAAAACACCAACACGTAACAACAGAAAAGGAACAAGACATGATGGATACAGCCCATTCCATCACAAGCAAAACCCTCCCCACGTTTGAGGAGGATCGTAAGGAGAGCTGCCACAAGACAGCAGCATCCATCATACAGGCCATGCTCTCTCTCACTGCTGCCATCGGGAAGGAGGTACAGGAGCCTTAGGTTCCATACCACCAGGTTCAGGAATCAGTGGGTAACCACTCAACACTGAACTGATTCCACAACCTTTGGACTCACTTTCAAGGACTCTATAACTCATGTTCCCAGTACTATTTATTTACTTATTCTTATTTTCTTATTTACACAGATTGTTTCTTTTGCATGTTGGTTGTCAGTCCATGAGTAGTTTTTCATTGATTGTATTATATTTCTTTGTTTTACTGTGAATGTGCAAGAAAATGAATCTCAGGGTAGTAAACGGTGACAATAATGTACTTTGATTATAAAATTACCAGGTAATGAACCTCAGGGTAGTATATGGTGACATATATGTATTTTGATTATAATATTACTTGGAATTTTGCTGTTGCTTTGCTGTATGCTTGAGTGTTCGGTGGTGCGTGTCGATAGTTTCTTTTGCTGCTGAGGGGAAAGGGGAATCTTTGCTTGCTGCTGCTTACATGTGGAAGAGGGGAGCTGGGGGGGACTTTGGGGTTCTAACATTTAACTGTCATTCATTCCTTGGGGGCACTCCTCTGTTTTCGTGGATGGTTGCGAAGAAAAGGTATTTCAGGATGTATATTGTATGCATTTCTCTGACATTAAATGCACCTTTGAAACCTTTGAAATGAATCTCAGGGTCGTATACAGTGACATAAACACACTTTGCTTATGAGTTTTGATTGCAAGTTTGAGTAGCTGCTAGTCAGCAGGTCAATCATGAGCGTCCCTGGGCTGCCCCAGTATTGTCGAGGGGGCAAGACCAACAGAGCACAGTAACAAATAGAAAACCATGAACTACCCTTACATTTAAAATGATTGGACTGATTACCAAACAAAAAACAGATTGCAAGGAAACTGGAACACACGTGGAGAATGCAGACTGGCTGTGAAAAGATGAGCATCTGGCAATCTCGAATTGCTCCTAATGTGTCTCCATTACTCTGCCTAGTCGATTATTCATTATCCTTTGTGTGAAGAAGGTCTTCTGATAAATTTCTTCTAAATTAAATTTTCATTATTTTATATTTATGACCCCACGCTCCAGATTGTAGATTTATTGTGTCTGCGATATTCAATATTTTATAGTTGGTGGTGAAACCTTTATTTAACTGTTTTCCCTCAGGGCTGTAATGCTGAGTGGTTGATTGCGGTCTTTACATACTGGACCTTTCTCCTTGTATTTGCCATTAATTACTTTGCGGCTTTCGCAATGACAAGTGCAGTTGCAATTTAAATGTAGGTTCAGTGTGAGAGATGGTGAGACTTGCGTGTGGTCTCATTCGTTTGCATTTCTACCTCAGTGTCGGAGAGTCATGGGTTCAAATCCTGGTCCGGAGTCCAAACGTCCTGGGTAATTCAATTGGTCATGGGTACTAGCCTCCGTAGTATCCGAGATATCTTCAGGGAGCGGTGCGTCAAAAAAGAGACATCCATCACTAAGGACCCCCATCACCCAGAACATGCCCTCCTCTCATTGTTACCGTCAGGAAGGAGGTATAGAAGCCTGAAGACACACACTCAGCGATTCAGGTACAGCTTCTTTCCCTCTGCCATCTGATTTCTAAATGGACATTGAACCCATGGACACTACCTCACTACGTTTTATTTCTTTTAACTATATATATTACTATAATTCACTGTTTTCTTCTATATTATTATGCATTGCATTGAACTGCTGCTGCAAAGTTAACAAATTTCATGACATATGCCAGTGATATTAAATCTGATTCTGATTTGGATTCTGGTACATGACTGAGTGTTACAGAGTCATAGAGCAATGTCACATGGAAACAGTCCTTTCAACACAAATTGTCCATGCCGACCCAGGTGTACATCTAAGCTAGTCCCATTTCCCTGCACTTGGATCATATCCCTCTAAAGCTTTTCTGTCCAAGCGTCTTTTGCTGTTATTGTACCTGTCTCAACCACTTCCTCTGGCAGCTCCTCTCTCTCTCTCTCACACACACACAGAAACAGCATAATGAGGTTCCCTCTGACTTACTTACTAACGCCACTGGCATTTAGGGCAGCAATAAAGATCCTCCCTCTCTGTTGGTGTAAAAGGATTCTTCACTGCTGTTTCCATAACAATTGTTTTTTGACCAGTCAGGGTTGCTGAACCTCTGAATCTGAAGGACCAGAGGGCCATTCTTAGTCTGGCCTCTACTCTTTGACCTGTTTGGCATGGAAAACCGAAAAACCGAAGCACAAGGACTTGACTCCAGCCAACATAACTCTCTGGATCATTGAGGCACGCAAGCCTCTAAAACTTATGACAAGGTTGTTGTCCTCTTGGAGGCAAGATGCCTCTCAGCCCCCTTTTAAATCTTTCCCTCTCACCTTAAACTTATGCTCTCTTGTTTTTATTCTCTTTCCCTAAAAAAATAGACTACATCTGCATTCACCCTAGCTGTATCTCTCAAGATTATATACATCTTTATTAGGTCAACCCTCAGTCTCCAATGCAACATTCAAACCTGCCAATCTCTTCTGATTATTCAAGCCCTCGAGTCCTGTCAACAGATAAAATAGTTCTCACTCTGAAGCATGGGTTTGAAGTAACACCTCTTCACTCTCCAATCGGGTAGACACTAAAGACTCAATAGTGGAATAGTCAGTGACTAGCCTTTGCTTTCATAGATGTTGCTTGAGCTGCTGAGTTCCTCTAGCTGGTTGAGTTTTGCTCTAGATTTCACCATTTTCAATCTCTCATGTTTCCAAAGTACTCTTTTGAAGAAGTTCAAAGTTATAGATCTTGGCTACTTTTTTCCCTCAACTAGCATCACTAAAGCCAATTACATTCAACGGCCACTTTATTAGGTACACCTGTTCACCTGCTCGTTAATGCAAGTATCTAATCAGCCAATCACGTGGCAGCAACTCAAGCATGCAGACATGGTCAAGAGGTTCAGTAGTTGCGCAGACCAGACATCAGAATGGGAAAGAAGTATGATCTAAGATGATTGTTGGTGTCAGACTGGGTGGCTTGAGTATCTCCTCAAATTTCCTCAAGCTGTCACTCTCCTCAGATTTTCATGCACAACAGTTTCTAGAATTTACAGAGAATGATGCAAAAATTGTAAGCAAAGCATCCATTCAGCGGCAGTTCTGTTGGCGAAAATGCCTTGTTAATGAGAGAGGTCAGAGGAGAACGGCCAGACTGGTTTAGGCTGACAGGAAGGAGACAGTAACTCAAATAACCATGCGCTATAACAGTGGTGTGCCGAACAGCGTCTGTGAATACACTACACATTGAACCTTGAAGTGGATGGGCTACATCAGTAGTGGACCATGAACATGCACTTCATCGGGTAGAGGAGGGGACACTGAGTGTATATCAAATTCTTAAGTGTGGTGCTGGCTAAACAGAATTTTTATTACCACCCTGGGGGAAGTGGCTTGAAGACAATTTCAAATACTTGTCCGAGGAAATGCTATTAATATCATATTACAGTGTAAACTGAAGGTTTGAGGATTGGTCGCAGACACTACCTCTCATGATGTGAGAGGAATTCAAATAGCCAGTAAGAATTCTAATTCTAATAGAAGACCATAAACATACAACCAGTGGCCACTTTATTAGGTACAGGAGGTTTCTGTACTTGTTCGTCGTAACATACACCAATTGTTAGCCTTGTTACAATTCAGCTCTGATATCCATCTTCCCCAGGTAGCCATCAAATACAGAAAAGCCATGGGAGTTGCTGAAAGAAAAGATGTTAACTCCACCCCCCCCCGGCCTACCCCGGCACGAAAAAGAAAAAGAAGCAAAACTTGCAAACCCCCAAACCCCCCACCCCCTCCCTCGCAAAAAAAGCAACAATAACTTCAAACCCCTGACCCCCTCTCTCACACACAACAAACTAACAAATCACCTACACAGAAAAATAGCGACAACAACATCAGACCCCAAATCCCCAACTCCTCTGTCTCTCTCCAAATGTAACACATTGCCATATGAAAGTATAAAGGTAACATATAAAAGATACAACATATAAAAGTAACATATAAGTTGTAAACCTAGTCAGCTCCATCACGGACTCTAGCCTCCTTAGAATCCAGGACATCTTTAAGGAGTAACCCCTCAAAAAGGTGCATCCATAATTAAGGATCCCCATCACCCACATTATGCATTGTTCTCATTGCTACCAGTGGGAAGGAGGTACAGAAACCTGAAGGCACACACTCAATCATTCAGGAACAGCTTCTTCCCTTCTGCTATCCAAATTTTGAATGGGCATTGAACCCATGAACACTACCTCACTACTTCTTATATTTCTAGTTTTATACTACTTAATTTCACTATTACTATTTATATACAGATATATGTGTGTGTGTATATATATATATATATATATATATATAGCAATTCATATTTTTTCTCTATTATCCTATATTGCATTGTACTGCTGTTGCAAAGATAACAAATTTCACGACATATGCCCCAGTGATATTAAATTTGATTCTGTTAAATGCAAGTCTTCACTTCAATTACCAGTCTGTTGAGAACAGAATTAGGCTTTAACTGTGATCTTTGTGATTTAATAGGCTGCTTACAGTCACTTGTGCATGATTAACAGCCACAAGTAAAGAACAAGAAAGCAACCAGTGCCTTATAGTCCATTCTTTAAAGAACTAGCAACAACTTGGGGAAGAAATAAGAGACATTGGTGAAAAGAAATCAGGTGTGTAAATACTGACAAGTTTAAGTCTGAAGTTTATTTTATAAATGTGCATGAAATATTGAATATTAATATCTTTATCTCCTTACTCAGGCTTGACAAGATCTTCCTGTATAAAGAACAGATGCAAAGATTTATCTCATGAATAGTATTACGAACATAATCCCAAAAGACTTAACGTGGGAGAAAGGACAAACAAGTTTAACAATTACTTGTCACTCTTTAGGGTTCTAGTTCCAAACTTCCCAGGTCTGCTTGATGTGCTGTTTTGCAAATTGAGGTTAGGCGGCTGAAGGCAAAACAGTTCTTCCAATGTGAAAGACTTTGATTTGAATAGTACTGCCATTGCATGGAACCAACTCAGTAGCAAGCTCCAGAAATGGAGAGGCCAATTATCAAAGCAGTCTATAAAGTGTTATCAATCTTACACCCAATAACTTCCTGTTTCAACAACAGAAAGTGCTGGAAACACTTAGCGCGCCAAGCAGCATCAATAGGAAAATGAACAGAATGGATGTTTTAGGTTGGAGACTCTTCGTAGAACAGACACCTGAAATGTTAGCTCTGTTTCTCCTTCCACTGATTCTGCCTGACCTGCTGAATTTTTCTGATCTTTTCTGATTTTGTTCAAGATTTCTAGAATCTGCAATTTTTTTGATCACTTATTGCCATTCATTATGTCAAGGGGATTCAACACATGCTCCCTAATTTATTTTAAAATTAGCATTTAAAAGCTTCAAAATAAATAGGCAGTGGGGGGAGGAAAGGAAATAATTTCTAATGCCCTTTTGCTAATTCTCAAATTGTTCCTTTATGTTCTCTCGGTTCAAATGCTGGATAATCCAAAAAAAATCATACAAGGCACCTTTTCTTTCTCAATCATACTTGTAAACAATAAATTTCCCACCCATCCACCCACTCACACACAGAAAGGCCTTTAACATCAGGACAGGGTACCTCCTGGCCTGTGACCATTAGTCCTTGGTCCCAGGCTCTCAAACCCGCAGACACCAGGCCTCCAACCGCCAGACTTGGCCTGGGCTTGCAGAGTTACAGACATTGTGCCTCTGACTTTCAGACATGCCAACCCAGCAGCTTCGAACTTCAAGTCTTTTCCTCTGTACTCGCCAACTTCAGTCTTTGACCTTTGGGCCTTGACCTCTGGTATTGACGCCATGACTCGCTGATCATGGGGCTTTAAACTCTAAGCAAGGAGCTCTGGACTTGCATGGACCTCTGACCATCAGGTCAAAGATCCTTCTTCAAAATTGGGGAAGAAGAGAAAATCCTTTTTTTTTTCTCTCTTCCCAGATCTATGGAAAGGTTTTCAACCTGTCTGTCTTTCCACAGATGCCCCTAACCTACTGAGTGTGTGTGCTTTTGGGATAGAAGAGGTGCATGATAAGGAAGAGAACAGCAGACATGGATTATTGCAGAGGAAGTGAAGCGAACTAAAAGCTTACATTGAAGTGATGAATATCTACTTGCATTGCTGCGAGGGATTATTTATTCTAATAAAACTCCTGTGAAATATCCTGGCACATTTCACCACATTAAATGTGCTGTGTAAATGGATATCTTTGCAAAGGATTCCATATGAACAGTCAAATGGTTTCAACAAAAATGAGTTGAATCGGTTCTAATCTTCATCCCAAAACATTAAATCTGTGTCTTTTTTCACAGAAGCTGTCTGACCTTTTTTTCTGTTTTTTACTTCATACTTGTGTTGGCGTGTGGCCAAGTGGTTAAGACATCGGTCTAGTGATCTGAAGGTTGCCAGTTTAAGCCTCAGCTGAGGCAGCGCGTTGTGTCCTTGAGCAAAGCACTTAACGACACATTGCTCTGTGACGACACCGGTGCCAAGCTGTATCGGCCCTAGTGCCCTTCCCTTGGAAACCTTCCAAGATGCAAATCCATGGCCTCCCGAAACTAACGGATGGCTGACTTCATACTTGCAGAATTAAGAGTAGAGCCAGTGGGCAATACCCAGCAGCCATTTTCGAATTTCAGACATCATAGTGCTTCTCCAGGGCCAAGGTGCAAAACACTTTGCCAACAGCACACTGCATACAGCATATAGTACATAGCACAAATAGTACATTTTCACAATGGTTACAATTTCAATTGTTGTGATAGTATAGGAGCCCTGGACTCACAGCCTGAATGAAAGGTAGAGAGTGAAGTGTCACCTCAGTTAAATCACCTTATGTGAATAAGATGACCCTACAGGGACACTGAATGAGAGCTGGGTAATTGAGTCAACCCAACGACGCCATCGTACAGCACAGATATGTTGGGACAAATGGACTTTATGTACTCTGGTTTTCTCTTACGTTCCAAAGACCTACAGGTTAGAAGGTTTATTAGCCACATGGTGTCACAATAGCGGGGCATTGGGAGCAAGGGTGGACCCAAATGCAAGACACATTTTGTGAGGTTAATTAGATTTAGTTTATTGTTCGATACCAGGAGAGCAAAGCAGAAGCAGGAATAGCTATCTGGACAAGGACTCAGGACTACGACTAGGCTGGGACCGAGGATCTGGACCTCGACTAGGAATCGGCTCCCAGAACTAGAGGAGACATGAAGAGGCTAGGGTACGGACTCCGAGCCCGAGACTGGGCAAGGACCCAGTACCTGGGTCTTGCCTCGGGCTCGGACCCCAGAACCAGGCATGGACATGACATGGGCTAGGTAGAGGAGGAACATGGAAAACAGAGCCTCGGTCTTGGGAGAGCAGGTGCCTGGAACCATGGACACATACACAGAACACAGAGTCGGGACCCCTCCTTGGGTACAGGACATAGAGCCGGGACTCACACACAGAACAGAGAGCTGGGACCCCTCCTTGGGTACAGGACATAGGGCCGGGACTCACACACAGAACAGAGAGCCGGAACCCCTCCTTGGGTACAGGGCACAGGGCCAGGACTCATGACCCTCCACGGGGCAACAGCAAGACGGCCTGACTTACCCCACGGAGGTGCGGACAAGACAAGACAGAACATGACCCCCCGCGGGGCAACGGCAAGATGGCCTGACCTACCCCACGCAGGCGAGGATAAGACAAGACAAGACATGACTCCCCGCGGGGCAACGGCAAGACAGCCAGACTTACCCCCACGGAAGTGAGGACCAGACAAGACAAGACATGACCCCCCGCGGAGCCACGGCAAGACAGCCTGACTTACCCCAAGGAGGCGAGGACAAGACAAGACAAGACCAACACGAATGAACACCAGACAGTACCTATCTAGCTCCGGCGATGGAACTAGACCGAAGTGCAGGCGGGGCTGCAGATGAGGGCTAGAGGCAAGAGGGGCAGAGAAGGAATTCAGACTTGGGGGTAGGACAGGAAGCACAGACCGCCAGGGCCAGGACTTGACTCAGAACTGGGAAGCCGCCAGGGCCAGGACTTGACTTGGAGCTTGAATGCCGCCAGGGACAGGACTTGACTTGGAGCTTGAATGCCGCCGGAGCCAGGACTTGACTTGGAACTTCCAGGTAGTGGCGAGCTCTCGACTTGGCCCGGGAACAGTAGACAGCAGTTCTTGATTCCCTCCGGAGGGTTAACTGATGGACCCACCTCGGTGAGGAAACTTTGCAGGCTCGCTTTGGCGAGGTAACTGGACAGGGTTGCTCCAGTGAGGAGAGGCGAATTACTGGCACTCACTTCAGCAGAGACTAAGCTTGCTCTGGCCAGATGACATCAGCACACCGTACCTTTGATGACTTTGCAGATGCTCCCGCGCCGAATGGCTGAAAGCCGGAGACTATAAACTACCGGTTCAGCCAAGCGTTAATTGCCTCTAATCACCAAAGTCAAGGGACACGGGAAAACAGGGAATCAACGGTCCGGATCATAACATAAACAAGGTAAATTTAAAGGGACCCCGATCCGGACCATGACACATGGATGGTCCCGCCGTGACCCCCTTGTCCATTCGTCTCTTTCCATTAATCTCTCGCCTGTTACATATACCTGCAAGTGACAGAAATGCTAAACTTGCTCACTCACTTCCTCCCTCACCTCCATTCAAGGCCCTAAACCGTCCTTCCAAGTGAGGCAACACTTCACCTGTTAATCTGTTGGGGTCGTCAATTACGTCCAGTGCTCCTGATGTGGCCTCCTCTATACTGGTACAACCCGACATAAATTGGTGTCCACTATATCGAGCACCATGCACCAAAAATGGGATTTCCTGGTGGCCAACCATTTTGATTCCTAACCCCATTCCCATTCTGACATGTCACTCCACGGCCTTCTCTTCTGATACAATGAGGCCACCCTCAGGCTCGAGGAACAAAACTTCATATTCCGACTTGGTAGCCTTAAACCTTACGGCATAACGGCATGAACATTGATTTACTTTTTCTGGTAATTTTTTTTCTTTTTTTCCCCCTCCCCTTCACTCTTCTGCTATTCCCTCACTGTGACCTCTTACCTTTTCTCCTCACCTGCCTATCACCTTCCCTTGGTGCCCCCTCCTTCTTCCCTTTCTTCCATGGTCCACTCTCCTCTCTTATCAAATTCCTTCCTCTCCAGCCCTTAACCTTTCCCACTGACTTGTCTTCACCTAACACCTTCAAAATTGTTCTCCTCCTTTCCCCACCTTTTTTTATTCTGGCATCTTCCCCCTTCCTTTCCAGTCCTAATGAAGGGTCTCGGCCTGAAATGTTGACCGTTTATTCACTTCCATAGATGCTGCCTGACCTGCTGAGTTCTTTCAGCATTTTGTGTTTGTGGCTCTGGATTTTCAGCATCCGCAAAATCCCTTGTGTTTGCAATTGGGCAGTGTAGGCTCATTGAGCTGAATGGGTCTGTATCATGCAGAGTCTCTAAAAAAAATAAAAAAATAAATCAGCAATCACTCTTCTATAAATAAATAATCATACACAATCAGAAAACTACTGCATGGTGCGGAAACTACACTGCGCTGGATAGGAAGGCTCTGCAATGAGTAGTCAAAACTGCCCAACGTATCACGGGCACCAGCTTATCTGCCATCAAGGACAGATTTACAGAAAGGTGCTGGAAAAGGGCCATCAACATCAAAGAGGATCTCACTCACCCTGCTCATGAACTAATTCTCCTGCTGCCATCAGGGAGTATGCTACATAGCATCCATGCCAGGATCACAGTTACTTTCCTCAAGCAGTAAGGCTGTTCAACACCTCTACCCACTAACCCACCCCTCCACCACCAGTATTTTCTCATTTCCTGTCAGAGTCACCTCATATTCAAACACCCCTGTGCCTGGCGTCACTTTATGGACATACAAACAATCTATGTATTCAAGCTATCTTATCTTGTGCTTGCAAGGGATCCAGAGTAACAATTATTTCATTCTTTCCACTTGTGTACTGCAACTGATATAAAGAAATACTGAATCTTTGAAATAAGTAAGTAAACAAACAAACAAACAAACAAATACACACACATACAACGTCAATGCTAATCAGCCTGATTCTGATTCTATTGTGAACTTCTTTGACTCCGTAACATGCCAAAGAAATTCTCACCTTTGCCCTTTGTGTACCCCTTCCCAAAGTTCTCCTTCTGGCACCAAAGCCTAAATTTAGGGGTGTAACCAGCTACAGCTGAACGCTTCTGACCATAACCATGAGGAGGTCATATTCACTGGCTGTTGGTAGAGTTTCCAATACTCTCTGAGGGTCCCTGCAGACGAGGTATTCATAGAATATAACCACGTTAATGGGTAGTTTGGTGGTTAAGTTCGTCAACAAAGGATGCTGAGGGGAGATCTGATAGAGGTTTACAAGATTATGAGAGACATAGATAGAGTAGACAGGGAATATCTGTTTCCCAGGGTTGGAATGTCTAATAAGACCATAGACATTAAGACAAAGGAGCAGAAGTCGGCCATTCAGCCCATCGAGTCTGCTCCGCCATTTTATCATGAGCTGATCCATTCTCCCATTTAGTCCCATTCCCCCGCCTTCTCTCCTTAACCTTTGATGCCCTGGCTACTCAGATACCTATCAATCTCTGCCTTAAATACACCCAATGACTTGGCCTCCACTGCCGCCCGTAGCAACAAATTCCATAGATTCACCACCCTCTGGCTAAAAAAATATCTTTGCACTTCTGTTCTGAATGGGCGCCCTTCAATCCTTAAGTCATGCCCTGTCGTACTAGACTCCCCCATCATGGGAAACAACTTTGCCACATCCACTCTGTCCATGCCTTTCAACATTCAAAATGTTTCTATGAGGTCGCTCCTCATTCTTCTAAACGCCATGGAATACAGTCCAAGAGCGGACAAACGTTCCTCATATGTTAACCCTCTCATCCCCAGAATCATTCTAGTGAATCTTCTCTGTACCCTCTGCAACGTCAGCACATCCTTTCATAAATAAGGAGACCAAAACTGCCCACAGTACTCCAAGTGAGGTCTCACCAGTGCCTTATAGAGCCTCAACATCATATCCCTGCTCCTATACTCTACTCCTCTCGAAATGAATGCCAACATTGCATTCGCCTTTTTCACCACCGACTCAACCTGGAGGTTAACTTTAAGGGTATCCTGTACGAGGACTCCCAAGTCCCGTTGCAACTCAGAACTTTGAATTCTTTCCCCATTTAAATAATAGTCTGCTCGTTTATTTCTTCTGCCAAAGTGCATAACCATACACTTTCCAACATTGTATTTCATTTGCCACTTCTTTGCCCATTCTTCCAATCTATCCAAGTCTCTCTGCAGACTCTCTGTTTCCTCAGCACTACCGGCCCCTCCACCTATCTTCGTATCATCAGCAAACTTAGCCACAAAGTCATCTATTCCATAATCCAAATCGTTGATGTACAATGTAAAAAGAAGCGGCCCCAACACGGACCCAGACCAGGGAGTATGCATTGAAGGTGAGAGGGGGTAGGTTCAAGGGGGATGTGAGAGGTAAGGTTTTTACTCAGAGAATGGTGGATGCCTAGAATGCACTGTATGATATAGTGGTAGAGGCAAATGCATTAGAGGCTTTTAGGAGATGTTTGGATAGGCACGTAGATGTGAGGAAGATGGAGGAATATGGACATTGGGTGGGTAGGAGGGATTAGTTTTTGGGTGTTTTTGATTTGCTTTTAGCTGGCTCAGCACAACATTGTGGGCTGAATGGCCTGTTCCTGTGCTGTACTCTTCTATGTTCTATATTCTATAAATGGCAAACAGGTCTGGACTAAAATCAGGGGAATGAAATCAAACCCTCACATGGTACTCGGGGGATGTAAAGTTTTAATTGGTCAGTTTGTTACAGGAAGTAAAATTGTAAAAAACGATCTGGGCCAAATTTTTTTGAGGCAACAATGATTGCTTCCAATATTTCCATATTTTTATTATCCTAATTTCCTTCTAAAAGAGAAGGAGGCTGTTCAGCCCATATGCTGGCTCACTAGACCCATTCTGCACTAATTTTCCAGTAAATGATTCTCTCCATATTCCCATTGTTCCCCAGAATCTATCACTCAGTCATACACAAGAGGCAAATAACCGACAGACCTGCATGTCCCTGGGATGTGGAATGGAATCGAAGTGCTCGGGGCAAACACACATGAATACAGAAAGAGCGTGCAAACTCCACAGGGACATCACCAGTGGCTAGGACTGAACCTTGGTCACAGGAGCGGTGAGGCACCTGCTCTATTAAGCCCACCACTATGGTGCCCTTGGCCTGTATAGGAGTTCTGTCTGAACTGTAGCATCCAATCAGAAGCAAAGTAGGTCAGTAGGTGCTGTAGTCACATTGAGGGCTACTGTATGAGCAATGTTCACTTCCTCAGCATTGGCTATACTGCACTTGGACATTCGTGTACTGTTCTGATTGCCACACTAGTGGACAGCTGAGCACCGAACAGATACACTAAGATGTTGCCCAAAACAATCCTTGGTGGAACTCAACGGGTCAGACAACAACTGTGGAGAGAAATGGACAGTCAATAGTTCAAATCGATACCCTTCGTCTGGATAGACTGTGTTTATCCTCACTGGAACTTAGGAGGCTGAGGGATGACTTTATAAAGGCTTATAACACAATAAGGAGCCCAGATATGCTAGAGAAATAGAATATTTTTCTAAGAGCAGGAAAGTCCTGAGCTAGAGGGCCCAGGTTCAACATTTGAGGGGAGAACTTTAAAGCAGATCAGAGGGGTAATTTTCCTCATCTGGAAGAAGCTGCCAGAGGAATTGGTGGGGACAGACACAATCATCATCATCATCAGGTGCCGTGCCCAATTTGAGCTTTGACTGTCATGGCCCACACACTCCTGTTTCGGGTCAAGTGGATCAATTCATTGGTATTCATTTCCAGTTCTCTGACTGCTGTCTCCATCATCATTTGTCTTTGTCTTCCTCTTGCTTTCTTCCCTTCAATCTTTCCCATAATTACCGAGCATTCTAACTCCTCTTTCCTAATCACATGTCCAATGAGGTTATGTTGCCTTTTCATGATCTCATACATTATTTCTGTTTCTGTGTTTGCTCTGCTCATGACATCCTCATTAGATATTCGTTTCGTCCATGATATTCTTTGCATCCTTCTCAAAAACCACATCTCTGCTGCTACAATTCGTTTCCTTATGTTACTAGATATTGTCCACCGTTCTGAGCCATATACCATAACTGGATAAACGTAACATTTCAGTACTCTGAGGCGGGTTGTCATGCCTAGTTCAGTATTGGTACGTATACTCTTCATTCTCGTAAAGGTGTCTCTTGCCATCCCTATTTTTTTGATGTCCAAGTTGCACCTGCCATCTGATGTCACCCAGCTTCCTAAGTAGCAAAAGTTCTGTACTTGTTTTATGTCTTCCCCGTTTATTCTCAGCCTGCAGATAGGATTCTTCTTCTTTTTGGATATCACCATACATTCTGTCTTTTTGCAATTGATAGATAGACCCATTTTTGCACTTTGTTCAACAACACAATAACAATGCTTAAAAGACATTTGGACAAGTCCTTACAGAGGAAAGGCATATGCAGATACAGACCTAATGTAGGCGAATAGGATTAGTGTTCAAGGGATTCATGGTTGGCATGGGTAAGGCAGGGCCTGTTTGTGTGCTGTATGATTCTCTGTTTCTATGTGTTGATATAAATGGGCCCAGCACATAAGTCCAATTATGAGCCTTTTCTTCCTTAGGAGTTTGCAGAGATTCAGCACAACATTTAAATTTGAGAAAACTCAATAGTTGTGTGGTGGAGAATATATTAGCAGGCTGCATCACAGCCTGGTGTGGAAACACCAATGCCCATGGACAGAAAATCCTACACTAGGTAGTGGATATGGCCTGGTCCATCATAGGTAAAGCCCTCCCATCCACTGAACACATGTACATGAAATGCTGTTGCAGAAAAGCAGCATCCATCATTGGGGACCTTCACCAGCCAGGTCATGCTCTCTTCTCGTTGCTGCCATCAAGTAGAAGGTACAGGAATCTCACACCACCAGGGTCATGAACAGCTACTACCCCTCAACCATCAGGCTCTTGAACCAAAGGGGATAACTCCACTCAACTTCACCTCATTATTGAAACGTACCCACCACCAAAGAACATACTTTCAAGGACTCTTCATCTCATGTTCTTGATATTTATTACTCATTTATTTATATTATTGATTTTATTTTTTGCATTTTCACAATTTTTTGTCTTCAGCACTCTGGTTGAATGTCCTGGTTGAGCAGACTTCCATTAATTTTGAACTAGTAATTATTCTATAGATTTGTTGAGTATGCCCACAAGAAAATGAATCTCAGGGTTGTACCGTATATGGTGACATATATGTACTTTGATAATAAAATTTACTTTGAACTTTGATATAAAGTAACTGTGTTCCTGATTGTTCAGTTTTATAACTCCAAAAACTAACTGTAAAACATGGAGCCAGGCGTAACGTGTGTACTCTAGTTTCATTTTTACTTTCAGCAAGGGTTGTACTTATGATGTGGTGTTGTATTGATGTATGCTATTCACGTACTTTTACATATAACCCATAATGAATTACGTAAAGAAGAAAAAAATGCTTAATCAAACAATATATTTACAATATTACTCAAATATTACTGAAATATTAAATGCACAACACCAATTCCTGCATTTTCCTGCATGAAACATGGGCTTCATTCAGTGCGTTCTGAGAATTTGAGGGATCTGATGCAAGTTATTTAAGCAGTTGACCTCCCCACTTCTTGCTCAGAGGTTACAATCACGTTCTTTTTTCTCTCTCTGGAACACGAGTTCAACACACCAGCATTGAGTGTGTTATTAATCTCTTTGGCACCACTCTCATACTCAGATCTTCACATGTCTTCAGATATCAGTCATTGGAGTGTTCGAATCTCATCATCACTCACCTTCACTGCCAACGGTAGTGTTAGAGGCTGACGTTGCCTGTTGCTTGATTTGGCGGCTGGTCTTACTGTGCTTCATTCAGTGCCTGAGATCACAGGAACCTTTCCCAGGAATCAAGCCAGGAACTATCATTCCTTTCCAGAGAGCAGATGAGTTACATGAAATTCAGATGAAATGTCGTTGAGATCAGAGATGATTTTGGTCTCCGTATTCCAAGATGAGCCAAGTGAGATTCAAGAAGTTGACCTGCAGAATGACACTCAGTATGAACACCAGACCTTTCTGCAAAATTTATTGTATAGAACCTCCACTCCCATCCGAAGTACAGTATAACCAATGTGAAGGCACTTTGTGGAAGGAACACAGTAAAGGCTCCATCCACTAATGCACATGGAGCAGTCAATCAGCTGGTGAAGCCCCTCAAATTCTGAAATGGGTTATCAACTCAGAGGGGCCACATGAATTACAATGGTGCTGTTTTTAATATATAAAAAAATACTATTAAATATAAAGAGTGTGAAGTAGTAACATCAGCATTAACCTGCTCAGGTGAAAGGTCTGTGTGATGGATGAATGTTAAAACTTGGATTAGTGGATTCTGATTGAGATGACAAACTCCATAGTTTTGGGAAAAGAATGGTTGGTAGCTGGACATCATGCAATTGATTTTATCAGAGCTATACAAATAAAGAGCTAGCCTTTGAAATTTTAAGTCACAGATACCGTAGCAGAAGGGGCAGGTATAGTATGTCTATGAAGTTCTCAGTTATCCAGGTCATTGTATATCAAGCAGTAGTAAATCAAGGCAACTGTACATGCTGTGTTGTCTAGGAGACGTTTTGCCGCTCATACAAGAGGCTTCTTCGGTTCTGATCCATAGTGACCCTGTGACTCTTAATGACCCTCATGTGATTGCTATACCTTTAAACAACTCACAGAGCTTATAAGCTGGAAAACTACCCACCATGGATAAGAACTGAAGAAGCTTCTCGGGTGAGTGGCGAGCTGTCTTCTAGACAACACAGCAAGTCCAGTTGCCTTGATTTGCTACCGGTTGTTAGGCAGGTATAGTAGCAATAGTGAGCAATTGGTTGCCCAAGTATAGGCTCCAGTGAACAGGTTGGTCATGTGGATGCCCAATACTCCAAGCAAACTTTCGCTATGATCTCTGTCATGGGATGAGGGTTACCAGGAGGATGGAGGAGAAGAAGGTCCATGAATGTCTTCAAAGTCTCTTTGAAAAATAAATATCACCACTGATTCCCGAAAATCCCTGGCCCATGGCTGTTCAAAGTAAAAGTGAAATTCAGGATGGTAAATGGGAACCCCAAGTCCATGCATTAGGTGTGGGCAAGAAGCCCTGTGTAAATGGCAGAATAAGTTCACCAACTCCCAACATCCAGACCTGCAATCCACCACCTTCTGACTCATTGTGGAAGATGTTGCAGGTTCCACACTCGAGTTTGGAGTTCTGTCATTGACTAGTCCTAGGGTCAATACTCAAGATTGAAGCCCGAAGGTCAATTGAAAGTAGGGATGTCGAAGCCCGATGACTGAAGCCTGGAGACTGGAGAATGGAGACCGGAGCCCTGTCCTAGACTTGGATCTCAAAACTCACAGATCTGGAGAGGAAGCAAGTCATTGAATGACTGCCAAAGAAGAGGAGGTGGGACGGTTTAATAAATGTTGGATCAAACTCTTCTAAGTGCCAGTTTTCTCAAAAAAATCTATTAAATTAATTTAAATACTGGAACTTTGTGTTTGGTTTGAAGGGGTCTCTATCCCCAAACTTTGCTCTCCTTAGAGTGAGAAGGAAGGTTGGATTGGCATTTGAAAGAGCTGCACTTGACAATGACTGGTTTGGACAGGAACACGTGGTGAGCTCTATTTCTCATCAGTGGTAGGTTCAA
The DNA here is from genome assembly GCF_963921235.1 of Mobula hypostoma. Lineage (NCBI taxonomy): Eukaryota > Metazoa > Chordata > Chondrichthyes > Myliobatiformes > Myliobatidae > Mobula > Mobula hypostoma. The sequence goes on along the minus strand of NC_086104.1, from coordinate 147,221,115 downwards.
GGACTAAGGAGTGCCTATTCATACTTTTGGGCAAACGATGCAAGGGAAATTTTGGGATTTTTTTATATGCAGAGGAAAGTTATAATTGGAACTCACTGCTTACATACTGAATTGGTCAATGTAGATAGTCACACAAAGGTAAATAACTTGCAAGACTCTGTGAAAAAGTTGGAAATGGAATTATTCTGTCAGAAAATATTATTGCCTTGATGGGATGAATGGTCTATTTTATGTCTTAAAATATTATGGTGTTATAATTGTGCAGTTTAATGGGCCATTCTTCCAAGCTCTGTGCATTCTTTTGAACTCTGCCAATAATTTGGATATTTTTCCATGTTTGTTTTCAATCTTTTTGGGGCAAATTGTGAATAAATGGGTTTCCTTGTGCTTGCTTTGATAAGCTGAAGTCTTTCCGTTTCATCTGTTATTTTATTTTATTTTTTATTTTAGAGATACAGTACAGTAACAGATCTTTTCTGCCCAATGAGCCCACATTGCCCAATTACACCCGTGTAACCAGTTCACCTAACAACCTGCATATCTTTAGGATATGGGTGGAAACCCATGCAATCCATAAGACCGTAAGACCGCAAGATATAGGAGCAGAATAGGCCATTCGGCCCACTGAGTCTGCTCTGCCATTCAATCATGGGCTGATCCAATTCTTCCAGTCATCTCCACTCCCCTGCCTTCACCCCATACCTTTTGATGCCCTGGCTAATCAAGAACCTATCTATCTCTACCCAATGACTTGGGCTCCACAGCCACTCGTGGCAACAAATTCCACAGATTTACCACCCTCTAACTAAAGTAATTTCTCCACATGTCAGTTCTAAATGGACGTCCTTCAGTCCCCAAGTCGTGCCCTCATGTCCTAGAATCCCCTACCATGGGAATTAACTTGGCCATATCTAATCTGTTCTGGCCTTTTAACATTCGGAATGTTTCTATGAAATCCCCCCTCATTCTTCTGAACTCCAGGGAATACAGTCCAAGAGCTGCCAGATGTTCCTCAGACAGTAACCCTTTCATTCCTGGAATCATTCTTGTGAATCTCCTTTGAACCGTCTCCAATGTCAGTATATCCTTTCTAAAATAATGAGCTCAAAACTGCACACAATACTCCAAGTGTTGTCTCACGAGTGCCCTATAGAGCCTCAACATCACATCACAGGTGGAATGTATAAACTCCTTATAAACTCTCATATTAGACATTCTGCCCTGGGGAAAAGTTTTTGGCTGACCACTCTATCTGTGTCTATTATGTAATTTATTTATTAATTGAGATAGCGTGGAATTGGCCCTTCCGACCTTTTGAGCCACATCGCGCAGCAACCCACCTATTTAAAACTAGCTTAATCACGCGACAATTTACAATGACCAATTAACCTACCAACTGGTGCACCATCAGACTGTGGGAGGAAACTGGAGCACCTGGAGGAAAATCACACAGTCACAGGTAGAATATACAAATACCTTATAGACAGTGGCAGGAATTGAACCCAGGTCACTGGCACAGTAATAGCATTGTGCAAACTGCTATATTACCTAGGGTGATGTGTAGCCTCCAGAATGGTACTAGTTACCAAGAAGCAGCTAAGGGCCTTTCGTTGGGATACTTTGCTGTCTGTTACTCGAGGGTGAGGAGAAATTTCTTCTCAAAGTAGGTTGAACTGGATCTTTGGAATTCTCTAACCTAGAGCACTTGTGGATGCTCAGTCATCGAGTTCATTCTAAACACAAACCAATAAATTCATGTATATTAAGAGATAGGGATAGAGCAGGAAAATAGCATTGAGCCCTGATCTCGATGAGAGGTGGAGAAGGCTCAAAGAGTCAAAAGGCCTACTCCTACTCCTGTTGCTGCTTTTCATAATCTTGCTTCTCAAGCACAGTGAGAGCTTGGGGAGGTGGGGACATATGGGCTGGTGCCACTGGAGCGTTGGGGACAACGTGTTACAGTTCAGAATGCTGCAACGTACCCATTGCAGTTGGCTGGAATAGAAAGTTTGAATGGAGAGACGTTGGGGTCTGGCATTGGAAGCATTCACTTACTGGGTACCAATCAAATTGTTAGCTTTACACTTGTTGGAATTTGCACCCTTCCTTCCACAACTCACAAAAGATAACAGGAATGATGTGTTAATTTGAACAGGTCTCGAGTGTTACATAAAGTAATTGGCTTGGATTCCTGCTGCTTTGGCAGAGAAAGATGGCAAGGCAACATTTAACGTGTGACAATGAAGGTTAAGCTAAATGGGATGAACGTAAATGTCCTGTCAAGCCAAGTTTTGATGATGCATTTGTATCCTATTTCCATGATATTCTTCATTCAATTATTCAGCCCTAAAGGGGAATTTGAATACAAATTTCTATTTTATTTCCACAATAATACGAATGAAAAATATGAGTGTTAGTGAATGGAATATGCTAGTTTTGGAGTATTGGAAGAGAAAATGCCTTGGAACACAGAATATTGAGTGGAGTTTTGATAGAGGTATGCAGAATTATGAGAGGTATAGGTAGAGTAAATGCAAGCAGGCTTTTTCCACTGAGATTGACTGGGACTACAACTACAGGTCATATGTTAAGGGTGAAAGGTGAAAAGTTTAAGAGGAACATGAGGGGAAACTTCTTCATTTAGAGGGTTGTGAGAGTGTGGAATGAGCTGCCAGTGCAAGTGGTGCATACGGACTAGATTTCAACATTTAAGAGAAGTTTGGATAGGTACATGGATGGTAGGGGTATGGAAGGCCATGGTCCCGGTCCAGGTCCATGGGAGTAGGCAGGTTAAATGATTCAGCACAGACTAGATGGGCCGAAGGTCCTGTTTCTATGCTGTACTATGCCTGACTCCAACATGGATTGTAATGGTCATTACAAAGTTGAAGCGGAACCAAAGGAAATAGGGGAGATCTTAAATAGGTTTTTTGCGTCTGAATTTACTAAGGAAACTGGCATGAAGTCTATGGAATTAAGGGAAACAAGTAGTGAGATCATGGAAACTGTACAGATCGAAAAGGAGGAGGTCCTTGCTGTCTTGAGGAAAATTAAAGTGGATAAATCCCCGGGACCTGACAGGGTGTTCCCTCGGACCTTGAAGGAGACTAGTATTGAAATTGCAGGGGCCCTAGCTGAAATATTTAAAATGTCGCTGTCTACAGGTGAGGTGCCGGAGGATTGGAGAGTGGCTCATGTTCTTCTGTTGTTTAAAAAAGGATCAAAAAGTAATCCGGGAAATTATAGGCCAGTAAGTTTAATGTCGGTAGTAGGTAAGTTATTGGAGGGAGTACTAAGAAACAGAATCTACAAGCATTTGGATAGACAGGGGCTTATTAGGGAGAGTCAACATGGCTTTGTGCGTGGTAGGGCATGTTTGACCAATCTATTGGAGTTTTTCGAGGAGGTTACCAGGAAACTGGATGAAGGGAAGGCAGTGGATATTGTCTACATGGACTTCAGTAAGGCCTTTGACAAGGTCCCGCATGGGAGGTTAGTTAGGAAAATTCAGTCGCTAGGTATACATGGAGAGGTGGTAAATTGGATTAGACATTGGCTCGATGGAAGAAGCCAGAGAGTGGTGGTAGAGAATTGCTTCTCTGAGTGGAGGCCTGTGACTAGTGGTGTGCCACAGGGATCAGTGCTGGGTCTATTGTTATTTGTCATCTATATCAATGATCTGGATGATAATGTGGTAAATTGGATCAGCAAGTTTGCTGATGATACAAAGATTGGAGGTGTAGTAGACAGTGAGGAAGGTTTTCAGAGCCTGCGGAGGGACTTGGACCAGCTGGAAAAATGGGCTGAAAAATGGCAGATGGAGTTTAATACTGACAAGTGTGAGGTATTGCACGTTGGAAGGACAAACCAAGGTAGAACATACAGGGTTAATGGTAAGGCACTGAGGAGTGCAGGGGAACAGAGGGATCTGGGAATACAGATACAAAATTCCCTAAAAGTGGCGTCACAGGTAGATAGGGTCGTAAAGACAGCTTTTGGTACATTGGCCTTTATTAATCAAAGTATTGAGTATAAGAGCTGGAATGTTATGATGAGGTTGTATAAGGCATTGGTGAGGCCGAATCTGGAGTATTGTGTTCAGTTTTGGTCACCAAATTACAGGAAGGATATAAATAAGGTTGAAAGAGTGCAGAGAAGGTTTACGAGGATGTTGCCGGGACTTGAGAAACTCAGTTACAGAGAAAGGTTGAATAGGTTAGGACTTTATTCCCTGGAGCGTAGAAGAATGAGGGGAGATTTGATAGAGTTATATAAAATTATGATGGGTATAGATAGAGTGAATGCAAGCAGGCTTTTTCCACTGAGGCAAGGGGAGAAAAAAACCAGAGGACATGGGTTAAGGGTGAGGGGGGAAAAGTTTAAAGGGAACATTCGGGGGGGCTTCTTCACACAGAGAGTGGTGGGAGTATGGAATGAGCTGCCATAGGAGGTGGTAAATGCGGGTTCTTTTTTAACATTTAAGAATAAATTGGACAGATACATGGATGGGAGGTGTATGGAGGGATATGGTCCGTGTGCAGGTCAGTGGGACTAGGCAGAAAATGGTTCGGCACAGCCAAGAAGGGCCAAAAGGCCTGTTTCTGTGCTGTAGTTTCTATAGTTTCTATGGAGTACATTTGGCTCACTGTCCATGCCAATTATCAACTACCCATCAGTACCATTCCCATTCACCAATACTGGTTCAGTAGCTGTTTTCTGCTTTGATGATTCAAATGACCACTTAAATACTTAAAGGTTGTGAGAACACCTGCCTTCACCGTTCCCTCAGGCAGTGTGTTCCAGATTGCAGTCACCTTCTTATTACTGCCCATTATGCTGCTGGCGTTTAGGGTAGCAATGAAGGTCCTCCATTTCTATGGAGTTCAGGGCTTCCATCATCATGTCAGTAGCCTCTTCTCGGTTTTCTCTACTGTCAGTCATGCTAGTCACAAGATTCAGGAATACCGTCGCACTCAGAGTAGCAGGTTACTTAACTGCTGTTTTTGTACCAATTTTGTTTTAACAGTCAGGGTTGTTATCCCTGATTTGAACCCCCAAACCTGGAGGACTGGTGGACCACTCTTAGTCTGGTCTCTACTCTTTGACCTGTTTTCCATGGGTGACCCTACCAAGAGCCAAAGCATAAAGCCCAGACTCCAGCCAACATAGCTCTCCAGGTCATTTGAGGCACGCAAACCTCCAAACCCAGACAAGGCTGCGGTCGTCTCGGAGGAAAATCACACTCGGGATGGAAAAAAAATTCCTCCTCAGGTCCCTTCTAAACCTTTTGGCACTTACTGTAAGCCTATGACCTCTAACTTTACACACCTCTGCAATGGGGAAACAATTCCTAAATGCTTCTCATAATTGTGTACATATCTATAAAGATTAGCTGTATCTGCCACATGGACATTGAAACATATAGTGAAATGCACTGCTTGCATCAAATCAAATCAGCAAGAATTGTGCCGAGAGCAGCGCACAAGTTTTGTCATACTTCCAGTGCCAATATAGCATGCCCACAACTTACTAGCCCTAACATGGATGTCTTTGGAATGTGGGAGGAAACTGGAGTAGTTCGAGGAAACAGGTGCAGTCACAGGGAGAACTTGCAGACTCTTTACAGACCGCTGCGGGAATTGAACCCCGCTTGGTGATTGCTGGCGCTGTTTGTGTTTTCACTAACTGTTACGCCTTCCTGCCGCTTCCTCTAGCTGAAGTAAGATCCAACAGGTCTCACCTCGGTCTCCTCTGCTCCGTGAAGAAACAAGCTTGGCTTGTTCCATCTCTCCTCGTCATTGGATTGTGCCTGTGCGTGACTTGCGAATAACTCCTGCTAATGTGGCCTGTGGCCCGCTGGATCGAAAATTCCTGTGCGTGTCCCATCGCCCTGAATGCTGTGGGAAGCCAGCACAATGCCAGCTGTGTTGTTTGTGGCATTAATGCACTTTTGCAGTTGAAGTTTGGGGGTTACTTGCAAGGGCTGAAGGAAATTTATGTTGATTGGAGATATGACCAGCTCATTCCTTTGAAGAGAAAGTATTCATTGCCTCCACAGATATGATCAAATCACCTTCTTACTGCTATACAAGGGGCACAGTTGATAAAACCAGTGAACCTTCCACCGAGGCATTCTCCCTCTCCATTCCCCACTCTGACCTTTTACTTCTTCTTGCCTGCTTATTACTTCCTCCTGTTCCTTCCACACCACTTCCCTTTCTTTCATTGTCCACTCTCCTCTCCTATCAGATTATTTCTTCTGCAACCCTTGACCTTTCCCACCCACTGGGCTTCACCTATCACCTGCCAGTTAGCCTCTTTCCCTTCAGGCATCTTGCTCCTTCCCTCTCAATCCTGAAGAAGGGTCTTGGGCCAAAACGTTGACTGTTTACTCTTTTCCACAGGTGCTGAGTTCCTTCAGCATTTCGTGTGTGTGTGTGTGTATGTGCGTTGCTTTGGATTTCCAGCATCCGCAGATTTTCTCGTGATACAGAGGAACCCTTGTATTTCTCGGGCAGAGATTCTTCTCACACAACCTGACCAAACGGAAGTAAAATATCGTCCTCAATGGGAGGAAATGTTTATATAGCCCTAAGGAGGTTAATCCGTTCTCATCTTGAATGCTCAGTTAGCCGGATTTTTTATTAGCAAGACATGTTATGATATGATAAATTATTCTGAAGGGATCTTATTCCATTAATAGATGGAAAATTACCCAGACAGGGGTGGCAGATCAAGCCATGACATTGTGATTATATTTTCTCTGCAAAAAAAAAATCCTTTGTAATTGAGATTTTAATAATTAACTTGGAATAGTGAACATGTAAGATTCTTGGTTTAGGTGGGAAATACAGGGTAATGTTGAAGCATTACAGAGAAAATATTTTAATGTGAATTGTTATTTCATACTGACCTATTTTTCTCTCTATAATCCAAGGTAATCAACTCAATCAACTACATGAATTGTATCCGCATTATCTGAAGTTTAACTTGCTACATGTATGAGAGAGAAGAACAAATTACTCAGGTCAACAACCTGATTAAAAAGATACATCTTCTCTCTATAGCCCTACGTCAAGTTACATTGAATTCGGGAACAAACAGGAGCGTAATAGGCCATGTGGCATCTTGAGTCTGCTATCCATTCAATAAAATCTTCGAGCCAGAGCCTATACAAAACCCATATCCCTTCATTCATTAATATCTAAAAATTGATGGATTTCCCTTTATTGTGCAGGACAGAAACTGTTGTAAGTAATTTGTATGTAAATTAATGTTCTTTAGCAGTTTATCTGCAACTACTGAACCCATCACTGAGTGATGCATACGCCCATCACTGAAACTTTGGGGAAGTTGGTGCCTTCTTGCTTACTTCAGAACTCAAACTTCAAAGAACGTATGCTACCTTGAGATTCATTTTCTTGCAGGCATTCACAGCTGAACAAAGAAATACAACAGAATCAATGAAAAGCGACACACAAAGACTGACAAACAACCAATGTGTGAAAATCTGTGCAAATATAAAAGGTAATAATAATAATAAATAAATAGTAAATATATAATATTGGGAGCAAGGGTTGTAGATTCCTTAAAAGTGAATTCATAAGTTGTGGAATCAGGTCAGAGTTGAGGTGAGTGAGGTTATCCACAGTGCTTCAGGTGTCTGACGGTTGAAGGTAATAACTGTTCCTGAACCTGGTGGTATGGGACCGAAGGCTCCTAAACCTCCTTCCTGATGGCCGCAGTGAGAAGAAAGCATGGCTCGAATGGTGGGGTATTTCATAATGGCTTCTGCTTTCATGTGGTATCTCATGGATGTGCTCAATGGTGGGGAGGGCTTTGCCTGTGTTGGACAGAGCTGTATCCATTACTTTTTGTAGGCTTTTCTGCTGAAGGGCCCAACCAAAAGTTCCATCCAATCAAAATTCAGTGATTCTCACAATGTTGGAGAGGATGCAACATTTTTTTGTAAGGTGGCTTTGAAGGGCTTTCCCATCCTTCTGGAAATACCTTGCTACATTCACTCTTGGAGTAAACCTCTTGATTTGAGAAACCATATAATATGACTAGGAAAGGGACCAAAGGATTTGTGAGATAAAACCTTTTTAGGCGGTGAGTTGTCAGGTCCAACCACTGAGTGGTAGAGACAGATCCTGTTGTGTGTTGAATCTGATAAAACTCTGCCTGAATCCTGAGAAGCTTTGAGTTGTTTAATGACCCATCTCAGGTGAATGCCTACTGATTTGTGATGAATACAGAAGGAAGTTAGGCCATAAAATCAAAGGAACTAGAAGTAGAATTTGGCATTTAACCCATCAAGTCTGATCTGCTTTCGATTATGGCTGATTTATTATTCCCTCTCAATACAATTTCCTGCCTTCTCCCTGTAATATTTGATATACTTATCAATCAACCTCCACTTTAAATACACCCACAACCACCTATGGAAATGAATTCACCCTTAGTCTAAAGAAATACCTCATCTCTGTTTTAATGGCTCATCCTTTTATTCTGAGGCCGTGCCTTCTGGTTCTAGATTCCTGCATCACCGAAATGTCTTCTCCATGTCCACTCTTTCCAGGCCTTTTAATATTCCTATTCCCCTTCCAACGTGTCTGTCCATGGCCTCCTCTTGTGCAAAGATGAGGCCAGCCTCAGGGTGGGGAAGCAACACCTTATATTCAGTCTGATGGCATGAGTATCGATTTCTCCTTCCGGTAAAAATATATCCCTGCCCCTCCCCTCTTCTTCTATTTCCCACTCTGGCCTCTTACCTCTTCTCACTTGCCTATCACCTGCCCCTGATGCCCTTCGTCCTTCCCTTTCTCCTCTCCTATCAGATTCCTTCCTCTCCACCCACCTGGCTTCATCTATCACCTTCTAACTACCCTCCTTCCCCTCTGCCCACCTTTTTTATTCTTGTGTCTTTCCCTCTTCCTTTCCAGTCCAGAAGAAGGGTCTTGGCCCGAAACGTTAACTGTTTATTCATTTCCGTAGATGCTGACTGACCTGCTGAGCTCCTCCAGCATTTTGTATGTGTTCCTTTCAATATTCAATAGGTTTCAGTGAGACTCCCCCTTCATTCTTCTAAGCTCCAGAGCTATCAAGGAAGAAAAAGAAGATACAGGAGCTTGAAAGGCAAGCTGCCAGACTCAATCTCCATTGTTATCAGGCTTCTGTACCAACCACTTTTTTCACATCCCCTTCCCATTGGTGCAGCCACATTCCTCAAACCCTTAAGTCTTCCTCTTCCATTACTGTTCCTCAACATTTCCGTTGCAGAACCTCAGACTGCAGTATGTACTTTGCACCATTCTGCTGCCTTGCACTCATTTATAGTTATTGCAATACACACAAAATGCTGGAGGAACTCAGCAGATCAGGCAGCATCTATGGAAATGAACAAACAATGGCCAGTTTGGGCTGATACACTTTGTCAGGACTGGAAAAAAAAAAGGGTAAGAATCCAGAATAAGGAGGTGGTGGGGCAGGAGAGGAAGGAGTACAAGCTGGAAGATGAGTAGGTGGGGGAGGAAGTAAGAAGCTGAGAGTTGATAGGTGGAGAAGGCCAAGGACTGAAGAGATGGAATCTGATGGGAGAGGGGAGTGGACCATGGGAGAAAGGGAATGAGGAGGGGCACCTGGGGGAGGTGATAGACAGGTGAGTAGAAGAGGAAAGGTGAAAGGGAAGCCAGAGTGGAGGATGGAAGAAAGGGGAAGCGGGCAGTGGGAAAGATTACCAGTTTTATTTATTTTTACCATGTGCATTGTTTGCTCTGTGATCTTCACATGAGCAAAGAATTCCATTGCAACTTGGTGTGTATGACAATTAACTAACTCGTATCTCAAATGTCATGAAATTTGTCACAAAAGAGATTTTTAGCTTTATTCGCCTCATGTACATCAAAACGTGGAATCTTACAGCGAAATGTGCAGGTTGAGTCAACGACAAAGGCAGTCTGAGGATGTGTTTGGGGGGCTGCCTGCAAATGTCACCATGTTTCCAGTGCCAACATACTACGTCCACAACTTTCTAACATCCTTGGAATGTGGAAGGAAACCAGAATGCCTGGAGGAAACCTTCACGGTCATGGGGAGAACTTAGGAACGCCTTACAGACAATAGCGGGAACTGAATCCCGATCTTTACAGTTGGCACTGTGAAGTGTTTGTCATGATGTGCTCTGGCAATACCAGAACCTAAGTAAGGAAAAAAGACAGACTGTGGTATAGAGATGATGATGAGAGTTTATTCATAAAATTCCAAAAGAACATCGGTGCTCAGCCAAGCAACACAGTGAGAAGTAACATTCACAAAACTAGGACCCCGCAGTGTGTACTAATCAGGCGCCCCCTTAAATAATACAAGTAACACAGAATCCCCAATCCTATTAAAATAAACTTAGCAAGCTTAAACAGAACGCACCAGGAGACCACATTACTAAGAACAAGTCACTTGAGGAAAACACAAGGAAATCAAAACGATTACTCACTCTTATTAAACAACAATTAACCAGTTCAGGTGCTCTAAGAATGGTGGAGTCCAATGCCCTCTGGTGCCCAACATAGGCCCGAAGAGCTCATTATAGGACTGGAAATGAAGGGGAGAAATCAGAGAAAAAAGGTGGGGGAAGGGGAGGAAGAGGTACAAGGTGATTGGTGATAGGTGAAACCGGGAGTGGGGAGGAAGTGAAGTAAAGAACTGGGAGGTTGATTGGTGAAAGAGATAGAGGACTGGAGAAGGGGGAATCTGATAGGAGAGGACAGAAGTTAGCTGCAGCGATCACAGAGAGGGAGCAGTGAGAGAGAGAGTTTCTCTGAACTTCTGTTGAAGGGAAGATTTAAACTTCTTCAGGGTTGGCATCCGTCGAAGAGACTTTGCAGTAGTAGTTGCAGTATCACAAACAGGATGTTGGAAAGGTTTACCTGAAAGTGGAAAATGGGCCTTGAGTTTAGCAATTTATTGATAGATAGTATCTAAGTCAATGCAAAGGTGGGACAGTGGACTCAAGTTCAATCCCAACCTATCATACTCGCTGTTTGGAGTTTGAATGTTCTCCCTGCACCTGCAAGGTTTTCCCCTGGATGCTTCACTTCCCTCGCACAGCCCAAACTTAAGTTGTTAAGTTACTCGCTGAAAGTTATCCCATGTATAAGTGAGTGACAGGAGAATCAGGGACATGTGAGAGACCATTGAAGACCCTTGCCGTCCATGACATGCCCCCTCCTCATTATTGCCATCAGGGAGGAGGTACAGGAGCCTGAGCACCAGCAATCAACATTTTAGGAACAGGTTCTTCCTGTCTGCCATCAGATTTCTGAATGGTCCATAAAAACCACCTTGCTATTCCTCTTATGAGTTCTAAAGAAGGGTCTCGGCCCTAAGCGTCAACTGTTTAATTATTTCCATAGATGCTGCCTCGCCTGCTGCGTTCCTCCAGCATTTTGTGTGTTGCTGCTCTTATGGGCTGCCTATTTATCGCATATTTTATTGTAAGTTACACTAATTCTTTTATGTCTTGCACAACACCACTGCCACAAGACAATAAATTTCATGACAAATGTCAGTGAAGATAAAACCCGATATTGATTTTGAGAAGGTGGTTCAGTGACTATGTAATATATTTCTGTCTGAAGAAGATGGAGATGGGGGGTCACTCCCTCCAACAAGCAATCAAGTCCTTGTCAAATGCAGCAGAAGAAAGCAGCAATTGGATTTGGATTAAAAGGAAAGACAACAACTGGGCTGCAAAATGAAGACAGGAGGGTATAGGACTGAGAGGGGTGTATCTGGGACACCAGGTAGCACCGTTGAGCCCTCTGGAGATGTTGTGGGCTTATCAACAAAACGTCAAAGAAGGAGGGTGCCCACCTGATGACCCCGATAATGTACCTACCCTCCCTCCTTGTCACCACTCCAAACCCACTGCCAACACCGAGAGTGCCGACTTACCATAGGGATTGAAACATCAAGTCCTAGTAGCTCAACTGTCAGGGGTAAGCATAGGTAAAAGCAACACAATTGTGTTTACTCTGGTAATTTGAAAACAATCACCAATGACCCCCGAGCCCACCAAGGCAATTCCTTTGGAAATTAGGCTTCCCTCAGGATTGAACAGGAATATATTGCCTAAGTCTCTGAATTTAAAAGCCTCCAGAGCTACCTGTAGATCAGATGTGGCATCAAAAATGAAAAAAAACCTACGTCTGACCCTTTAAATTTGCAGTAACTGAAGGGGATCTCTACAGTAAGTCCCACTTCAAAGAATCAGGCACAAATTCAAGCACATCTACAAGGAAGCAGCACTCATTACTGGGGACCACGCACCCCCATCATCCAGATCATTCTCTCTTCTTGCTGCTGCCATCTGAAAGGAGGTACAGGAGTCTTTGGTCCCGCACAATCAGTTATTACCCCTGAACCAGCGTGTATAACCTCACTCACCTCAACACTGTTTCCACAGCCTACCGAGTCACTTTCAACGACTCTACCGCTTGAGAAATTGGATCGATGAGATTGCACTGAAAGCTGACATAGATTCAGTGGGCCACACGGCCTCCTCCTGTGCTGGAAGGAAATACGCAAAAGGTAAACTATGCCGCACTCCGCCAGTGTTGTGATGATGGGGCAACTGGACTTCTCTGCTAAGGTTTCTGCCGACGGACTCGAAGAAACTGCCTGCTGATTTGAAGACAGCGGTACAACCCACTGAGCCCCAAAGATGCCACTAAATGCAAGAGAAATGCAGAAAGATTACAGAGCAACACACACGAAAAGATTACATCCTGAGCTTCTTACAGGACTATATTCTGTGCGTAGCTGATTTCAGGTGACAGGGGAAGTGACTGTTTCATGCTTATACCCTTGAACAGAATGAATAAAATAGGAGAAAACTGTCACTGAAAATCGTTTTCCTTGACTTTCATGAATCTCTGGTGACATTTCGAAAAACCATTGCTAAATATGAGATACGGGCTGTAAAGGTTATGTATGTTCAGCAACTACATTCCTGCATAATGGCTGTCAGGCCAGTTTTAGCTCTGCTGCGGAATTTCTTCCAAAGATTTGTTAACAGATCCCGCCTCATCAGTAACTGTAACTGCTGGAAGTCATGTTGTAACTTGGTGGTAAAAGTAATGTTGACTTCTGCACATATGTTAGAAAAAAATACAAAAGTACAAAGAAAATGTATTATCAAAGTGTCTATTTGTCACCATATACAACCTTGAGATTCATTTTCTTGCTGGCATTCACGGTAAGTCCTAAAAAACATAATAGAATCAGTCTTGCAGGCATTAACAAAGACCGACAAACAACCAATGTGCAAAAAAAGACAAACTGTGCAAATCCAAAAAAAAAACAACAAATAAATAAGTAAATAAATAATACTGAGAACATACTATAAGTTGTAGAGTCCTTGAAAGTGAGCCTGTAGGTTGCGGAAACAGTCCAGAGTTGAGGAGAGTGAAGTTATCCATACTGGTTCAGGAGTCCGATGGTTGATGGAGAGAAGGCTCCTGTGTTTCCTTCCTGATGGCAGCAGCAAGTAGCCTGGATGGTGGTGTGTCCCCAGTGATGGGTGCTGCTTCCCGGAGAGCTATGTTGGCTGGAGTCAGAGCTTTACGCATTGGCTCTTGGTTGGGTCACCCATGCCAAACAGGTCAAAGAGTAAAGGCCAGACTAAGACTGGTCCAGCGATCCTCCAGGTTTGGGGATCTAGCTAGGGCTAACGACTTTTTTTGACAATTTCCAATGACCAATTAACCTTCTAACCTCTACGTCTTTGGACTGTGGGAGGAAACTGAAGCGCCCGGAGGAAACCCACGTGGATACGGGGAGAATGTAGAACCTCCTTACAGACAGCGGCAGGAACTGAACCCGGTGCTCACTGAGAACGTTTGCTCGGTGCTGAAGTGCCAAAAGTTGCAGGATTCACATCCAGTGGTAATGATGGGAAGACCAATATGATTCTGAGGCAGGATGGTGTATAGCTTGAAAGGAGAACCTGCAGAGCGAGATATCTTTCAAGGAGGTCGAGGGGTGACCTTGGCAAGTAACTGCAGTGCATTCTGCAGATCAGAATCAGAATCAAGTTTATTATCACTGTCTCCAGCGGGTGGCGAAAACTGCCCAGCGGATTATCGGCACCCAATTGCCCACCATTGAGAATATCTACCATAAACGCTGCCTGGACAGGGCGAAAAGCATTATCAAGGATGTATCTCACCCTAACCATGGACTTTTTACTCTCCTCCCATCCGGTAGGCACTACAGGAGCCTCCGCTCCCGCACCAGCAGACTCAGGAGGACCTTCTTCCCTGAGGCTGTGACCCTGCTGAACCTCACATCACAGCGCTAAGCAGGATTGCACCCATATTGTACTGTCTCAGTACTTTTATATTTGTGTGCTGTAGCACTTACTTTTTATTCGCAGTTATTTTGTAAATAATATTATTGCTCTTCTGGTCAGATGCTAATTGACTTTGTATCTGTACTCAGCACAATGACAATAAAGTTGGATCTAATCTAATCTAATATAATATGTTTTGAAATGTGTTGGTTTGTGGCAGCAGTAGAGTTCAATAAATAAAAAAATTACTCTGATTTACAATGAAAAATACGAAAGCAACAGTAAGTAATGCAAAAAAAAGACCAAAAAAATGAGCTAGTGTTAAGGGCTTATACTCCGTTCAGAAATTCAATGACAGAGGGAAAGAAGCTGTTGTTAAAATATTGTGTGTGCGTCTTCAGGCTTCTGTACCCCTCCGTGAAGCACATGGCACACCGTGCACACTGTAGCCACAGATACCTGCTTTGGAGGGCTGCTTTTTCCTCAAGGGAGACGTGCTTATTGCCCAATCATACTGGCAAAAGTGGAAATATACTATCTGAAATGATATGAAAACTTAAATATTAGACCTGCCAGAGTAATTTCAATTGTCTTAGTGTACTTTTCTTTTGACTCTAAGATTAATCTATAAGATTGTGAAAGGTTTTGTTAAAATAGACCTAGAGAAAATGTTTCTACTTGCATGTGAGTTCAAATCTTGGGGCCATAGACATAAAACATCTCAGAGAGTGGTGAAATTCCTTCTACCGGCTGAGGTGACATATGATACAGAGAGTCCCGGAGTTACATAGGATTCTTCAGCTGAGAACCACCGGTAAATCATTTTTTTTTCACTTCATCAAGTACCTTCTATGCCAGGGGTTCCCAACCTGGGGTCCATGGACCCCTTGCTTAATGGTATTGGTCCATGGTACAAAAAAGGCTTGGAACCCCTGTTCTATCTTCACCCTAATGATACAGAGACACTGTATGTACAGAGATATGGAACTGAAGAATTTGGTGTGCAACACAGGGCAGAAATTGTCCTTTGAACTCAAAGGATATGTGTCAATGTTTATACCTCAAACAAGCCTCCTTTCTTTCTTCAACCACCTTGCATGGAGGTCCCTGTTCCTTGCTTGTTCATTTTCTTTTCAGCATTGTCACCTTACAAGGAGTTCTTCATGTCACAGAAGAGCCGACTTACAAAAAGCTCTGCTTACGGCTCCATGACATTTACTCCGCCCACCGCGGCACTGAAGCTGAGGCTGTGGGCCTGCTCCGGGCTTCAAGTCTGTGAGCTTCGTGATGATTCGCCCTGCTGTGTGTTGAACTGAGTTTGAGGCTGTGGGCCTGCATGGCTGCTCCGTGTTACGTGGCTGTGGGCTCACTTTCATTCTGAATTCTATAGCTTGCTTTTATTCTTGGTACAATTTGTGATTTTTTTTTTCCTTCTCTGCTCGTTGGGTGTTTTTTTTAGTTTTTTTTTTACTGGGTTCTTTTTTGTTTTGTGGCTGTCTGTAAGGAGACAAATCTCAACGTTGTATAATTTATACGTGCATACTTTGGTAATAAAAGTACTTCGAAATTTGGAAACCTAAGTTTATGCAAATACTCTCACAAGTAAAATATTTCATGGTACTCATTAACAACTGGAATCATTCAATGCTCCAAATAGTTTAATTATGGGTAGCATTAGGGTGAACATACTTTATTAAATGAAAGAAATTATAAGAAGCACATACTTTATTAAATGAAAGAATTTATAAGAAGCACATACAGAGCAATATAATTTAGGTAACTGCAGAAAATGGACATTACTGACTTATGGAAAAATTGATTTACAGTTGGTTCTCAGGAACAGAACCCAGGGACTATGTCGCCTCGGCCATGTAGAAGGAATTTTTCCACACTCTGAGATGTTTTATGTCAATGGCCCTAAGTTCTTGGTTCACCTACAAGTAGAAGCATTTTCTCTTGGTCTATCTTAACAAAACCTTTCATAATCTTAAAGATTAATTTTAGAGTATAAAGAAAAATGTCCCAGACTATTGAAACTATTCTGATCAGTCTAATATTAACATCTTGGTATTGCTCTCATAAGAAATTTTCCACCTTTGCCCATGAAGTTGATACCATTGTGCACTATTCATCTCCCTTGGCAACAGAGCTGCCTTCCCTATCAGTACCAATCTGAGCACTCATTCCCTCCAAAGCCAGGGGCTCTGGGGCTACAGGGTGCACAGTTTGCATTAGTGAGGTGGCACAGGAGCCTGAAGGTATGTGCTCAATGCTTTAGGAACAGATCTATGCTAAAACTCCAACCCTACATCGCCTTCGTGAGGGATGGAAATGGGTAAGGCCAGCCAACAGGGCTCTGGTGAAACCGTATAGGCCAATCCCCTGTCCAGTGATTACAGAAACATTGATGAATTCCAACAATATCATTGACTTTGAACGATGGAGATGGGAGGTCATCAATGGCCTATGCTCCACTGGGAGCTAACGACCAAGAAAAAGAAGATGCTGGAAACTCTTGAGCGGCTAAGTGGTATCAGCTTGATTCTATTTCTTGTGTACTGTTAAGGGCTGAAGTTCTGACTGTCCTCCCTGTTGCTACCTCTTTAAGAAAAAAGGATGAACTTTATTTGTCACATGTACATCAAAACATTGAAACATACAGTGAGCTGCGTCATTTTTTTTGTGTCAACAGCCAACACAGCCCAAAGACTGTGCTGGCGGTAGCCCATAAACATCACACGTTTCTGGTACAACGTAGCATGCCCACAATTCACTAACCTTAACTGTATGTCTTTGGGACATAGAAAGAAACCAGAGCACCTGAGTGGATGAGGAGGAATGAGAACTGAAGTGGTTATGGGAAGAATGTACAACTCCTTACAGACAACAGTGGGAATCAAACCTTGATCGGTGATCACTGGTGCAGTAACCGCTACACTAAACCTCTCAGTTTGTAATGTCCCCACAAATATTTGAATCTTTCGTGATTGCAGTGAAAATTTGGCAAATAATCCCATTGTTGAAGTAAAGTCACACATATTGTAGGATTTTCTTGCCCAGCAGCCAGCCAGGCAAACATTTCAGGCCTTCTGTCACTATTGTAGTGTCAGAGAAGATTCTGGATTTAGGGTGTAGAGCAAAACATTAACTTCAGGAACTTACTTCAGCCACCAATCTTCAGATCTGAATATGGACTGCAGATTAAATTTAAAATGCAGCTCTGGACAATGGGTTCTTAAGAGCCAAGAATCACAATTAATTGAAAGATCAGATAATGCTGATTTGAAATTCATTTGGGTGTCTGTAGTGTGGATGCAAAGAAGGAAGTACAAATGTTATAAAAAATTCAAAGGGAAGCATTGTAGACACATTGTAAATATAGAATTGTCCTTTGATCTTTAGGATGTAAGACATCATGTAATATTGGGTCGAGCAGGCCTCTTCTCCACAAGGGTCTCAACATAATGCCTGCAGTGTCTCATTTTGTTGAATAGAGACTGCCTCATATCTACTAGCTACATTTCTCTGGTGACTTGTTTGTGTGACAACAGCAGTTTCTGAAAATTAGAATCATTCATTACCTGGCCTTCATATCCCATTCAAGCTAAATCATAATAAATTCGAGGGGAAATTGCCAAGATTAAGTGTGAAGGAGAATAAGTCAAATCAGGGCCTTGTAATTTTGTGATGACGCCTAGTAATCAGACATTTACCTCCCACCTTTATTTTACAGAATGTTCTTGAGGGTGGATGTTCTATTTCTGCTATAGTTTTGGGGAGTACACTAAATCTTTATTCGAATAGCAGCAGCTGAGGTTTGCAGGCAATGAAAGAGATCTCCTATAATGTAAACGGAGTTTATGTCGAACCCATGTTAAGCTTTGCTATGCGGTGGTGTGGATAAGAATGATTATAATCTAAAGCACTGCAAAGGTTCTCCCATGACTTGTGGAGCTTTGTTTTCATTGAAAAAAGCAAGCGTGAGGATTGGGAGTTATGCTTCAGTCACGGAAGGTCAGTCAGGAATTCGAGCAACCCTGACAACTGATTCATCAAGCTTACAACAGAGAGTTACAAAGACTTTGAATTCAGATTGCCTAAAGAAGATGTATTCTGACCAGAAGGGTGTTAGATACAGTTCAGCAAACTCATTCTTTTAAAATAAATGCTGGTTCTTTGACAGTTCCATCACATTATTACATCTTACAGAACAGAGGTACGGATCTTAATTTCCATGTTGGCACTAAACCCTTTGACATGTATTTGCAATGCAATTGGTCTCAATAATTCTGACCTCAGAAAGGGGACATTGGTCAAAGTTCCTGATCTTGCTTGCACTATGGTTCCACCTTTTCCAGACTATATGTGGATAGACGTTAAGATAGTGCAGGCATTGAACTGAGGGAATGTGGAATACTATGTTCCAATATATCTGACAAATATAGTCGCTTATGCAATAGTAGAAAAAATGTCTGATGCCATAACTCAATAGAAAAATGAATGTCGTCAGTGGCAACAACTCCTGAAAAGTTTAGTTAGAACATAGAACATTACAACACAGTATACAGGCCTTTAGTCCTCAATGTTGTGCCGACCTTTTAATCTACTCTAAGATCTAGGACTTTAATCCTACATAGCCCTCCATTTTTCCATCACCCATGTACTAATTTAAGAGTTTCTTAAACGCCCCTAATGAATCTGCCCTAGTATAGTACTCCATGCATCCACCACTCCATGTAAAGAATGTACCTCCAATACTCCCCCCCATATATTCATCCAATCAGCTTAAAATTATGTCCCCTTATATTTGCTGTTTCTGCCCTGAGAAAACCTCTGACATTCCACTTGACCTACGCCCCTTATTATTTTATACATATCTATCAAGTTACCTCTCATCATCCTTCGATCGAAAGATAAAAGCCCTAACTTGTTCAACCTATCCTCATAAGTCATATCCTCTGGTCCAGGCAGCATCCTGGAGAATCCCCTCTGCACCCACTCTAAAGCTTTCACATTCTTCCTATAACAAGAGGAATTCTGCAGATGCTGGAAATTCAAACAACAGACATCAAAGTTGCTGGTGAACACAGCAGGCCAGGCAGCATCTCTAGGAAGAGGTGCAGTCGACGTTTCAGGCCGAGACCCTTCGTCAGGACTAACTGAAGGAAGAGTTAGTAAGAGATTTGAAAGTGGGGGCAATAAAGAGATCCAGAGCAGGCAGAGGACCAGAGCGGGGTGTCCATGAAGAAGAGGAGAGTTGAAGACGGGA
The DNA here is from genome assembly GCF_963921235.1 of Mobula hypostoma. Lineage (NCBI taxonomy): Eukaryota > Metazoa > Chordata > Chondrichthyes > Myliobatiformes > Myliobatidae > Mobula > Mobula hypostoma. Next base: position 147,201,496 of record NC_086104.1, on the reverse strand, counting down.
AAAGGGGTCATCGGTGGGGGTGGAAGAGTTCTTGCCGAAGAAGTTGGCTCAGAGACGGAGATGGCGAAAGAAGAGTTCCGCATCGTGGTGAACACGGAACTCGCTGAGGTGTGGGTGAAGGGGGGCAAAGGTGAGGCTCTTACTGAGAACAGAGCGTTCTGCCTCCGACAGTTGAAGGTTGGAGGGGATGGTAAAGATCCAGCATGGATGAGAGCTGGGATCAGAGGGGGGAGGCTGGGGGTGTCAGTGGAGAGGGGAGGGTTGGGGTGAGAGGAAGATGGAGCCTCTGAATACCCAGGAGCTGACGATGGGATCTGAAGGAGACGTGATTGCAGAGTGGTGGTGGGGGAAGGGGAGACGGGAGTCACAATAGCTGCACGTAAAGACCCAGCCTGGAGTTCAAGGCTGAAGTCGCAGTTGGTGGTTGCGCAATCACTTTGAAGGTGTCCACGGTCGTTGTTGGAGTCTGGATTTGAATTCTTCCTATAATGAGGTGACCAGAACTGAACACAATAGTCCAAGTGTGGTCTAACCAGGGTTTTTCAGAGCTACAATATTATCTCATGGCTCTTGAACTCAATCCCCCGACTAATGAAGGGAAACACACCACTTACCCTTTTAGGAATCCTATCAACCTGCATGGCAACTTTGAGGGATCTTTGGACTAGGACCCCACGATACCTCTGGACCTCTACACTATCGAGAATCCTGCCATTAACCCGGTATTCTGCCTTCGAATTCGACCTTCCAAAGTGAACCACTTCACATTTTTCTGGGTTGAAATCCATCTGCCACTTAGTTAGAACTGAGAATACACAGGGGGCCATTATTGTGCTAGTTATTGGTTCAGTGGGTTGTACATCTCCTGCTGATTTGAAAGCTGTGGTCCAAGTCCTGATCAAGTGAGTAAAGCACATACATACATTTAAGGCAGTTTATCAGTCTCTCATCGCTTGGATGTGGAAAGTTAAATTGAAGTCCCGCTGCTCTCTGAGGTGAGTATGACAGATATCAATGTTACCGTTTCAAAGGGGAGGAGGAAATTATTGAGAAGGCAATTCATCCTCTTGAACCTGCTCTATAATCATGACTGACCTTCTTTCTTGGTCTCACTCTCTCTCGTGTCTCATTAAAAGAGATACCCGACGCAGCTTCTTCAAGCAAAGAGTTGATGATATTTGTAATGAGTTGCCAGAAATAATGGTTCGGATGGGCATATTATCAGTACTTAAAAGCCATTCAGATAAGAGCATGGATGAGAGAGCTTTGGAGGGCTCTGGACTCTGTGCAGGCAGACGGGACTAGCTCACTAGGAACAAGTTGGGCCGAAGAGCCTTTTCCCCCCACACTATTTAACTCTGAGTCTGTGACTCTATCATTGTCTTTTGTATTTAGAAATTTACCTACAAAGTAATCACACGGGTTCCTCAGGCCTCTGTGGTACTTGCACAACCTGCGCTCACAGATGTATGGGTGGGTAGGTTGGTAGGCCAATGTAACTTTCCCCCCATGTGTTGGCAAGCAGTGGATTCTGAGGAAGTCAATGGGAAAATGGGGAGAATAAAGTGGGATCAGTGTTGACTTGATGGGCTGAAGGGCCTGTTTCCATGCCAGATGACTCTTTGATCCTAAGTCATCTAATGGCAAGCAGTTCATTCACCTTTTATGCGGGGCGGAGTGGGGGGGGGTTGTAACATTTTATTAAGTTTAAGGATCTACCGCAAAATGTGATACAAAGAGCAGTCTTCAACTTCCGTACTTGTTTGGGACCTGTGAAGCTTTGTGTGTGCAAAGTGAAGACAGTGAAGACTTAGAAGTACCCCACAGCTGATGCCCGATACCCAGTGATCACTTTGAGAGGCTGCAGAATGGAGTAATGCAGGAAAGGACAGAATATTCCAAGAGGATAGAAAGTTCTCTGATGAGGAGGAGCAGGACCACATAGAATAAAGTAGCAAGAACCACATTCCATCTTGAAACACTGGTGCACCTATTGATTCATCCAAGCAATGGCTTGAAGACTATTTGATGAGTGACTTTGGCATGTAATCTGCCCTTGGACTAATTATACTCAGTGACCACTTTATTAGGTACACCTGTACACCTGTTTGATAGTACAACTATTGAATTAGCCAATCATGTGGCAGCAGCTCAATGCATAAAAGCATATAGACATCGTCAAGAGGTTCTGTTCTTGTTCAGATTGCGGAAGAAATGTGATCTAAGTGACCTTCACCTTGGAATGATTGATGGTGTTGGTTTGAGTATCTCTGAACTCGCAGATCTCCTGGGATTTTTCTGTACAGCAGTTAGTAGAATTTAGAGAGTGGTACAGAAAGCACACACACAAAAAAAAAATCAGTGAGCAGCAGTCCTGTGGGCAAAAATGACTCGTTAATGAGAGAGGTCAGAGGAGAATGGTCAGACTGGTTCAAGCTGACAGGAAGCAGGCAGTAACACAAATAATTATGCGTTACAACAGCGGTATGCAGAAGAGCATCTCTGAATGCACTGCACGTCAAACCTTGAAGTGGATGGGCTACAGCAGCAGAAGACCATGAACAGACACTCAGTGACCACTTAATTAGGTGTAGGAGGGAACACTGAGTGTATATGAAATTCTCAAGTGTGCAGCTGGCTAAGCAGAGAATTTTGATTACCATCTTCGGGGAAGTGGTTTGAAGACAATTTCAAACACTTGTCCAAGGAAATGCTATTAATGTCATATTACAGTGTAAGCTGAAGGGTTGGGGATTTTAACTACCATTGCTCTGTTCCCGGACTCTACCTCTCATGGTGCAATACATACTGTGAGAGGAATTCTTACAGCCAGTGAAAATTCTAATTAAACTAACAACACAAGCAAAAGCAATTCTGCAGATGCTGGAAATCCAGAGTCACACATGCAAAATGCTGGAGGAACTCAGCAGACCAGGCAGCATCTATGGAGAGGAATAAAGAGTTGATGTTCTGGACTGAGTCCTGATGAAGGGTCTTGGCCTGAAACATTGATTCTTTATTCTTGGCCATAGGTGCTGCCTGACCTACTGAGTTCCTCCAGCACCTTGTTCAGCTAATGACACCTTCTGTCACAATGGTCCATATTTTTCTGCATATTCATGGGTCTATCTAAGATTGTTTTTAATACCTCTATTGTATTTGCTTCCACCAACACCCTTGGCAGCTCATTCCAGTCACTCAATGCTTGCTGTTGAAAAAAACCTACCTCACAAATTTTCTTTTAACTTCCCCTCTCTCACCCTTTAGCATTTAATATTTTGATACTGGGAAAAATGATACTGGCTGACTAGTCTATCTACACCTGGCATAAATTTATAAAAGGAATCCATTTCACTCCTGGATGTTTAATTGCAAATGAACCTCGTTTGGGTGCTTACCCACTTGCCTTTGAAAATTGCCTAAATTCCACTTCCACCACCCTTTCAAGCAGAATACTTCCCTTCAAACATTCTCAGTGTGACAAAAAAAATGTTCTCCTCATATTGTTTCTATTTCTTAGTGAGACATTTTAAGACTAACTTGTGCCATTCAGAAGTATCTTGCTTATATGTTAGAAGTGCATGGGTACATTGTGTAATTTAGGGTTTCAAGGGTCCACTGCTGGCCTGCAAAAACCCTTATCAATCCTGAATGTCAGGGATGTTGGAGTTGGTTCATTTTACCTCCTGGTGGACTTGGATAGTTTTGTGGACAGAGTGTTGTAGTACCTTTATCATACTCTGGCAAGTGATTACATCAAGGGTAGAGGAAACAATTCAAGGATGTTCTCCAGGACTTCTAGGAAAATGCAACTCGCTGCTGTCTCCAGAGAATCCCTGACTGTTCAAAATGGCCAAGGAATGTTTGGGATAAGACATGATAGTCCAGTGAAAATAGTGGCAGGATCACCGCACAACTACCCATCGGCATGACCCATCGAACTATCCCTCCCCATCCGTGGCAGCCTCAGGTACCCCATTGACCTTAGTCGTCACCCAAGAGCCCTTAACTGGAAGCAAGATATCCTCCATCCTGATGAAGAGCAAAAGAGAGAAGAAAGATCCACATGTATTACATCAAAGGGAATTGTAAGTTCTACCTCACACCTATGAGGGGTGATTTGACAGAGGTATACAAATTTATGAGGGGTATATAGATAGGATAAATGCAAGCAGGCTTGTCCCTAGGCGGCCGGGTGACACTAGACCTAGAGTTCATAGGTTCATGATGAAAAGTGAGATATTTAAGGGAAACTTCTTCACTCAGAGGTGGTCTGAGTGAGGAACGAGCTTCCAGCATAAGTGCTGGATACGGGTTCGATTGCAATATTTAAGAGAAGTTTGGATAAGATATGGATGGGACAGGAATGGAAGACTGTGGTTCAGGAATGGGTCAATTGGACTGTGCAGAATAACAGATTGGCATGGATTAGATAGGCTGAAGGGCCTGTTTGAATGCTACAGTGCATTACGACTCTATGACTGTATTACCATAAAGCATGAGCACATCAGCTTCAATACAATGGGTAGATCTCTTGCCTCAAAGGGAGTTGTAAGTTCTTCGAACATTAAGCGGTTTTGAGAGCCTTGAGCACAAAGGACTAGGCTGGTAGCCCAGTAGAGTACTAAAGGCATCATGCATAGATGGTGGAGCTGCCTTTTAACTGAAAACTTTAACGAACCCCTCTATATATTGTTTGACTAAGCAAATATATAACCTGTAATGAATTATGTAAATGAACAAGAGTTCATTTACATAGTTCATTACAGATTATAAATATATATATAAATATGTGAGTTGCATATGTCATTACGCTACTTGACACCTTGCTTAAACGTGAAGTTAGACACATTTCGGACTCCCATATCTTCCTCTGAATTAGTTTAATGTTTTGAAGTTACAAAACATAACAGGTTTATTATCACTAGCATATATTGTGACATTTGCTTATTGCAATCCTGTGCATTGGAACCTCCATACTGGGGGGTGATGCAGCCAGTCAAATGCTCTCTGTGATACATCTGTAGAAATTCGCTGGAGTCTTTGCTGACATACTAAATCTCCTCAAACTCCTACTGAATTATAGCTGCTGGCATGCTTCTTTATGATTGCATCAATACGTTGGGCCCAAGATAAATCTTCCAAGATGCTGATGCCCTGGAATTTGAAACTGTTCGCCCTTTTGTACTGCTGACTCCTCGATCAGGACTGGTGTGTGTTCCCTCGACTTTCCCGTCCCGAAGCCAACGATCAATCCCTTCCTTGGTCTGACTGATATCGTGTGCGAGGTTGTCGCTGTGACACCACTCAACCAGCTGATCTATCTCACTCCTGTCCGCCTCCTCGTCACCGTCCTCCGGTTGTGATCAAAACACCCATTGTTGGAGCTTAATGTGTGCAACTACTACATTGCAAGAGACATTTAAAAATAATTTATTTGTTGTGAAGCATTTCCAGACAATGCAGAAGGTGTTGTTTAAGCCTAGTTTCTGTAATAATAATTAGTAAGAATAAATAAATGATATCACCACTTCATTGTTTAGAATAACCTTGAATAAACCCGGCACTTACAAGTACTTGTTTACACATATTGTACTGTTTTTCTGCATGTCATTCCATTCTAGACTGAATTCACATAGTGGTATTACATTCTAAATGATATGTATATGTACATTACATTATATTGCTCGCAGACTACATGTAATTTAGAGCTTTCAACTGTGACGTCCACAATTACTGGTATTGTTGCCAATATCTGTCTCTCATCCAACAGCCAAAAAAAGCCCCATCACAATAGCAGCTCACTCACTAATTGCCATTTTAAAGGTACTTGGTGTCAGATCTGAACCTTCAAGCCCATCTGAAAGAGCAGAAGGTCCCCAGTACAAGATCTCATCAGGACATTCTCTCTTCTTCTCTCTCCCATTGGGCGGAGGATACAAAAGTCTGAGAGCACATACCACCAGACTGAAGGACAGCTTCAATTCCACAGATACCACTGTTATCATTATTGAGGATATCGTTGAAAAGTGATGTCTCAAAAAGGTGTCATCTGTCATTAAATACATCACCACCCCAGATATGGTTTCGTCTCATTACTGCTTCAACATACTTAAGTAGGAGGGTGAACAGCCAGAGATCATGGCCCATGTAGGTACCAATGACATGGGTGGGACAAGTGACGAGCTTCTGCATAGGAAGTTCAGGGAGTTAGTTTCTGCCTCTGCCATGTGCTAGTGAGGCCAGAACTAGGAAGATTATACAATTTAACACGTAGCTAAGGAGTTGGTGTAGGAGGGAGGGCATGAGATTTTTGGATCATTGGACTCTCTTCCAGGGAAGGGATAGTTTGCACGTGAACTGGTGGGGGACTAATATCCTAGCAGGAATGTGGTTTGTTATTGTTGCATTGTTGGATTTAAACTAGAGTTGCAGGGGGATGGGAACCAGCTTGCCAGATGTTGGTAAGACCTCAGGCAAAGTCTGGAATTGAAAGGCTGGATATGGTGCACTAGTGTTCGAAGCTGTGTACATTTCAGTGCAAGAAGTATCGTAGGAAAGGCAGACGAGCTCAGGGCATAGATCAACACTTGGAATTATGATGTTGTAGCCATTAGTGAGACTTGGTTACAGGAGGAGCAGGACTGGCAGCTCAGAATTGTGGGGTTCCGTTGTTTTAGATGTGACAGAGTGGGAGGGATTAAAGGAGAAGGAGTGGTGTTACTAGTTAGAGAAATGTCAGGCCAATGCTCAGTCATGACAGATTGGAGAACCCGTCTTGTGAGGTGCTATGGGTGGAATTGAGAAGTAAGAAAGGTATGACCACATTAATGGGGCTATGTTACAGACCATTCAACCGTCCTAGGGATTTAGAAGAACGAATTTATAAAGATATCACAGATTGTTGCATGAAACATAAGGTTGTAATAGTAGGTGATTTGAACTTTCCACATATTGAATGGAAATTCCCATACTGTAAAAGGACTAGATGGGATAGAGTTTGTCAAATATGTTCAGGAAAGTTTCCTTCGTCATGATGTAGAAGCCTCAATGAGAGAGCATGCAATACTAGATCTGTGACTGGGGAATGAGACAGGGGAGGTGACAGAAGTTTGTGTGGGGGAACTTTTTGTGTCCAGTGACCATAATGCCATTAACTTCAAAGTAAAATATGCAGAAAGATAGGTCTGATCCATGGGTTGACATTCCAAATTGGAGAAAGGCCAGTTTTGATGGTATAAGAAATGAGCAGCATGTGTGGATTGGGACAGGCTGATTTCTGGCAAAGGTGTACTTGGAAAGTAGGAAACCTTCAAAAACGAAAATTTTAGAGTACAAAGTTTGTATGTGCCTGTCAGAATACAAGTGTCAGGAATCTTGGTTTTCAAGAGATACTGAGGTCCCTGTTTAAGAGAAAACAGGAGGTGCATAGCAGGTATAGGCAAATAAGAACAAATGAGGTACTTAAGGAGTATAAGAAATGCAAGAGAACACTTAATAAAAAGAATTCAGGAGAGCTAAAGGAAGACATGAAGTAACTCTAGCAAACAAGGTGAAGAAGAATCCTAAGGGATTCCACGGATATGTTAAGAACAAAATCATTGCAAGGAACAAAATTGGTTCTCTGGATGACCAGAATGGTAATCCATGTGTGGAGCCAAAACAGAGGGGGTATGTCTTAAATAAATTCTTTGCATCTGTATTTACTCAGGAGACAGGCACGGAGTCTGTAGAAGTGAGGCAAAGTTGCATTAACTTCATGGACCATGTACAGATTACAGAAGAGGTGTTTACTACCCTGAGGCAAATCAGGGTGGATAAATCCCCAGGACCTGACAAGGTCTTCCTTTGGACCCTATAGGTGGGCCCTAGCAGAGATATTTAAATCATCCTCAGTGACAGAGGAGGTACCAAGAGGACTGAAGGATATCCAATGTCGTTCCACTGTTTTAAAAAGACTCTAAACAGAAACCAGGAAATTATAGGCTGGGTGGGTCTGAAATCAGTTGCGGGAAGTTACTGGATGGTATTATAAGGGACTGGATATATAAGTATTTGAAGAAGCATGGACCGATGAAAGGCAGCATGGCTTTGTGCATGGTAGGTCATGTCTAACCAATCTCACAGAGGTTTTTGAGGAAGTTATCCTGAAAGTGGATGAAGGCAAGGCAGTGGATGTTGTCTACATAGACTTAAGTAAGGCATTTGACAAGGTTCTGCATGGGAGATTAGTCAAGAAAGTTCAGTTAGGCTGAGGTAGTAAATTGGATTAGACATTGGCTTTATGGGAGAAGAAAGAGTGGTAGTAGTAGAGGCCTGTGACGAATGGTGTGCCACAAGGATCGGTGCTGGGTCCCTTGTTGTTTGTCTTCTACATACAGTATATCAATGATCAGGATGATAATGTGGTTAACTGGATCAGCAAATTTGCAGATGACACCAAGACTGAGGGTGTAGTAGACAGTGAGGAAGGCTATCATGGTTCACAGAGGGATCTGCATCAGCTAGAAACATGAGCTGAGAAATGGCAGATGGAATTTAATGCAGACAAGTGCGAGGTTGTGCACGTTGATAGGATAGACCAGGATAGGTCTTACACAGTGAATGGTAAGGCACTGAGGGGTGTGGTAGAACAAAGGGATCCGGGAATACAGGTCCATAATTCATTGAAAGTGGCATCACATGTAGATAGGGTCATAAAGCTTTTGACACATTGGCCTTCATAAATTAAGTACAGGAAATGGAAGGTTATGTTGAAGTCTTATTAGAATTTGGTGAGGCCTAATTTGAAGTATTGTGTGCAGCTTTGGATATTTACCTACAGGAAAGATGTAAACAAGGTTGAAAGAGTACAGAGAAAACTTACAAGGATGTTGCTGGGTCTGGAGGATCTGAGTTACAAGGAAAGATTGAATAGGTTAGGACTTTATTCTTTAGAATGTAGAAGATTGAGAGGAGATTTGATAGAGGTATACAAACTTATGAGGAGCATAGGGAAAATGCAAGCAGGCTTTTTCCACTGAGGTTGGATGGGATTACAACCAGAGGTCATAGGTTAAGGGTAAAAGGTGAGAAGACTAAGGGGAACGTGAGGGGAAATTTCAGAGGGCTGTCCAAGTGGAGAATGAGCTGACAGCACAAGTGGTGCATGCAAGCTTGATTTCAATGTTCAAGAGGAGTTTAGATAGTTACATGGATATGGAGGGCTATGGTCCCAGTGCGGGTTGACGAGTAGGCAGTTTAAGTGGTTTGGCATGGACTAGATGGGCCGAAGGCTCTGCTTCTGTGCTATACTTCTCTATGACTCTACCATCAGAGAGGAACTACTGGAGCCTGAAGAAACACAATCAGCATTTTAGGAATAGCTTCTTCTGCCCATGAACACCACCTCATTATATTGCACCCTTGTTTCGCAATACTTATTTATTTGATATACATCAAGTGGCCAATGCATTAGGAACACCTGCTCGTTAATGCAAATATCTAATCAGCCAGTCATGTGGCAGCTACTCAATGCATAAAAGCATGCAGATATGGTCAAGTGGTTCAGCTGTTGTTCAGACCAAACATCAGAATGGAGAAGGTATGTGACTTTGTCCATGGAATGATTGTTGGTTCCAGATGGAGTGGTTTGAATATTCTGGAAACTGCTAATCTCCTGGGATTTTCATGCACAACAGTCTCTAGAGTTTAGAGAGAATTCTGTGAAAAACCAAGAAACATCCAGTGAGCAGCAGCACTGTGGGCAAAAATGTCTTGTTGACAAGGTCAGAGGAGAATAGCCAGAGTGACTTAAGCAGACAGGAAGGCAAGAATAACTTAAATAACCACGCATTACAACAGTAGTGTGAAGAAGTGAATACCAGAATGGACAACATATTGAGCCTTGAAGTGGATGGGTTACAGTAGCGGAAGACCATGAACATGCACTAAGCAGCCATTTTATTAGGTACAGGAGGTAACTAATAAAGTGGCTACGAAGTGTATATGAAATTGTCAATTGTTAGGCTGATTAAACAGAGAATTCAGGGAAGTGGCTTGAAGACGATTTCAAACACATGTACAAGAAAATACTATTATTGCCATACTACAGTGTAAACTGAGGATCTTAACCATCATTGATCTTCTTGGGCTTTCGGCCAGGTACCGATATCGATTGTAACCAATGCTTCGATGACAAACTCTGCCATCTTCGTCAGGGATGATTCTGGGCATGTCTAGTCCATCCCTCCTGATTGGATAGTCTTCATCCAATCAGGTTTCTGCTCTCCCAACTTGTTTTCAATCGAATTCCAGTTCTTACTAAGACAGAGACCTTTGTCTTTGTTAAAATACTTGTCTTCTAGTTTAAAGGCTTCCTTTTCCAGGCGGTTCCAAAAGCCATTGGTGCAGCACAATGGTTTTGTGCTGAAGTCAATCCTATGGCCATTGTGAATGCAATGTTCTGCTACTGCCGATTTCTCCAGGTAACCCAAACAGATGCACCTCCTCTGCTCTTTGATGTGGGTCTCCACCATACATCCCATCTGTCGATATACGCTACTCTGCATTCACAGGGAATCCTGTAAATGCCAGCCATCCTGAGTCCCAAGTTATCTTTAACCCACATAAGCTGTGATTTGAGCTTCCTTACAGGCTTGTGGTTGTATTAATCTGGTATTTCTTCAGGATCCTGGTGATTCTTCCGGAAACTGTGGAAATATAAGGAAGATAGGTGGTAGCAACGTGTTCCTCCTTGTTTTTAGGTTTCCTGATTTTTCCATTGGCCCTTTTAAGGGCCCTAATGATTTCTTTCTCCTTGTAGCCACTCTGTAGTACTTTCATGCAAAATCGTCTTTTTCCCTCGGGGAGACTCTCCGGGTCTGAAATTGTTTTTGCATGGTTAATCAAAGTAGAAAGAACTGCTCTATGTTGGAAGGCGTGACAGTAGCTGTTGTTGTTGAGGTGTAAGGATTTCTGGAAGGATCGCCCGAGAAGCGTTTATCTGTCATATAAGCCAGGAAATCTGTAGAATCGTTTTTTTTTAACCATTGATCGGTTCCAAGACTCTCCCTCTCATGGTGTAATACGTACTGTGAGAGGAATTCTTATAGCTAGTGAGAAGATGAGGCCAAATTCTGTGGGCCATAATGACATTATGGGGAAGGTTCCACTGGGGAAATTTTACCAACCTGATCTGGAAACCGGAGGTGAGCAATAGAGATCTTCACACTGGACGCAACAGAACTACTGTGGACTTCAGAAATAAAAGCAGAAAGTGCCAGGAACATCCCATAAACCTGTCAGCATTAGGAGTGAGAGTAAGGAAGCTAGTGATGTTGAAGTTTCCTTTAGAACTGCTCAGTTAAAAAGTGTGCACACTAACTTCCGGATGGGGCTTGCAATACTAATGAGTCCCAACTAATTTCTGTTTGGTTTAGCTTTTAATAGAAAGATGACATCTCCGGAGGAAGATAAGTGGTGAATCAGATAAATAAGTCCCTCTTCAATTCCTCCCCTTGTAGTGCTATCGCACTAACTGCTGGTTTGACTTAGCATTCTGCCCCCTAGTACTAAATGAATCAACATGATTGGTGGAGCTGCCTTTCGTTTGAGATGTTAATGCAACTTTTGCTGGCACTATGTATATACAAAATCATGGTATCATTTTGAACAGAAGTATCCTGGTCAATATCTATTCCTCAAATCTCCTAACTGATTTTCCAGAATTGAATCAGATTCAGGTTTATTACCACTGACATGTACGGTGAAATCTGTTGTTTCTATCCTCTGTATTGGATCCTCCATACCAGACAATGATTCAATCAGTCAGAATATTCTCCATGGTACATTTGTAGAAATTTGTGAGAGTCTTTGATGATCTGCCAAATTTCCTTAAACTGCTAATGAAGTATAGATGCAGTTGTGCCTTTTTTGTGATTTTATCAATATGGTGGGCCCAGGGTAGATCCTCTGAGATGCTGCCATTCAGGAACTTGAAGATGTTCACCCTCTCCATTGCTGAAACCTCAATGAGATCGGGAGTACGTTCTCCCTTCTTCCCCCGCCAGAAGTCCACACTCAATCCCATGCTCTTACTGACATTGAGGCACGACTCAACCATCCAATCTATCTCATTCCTGACAGCCTCCTCATCACCATCTTCCAGTTGTGATCACAATATCCATTGCTGCAGCCTAATGTGTGTGACTGCTATAATGCAAAAAACATTTCAAAAATAGTCCTTAAGTTATGAAGCATTTCCAAACCAGGCAAAAGGTGTAGTTTAAATTTAATTTCTGTGATAATAATTAGTAAATATAAATGTGACATCTCTGCTTAATTGTCTAGAATAACCCCAGCACTTAAAAATATTTACTACACATTGTTCTGTTTTTTTCTGCAGATCAGTTCATTCTAGACTGAAATCACATAGTAGCATTGCATTCTAAATGATATATTACATTACATTATATTGTATATAAATTACATGTAATCTGAAGGTGTCAACAGTGGTGTCCACTATTCCTGGTGTGATTGCCAATATCCGTCTCTTATTCTACAGCCAAAAAATCCCTATCATAATAGCAGCTCACTCACTAATCGCTATTTTTTAAGGTACTTGATGTCAGATCTGAACTTTCTAGCCCATCTGAAAGAGCAGGAGGTCTCCAGTTCAAGATCTCATCTGGACACTCTCTCTTCTCCTCTCTCCCAAAAGGCAGAGGTTACAAAAGCCTGAAAGCACTTACCACCAGGCTCAAGGACAGCTTCTATCCCATAGATATCACCGTTATTACCATCAAGGACATCTTCAAATGACAAAGTCTCAAAAACACGGCATCAGTTATTAAGGACGTCACCACTCGGGACATGCTGTCGTCTTATTATTACCGCCAGGGACGAACTACAGGAGACTGAATACACACACTCAATGTCTTAGAAAAAGCTTCATCCTCTCCGTCATCAGATTTCTGAACAAACAATGAACCCATGAACTGTACTTTGCTATTTTTACTCTCTTTTTTTGCACTACTTACTTATCTTTTTAATATATATTTCTTATTATAATTTATAGTATATTTTATGTATTGTATTCTACTGAAGCCACTAAACAACAGATGTCACGATATATTATGTCAGTGATAATAAACCTGATTCTGATTCTGATTCTGACTCTGACTCTTGAGCAGATCAACTCCTAGCCTCACAGCCTACCTCATTAGGATTTTCCACTTTATTTTTTAATCTTCACTGTAACTTTTTCTGCAGCTTTTACACTTTGTTAGTGTTTTACCTTGTTCTTTTCAAATCTTTTTATTATTATATTATTCAAAAAAAAACACAACTACATCGTAGTAACAACACTTACAATGTCTCAAGGACCTTGTTCTACCTCAATTTACAGTGTAATGACTTGATTTTGTATAGACAGTATGCAATATAAGCTTTTTACTCTACCTTGGCACGCGATAATAATAAACCAATACAAATGATTTTTTTTCACAGATTCAAAGTATATTTATTATCAAAGTATGTATACAATATACAACCCTGAGATTCGTCTTCCCACAGACAGTCACGAAACCAAGAAACACCATGGAACCCGTGCAAAGAAAACATCAAACACCCAATGAGCAAAAAAAAAAGAAACAAATCATGCAAACAGCAAAAAACTGAGTGAAAAACACACAGATTATTAAACATCAAACCGCAGAATCCTTGAAACAGTCTAGGAATATTCAATTTAGTTCAGTTCAGTTCAGTTCAATTTAGCGTTTTGTCTTCTGTTGTCTGCAGACCGATCAAAATCGTACTAAATAGCAATAAAAAAGGAGCAACCAGAAACCGTAAACACATCATAACATGAACTGCAGAGTCCTCTAAACTGAGTCCAATCCACAAACGGTGCCGGTTAAACCTTGCCCAGGACACATGGCTCTGGCACCTATCTCCGACCGCAGCGAGCGAGAGGGAAAGAGAGACCAGTCAAATGCAGGCACCTTCCTCTGGCAATTGCAGCTCTTCATGCACAATCCGGGTGTTAACATGGGTAGCTGATATGCAAACAAATATAAAAGTTCTTCATTTAGGTATTTGCTACACTTTATTACAAAGGAAACAGTCCTAAACCAAAACAGAAGCAATTTACTATCCACTGATTAAGTAACTGCACCAGCACTGCTGTGCTCTGTGGCTTGGGAATGTACTGTGAGTCCAGGAGCTCTTTATTTGATAATCTCTGTGAATCTCTTTTTCTATTTCCTGATCATATTGGATTGATTAAAAGTGTAGGCGATTTATTTTGACACGGGGAATTTGAGCTACTTTGTACAATGGAGTAGCTGATGTTGGCCGAATAAACTTATAGTATCAGACTGATGCACAGCTGCATAGGCTGCATTCAGGTCGTAAGTCATACCACGCAAAGCAGCTTTTGAAGGGTCAGCTGTCCAACCCAAAACAAGTGCAGTTGATGCTTTTCACAGTATTCAGAGCTGTGACATACACATCTTTTTTTATTTTTAATTTCCACAAACACTTCCACAAGGAGGCATAGTGGATAGCCAGAGACTCTTTCCCAGAGTGAAATACCAGGGAGCATAATTTTAAGGTGATTGGAGGAAAGTATAGTGGGATGGTGAAAGTCTTTTCTTTACACTGAGAGTTGTGAGTATGCCAAATTCTCTGCCAGGGGAAGTGGTAGAGGTAGATACATTAGGGGTATTTAAGAATCTCTTATGGATGATAGAAAATGTAGGGTCATGTAGGAAAGAACGGTTAGCTTGAACTTTGAGTAGGTTAAAAGTTTGGCGCAATGTCCTGGGCTGAAGGGATTGTACTGTGCTGCAAAGTTTTGTGTTCTATTAGTATACTGTGAGATGGAAAACTATGCCAGATGTGCCTGCTCACGGCAGTGAGCATGTCAGCACACTCTGGACCAGGGAAGTACAGAACGCAGAGCAGAGAACGTCAGATGGCAATACTTTTGGCTCATGCACTTACTTTGTCTCAGCTCTGAGTCCAGTTGAGGCTCTATAATAGCGAGAGTGTGGAGCTAATGGTCACTGTTTTTCATTGAGAGTTCGCTCATTACATCACAGATGAGGCAACTGTTTTGTCTCTGTCTGTTGTTGGTCATTTCCTTAAAGAACAAAATCTAACACAACCACGGAGCATATTTTGTTTCATCTCTCAATCTTCCACTGTTGCCATAACGTTTATTTTGTTGTTTTTTTTTTGCGCAAATGTGAGTTCTTGATGCTTGGGAAGGCAGCTTACATAATCAATAATCCCAGTCATCTTGGTCATTCCCTCTTCTCCCTGCTCCCATTGGGCAGAAGATACAAAAGACTGAAAGCGTGTACCTCCAGGCTCAAGGGCCCTTGACCTCACAGCCTACCTTGTTATTGCTTTACCCCTTTCCCCCTTATTGTCTGCCTCCACTGCACTTTTCTGTAACACTTTTATTCTACATTCTGTTATCGTTTTCTCTTGTACTTCCTTAAGGCACTGATGTGATGAAAGGATCTGCAATGATGGCATGCAAAAACGAAGTTTTTCAGTATACTGCAATACACGTGCAATAATAAAACAATTTACCAATTTATGTTAACTTACACTCAGCAGCCACTTTATTAGGTACATCTGTACACCTGCTCAGTAATGCAAATATTCAAACAGCCATGCGGCAGCATCTCAGTGCATAAAAGCATGCAGACATGGTCAAGAGGTTCAGCTGTAGTTCAGACCAAACATCAGAATGGGAAGAAATGTGATCTATGTAACTTTGACTGTGTAATAATTATTGGTGCCAGATGAGGAGGATTGTGTGTCTAAGAAACTGCTGATGTCCTGGACTTTCACATACAACGCTCACTAGAGTTTAGAGAGAATGGTGTGGTAAACAAAGAAATCAGTGAGCAGCAGATCTGTGGGGGAAAAGTGACTTGTTGATAACAGAGGTTGGAGGAGACAGACCAGACTGGTTCAAGCTGATAGGAAGAGGATAGTAACTCAGATAACCATGCGTTATAACAGTGGAGTGCAGAAGAGCATCCCTCAGTGCATGTAGATGGGCTAGAACAGTGGAAGTCTGTTGCAACCACGGATTTGGCAGTTCAGCATATACTACAACTGCGCTCGTGAATATGCACGTGTCAGCTAATTATTATTTCATTGCAATGGTATTTAACTCCATTCTTTTCGTCGTAGTACTTGTCGAGATTTGAGCAATGTTTCACTGCCTGCTTGCATTTGGCCTTGCCTGAGAAAACTGACTCTGAAGACTAGCGGTGTTTGTTTTATATTCAGTTATTCCTTTCAGCCGCAGTGTTGGCTTCATTTTCCATTTGAGAGCTTTAGTTAACGGCCCTATTTGACATAACGTTTATTGTTTTCTTTTCCCTCTAACTCTGTTTGCATTAAAGACTGTGAACTATCAACCCGCTTCAGTGTCTCCCACTCCGCACTTGGGCCATAACTAAATATAGTGACAGAAGACCACATCACGTTCCTCCCCTATACCTAATAAAATGGCCACTGAATGTTTGTTTGTCATGTTTGCAATGTGAAGTGCTGTTGCTGCAAAAATCTAATTTTCATGACATTTATGTTTTGTGTACATACACCCATGACAATAATAAATTTAACTTGAACTTAAGTAGTGTCTGATCTCGGTAATTTTCGATCCCTAGGTTCTTTTAGGAATTTCAGGAATGAGTGAGAAACTTTTGATTCTTCATGATTGTTTATTTTAAAGTTTAGACAAAGGTGTACAGAAAATAAGCAGATGAGAGATGAGAAATTAAAGATTAAAGAGGTTCAATAGATTCAATAAAAAGATTGTGTCTTTGAAAAATCTATCACCTTTATAATCTAGATAACAGAAATTCCTTAGATAAGAATAAACCAATCAACAGTTGCACAAACATGGGATATGTGCTAATACTTAGCCAATGAAAAATGAGGAAGGTACATGTGACTGCTACACTGCCTTCTGCCAGTAAGTGGAGATGAACCACCACATGTTGTGAAAAAGCCATTTGTTAAAGAAATTAATTGTTAAAAATCCAAATTATGTCTGCATTTTAGTCTTGTATTAATTCAGCTAATATCTTATAAAGTACATAAAAAAAAAACTGATTCTAAAGGAAAGGAGGCAGAGAGTTCAAATGTTTTAAAGCAGAGGTGGATAGAAACTTAATAAAGAAGGAAATGAACTCGAGTTCCTTGGAGGCTGGAGGCTAAAGAAGCTGGCCTGTCTTGGGGAGAGATGATTGTGTATGTCTGTGGGTGGGAAGGAAGAATGGGACTTACTTTGCGGTTGTTGTTTGGCTGTGTTCTGTTTATTCAGCCGAACATTGTGGGTCACATCTGGGGGCCACCCACAGCACACCCTTGGATGTGTTGGTTGTTAACGCAAACAATGCATTTCACTGTATATGTCAATGTACACGTGATAAATAAATCGAATTTGGAAATTTTAAAGTAGGTAGTTGTGAACATGAAATTGAGGTTACAATCAGATCAGTTATGATATTATTATATCAATAGCAACCCTTGGGATTGGGTGCTCACTCCCCCACCTGCTTGTCACCAGAAGACTATAATTAGTCCATTAGGAGCAGGATTAATCCATTCACCCATTGAGTCTGCTCTGCTATTCACTCAGGTCTAATTTAATAATAATAATAATAAAAACAGCTTTAATTATACATTAAGATGCAGGCTCAATGTGTTTTACATAGATTGTAATCAATATAGTTATTAAAATTAGACAAAATTAAAATTCATAAGTAAAAGCAAACATTATATAGAATAAAATTTGATCAAATATACACAATTATAAAAATGCAATTAACATTAACAGGTTTTAAGCAATCTTATTAGACTAAATTAAAAAGTAGGTTTTTAGAAGTGTTTTGATGTGTTTTGCCTGGCGTATCTCAGTTGGTAGAGTATTCCAGGTCTTTATCCCTCTAAACTCTGCCCTCTCTTTGCAACTTTTGACACCCTTACTGATCAAGAACCTATCAACCTCCACTTTAAATATACCCAATGGATTGCCTTCCACAGCTGTCTGTGGCAATGAATTCCACCGATTCCCCACCCTCTGGCTAAAGGAATCCCTCCTCATCTCTATTCTAAATGGACGTCTTTCTACTCAGAGGTTGTGCTCTCTAACCCTAGACTCCCCCACTATTGTAACATACTCTTCACGTCCACTTGAACTCAGCTTTTCAAGTCCTGACGAAGGGTCTCGGCCTGAAACGTCGACTGCGCCTCTTCCTATAGATGCTGCTTGGCCTGCTGCGTTCACCAGCAACTTTGATGTATGTTGCTTGAATTTCCAGCATCTGCAGAATTCCTGTTGTTTCAGCTTTTCAATATTCAATAGGTTTCAGTGAGATCTCTCTCATTCTTTTAAACTCCAGTGAGTGCAGGCCCAGAGCCATCAAGCTCTCCATACATATTAATCCTTTCATTCTTGCGATCATTCTTGATAACTTCCTCTTGGTTCCTCTCCATTACCAGTACATCTGGCAATCACCAACCAGGCCATTACTTACTGTGCTGTACTGAGAGGCATCAAGTTAGGTGAAACTCACTGAGGCAGACTGGGTAAGAATGGAAGATTTCCTTCCTCTGGCACAGTAGCACAGTGGTGGAGATGCTGCCTCACGGACAGCTCTACTGTCCTGGTTTCAATCTGACTTCCAATGCTGTCTGGGTGGAGTCTGCATGTCCTTCCTGTCAGTTCCCCCTGGGTTGCCCTCCACAATCCAAATATGCCGGTTGGTAGGCTAACCGGCTGCTGTGTATGATCCCTAGTGTGCAGGTGAGTGGTGGGGAGGGAGTAAGTAAGAATGAGGGGAGAATAAAACAGATTTGTGTAGGTCTGGAATAAAGGGGTGATGATAGTTGACACATACCGAATGAGGAAAGGCCCTGTTTCCACATTGTATAATTTAATGACTCCATTAATGAACACACATCGTTTTTAGTCATTGGTATTGGTATATTAAAGTTCAAAGTAACTTTATTATCAATGTACATATACCTCATCATATTCATTTTCCTGTGGGCATACACTGTAAATCCAAGAAACACAATAGAATCAATGAAGAACTGCACCCAATAGGACAAGTAAACAATCATATACAAAAAGCAATAAAATGTGCAGATATAAAGGAAAAAAATAAGCAATACATTTCAAGAAAATGAGATGAAGTGTCCTTGAAGCTGAGTTCAAGAGTTGTGGGAATAGTTCAGTGATGGGGTGAGCCAAGATATCCTCTCTGGTTCAAGAGACTGATGGTCGAGGTGTTATAACGTTTCCTGAGCCCAGTGGTGTGTGCCCTGAAGCTCCTGTACTTTCTGCCTGATGGCAGCAGTGAGAACAGAGGATGGCCTGGGTGGTGGAGGTCCTTGATGGTGGAATCTGCTTTCCTGGGACAGCTCTCTGTGCAAATGTGCTCGGTGGTGGAGAGGGCTTTACCCATGATGGACTGAGCTGTATCCACTACTTTTTCAAAGATTTTGTATTATATTCACATGCGCCAAAACAAATTGAGAAGCTTTGCCTTGGATATTGTTCCTACAGTTCAAGTCATTTTACAACCCATTGTAGTAAACAAGGTAGAACAATCGCAGCCACCACTCTCTCAGGTGCAGATGAAGAGTCAGGAAAGAAGAAAACTTTCCTCATTTCAGTTCTAAACAGAGGATCTCTTGAGAATATGGACCTCTACTTCAGAACTTAACATTTTAGAACGTTAAAAAGCCTTTATAATTCCATTGGTTGATTGCAAAGCCCGATTGATAATGTGGGGGTTTTAAGTAAATCAGGAGTTTGATGAGTTGAGGTGAATACGGTTCCTGTTCATAGGTCATAACTTGGAGCACTGGACACACAGAGAAAGGAAGTTACAAACCAGGATGAAATCTGCCAGCACTTTGTTCACAACATGTCTTTTTCCCAGGGTTGGGAAATCAAGAACTAGAGGGCATAGGTTTAAGTTGAGAGGGGAGAGATTTAATCAGAAGTATTAAATTTACAGTATTAGATTAATTCAGCATAATTATATTTCGCCACACATACCACTTAGTGTTGAGACCAATATATTCCACTTTAGTCTCATCTGACCTCAAAACCTTCTTCCACATCTTTACAGAATCTTCTACTTGATCTTTGCAAAGTTTTTATGGTCAAGGATAGGCTTTATTATTGTAGTACATATGGTGTAAATCAGTCAGGTAACACCATCCCTACAGTAAAGAATGGTGCTGATAACATCATTTTATAGGGATGCTTTACAGCAACAGGGGCTGGAAATCTGGTCAGGATTGATGGGATGATGAGAGCTGCTAAATACACAGAGATCCTGGATAAAAACCAGCTAGCCTCTGCCAGAAAGTTTAAACTGGAGAGGAAGTTTATCTTTCAGCAGGACAGGACAAGGTCCCAAAGCTCACTGCCAGACTGACCATGGAGCGGCTTCAGATGAAGAAAATTGATGTTCTTGAGTGGCCCAGTCAGGGTCCTGATCTTAACCCGATTTTACATTTCTGGCACAACCTCAAGATGCTGTGCACTGCCACTCCCAAACTAACCTGGCGCAGCCTGAGCAATTTTGCAAGTAAGAATGTGCAAATCTTGCTCCATCACATTGTGCAAAGCGAATAGAGACTCATCCAAAAAGACTACTGGCTGTAATTGCTGCAGGCGGTGGTTCAAATATGTACAGAGCAAAAAGGGATGAATACTTTTGAAATGCTGATATTTAAGCTTTTGAATTTTTAGTTTTTCATGCTTTACAATTTTCCATTGTGTTTGGGCTCTACTGTGAAAAAAGGAGAAAGTGATTCACAAACAAAAATTCTCAGTTAAATTGATCAAATTCCCTGGTTATAATGTGAACAAGACTTTAAGGGCTAAATACATTTACAAGGCACTGTCTTAGCGCTGTACTGCCACGCAAAATAACAAATTTCATAGTATCTTGCGTTAGCTTCTCTCACGTCAGTACTGAATAGACTCCACAGCTGTGGCCGGCAGCCATCGGGCTCCTGGACCAGCTTCACTCGCCTCAGAGCTGAACTGGGTCTGTGACAATGAACTGTGAACTCCATGAACTGACTCCGTGACTGTGGACTCACTTTTGGGGACTCTGCGGTTTATGTTCTCTTTATTATTTGTTTGCTTTTTTGCTTGCTTGAACATTTTGTTCTTTTTTTTTTGCACATTGGAAGCTTGTTGGTCTCTGCTGAGTTTTTCATGGACTCTATTGTGCTCCCTTGTTTTGTGGCTGCCTGCAAGAAGATGAATCTCAAGCTTGTATATGGTATACATTGATAATCAATTTACATTGAACTGTGATATAAAATAGTAATAATAAGCCTGATTCTGGCTTGGACAGAAAGAAGTTTATGCTCACTCATTACAAGGCAAGCCTCACTTGTTACAGAACAGAAGGGGACCATTCTGTCACGGTGTGCGCTGGCAATATTGGAACCCAAGTGTAGAGGAAAGACAGACCTCTGGCCAATGTAGAGACGGTTACCAGACCCTATTCACAAGAATTCCAAAAGAATGTCGGTGGTTCTGCTGAGTGACACCATGAGGAATAATAATCTCAAAACTAGGACATCGCAATTAGTGCTAATCAGGCATCTGCTTAAATAATACAAGTATTGCAGAATCCACAAGACTATCAAAATAAACTTAACAAGCTTAGAGAGCACCCAGAGACCACATTAAAAAGAGCTTGAGGAAAACAGATGGAACTTTAAATGATTAACGACTTTTGTGAAACAACAATTAACCAGTTCACGTGCTCTAAAAACCTCGGCGCCTAATGCTCTCTGGCACCCCACACTGGCCAAAGTGCTCATTACATGGTCAGCCTGTTGGGTCCATGGGTCCATGGGTCCATTGCCGGTAGTGCAATGATCAGTATGATGCTATTTCAGCTCAGGGTGTTCTGGAGTTTGCAGTTTAATTCCAACACCCTCTGTAAGGAGTTTGTACGTTCTCCTTGTAAACTGCATGTTTTTCTTCTGGGTTCTCTGCTTTCCTCCCACAGTCCAAAGATGTACCAGTCAGTAGGTTGATTAGTCATTGTAAATTGCCCTGTGATCGGGCTGGTGTTGCATAGACAGATCGCTGGGCTGGAAAGGCTTGTTCTGTGCTGTATCACTGGAAGAAATAAATAGACAAACAAGATAAATACAATCTCATCTCCCCCATTCCCCTGTAGCTCTGCAACTTATTCTCTCTCTCACCTTTCTAGCAATGATTCTTTTGTCACTTACCCACATCCAGTGGTTATCTGCAATAGCCAATTAACCTGCCAGCTTGCAACCAGGGTACTTGGCAGAAACCCACACAGTGGCATTGAGAATGTGAAAACTCCAGGCAAGCAACACTGAAGTTGGGTTCGAACCCTGGTCTCTAGAGCTGTGAGATATCACTAGCTGCTCCACCACGATGCCAGCCTGGTTCATACTGAGTCAACAATCATTGCCTATAATTATAGCTCAATACAAAATATGCCCCTGAAATTAAACTTTGTAATTTGACTCCTGAGACAAACAGCATTCAGCACATAAATATTCATTCCATTTCCTTAAGTCTATATGTGTCTGAAACATGCAGGTAAATTATTAGTGACGATGCTCAGACCTGGAATGTTCTTTGTGAAAAAAGTGTCTGAAGAATTGCACTTCTGATTTATACAAAATGCCTTGTGTCCTGAAATACAAAGGAGGCTGTCACCAAAGATAAACAGAGATGACCAGGTGCCAGCTTGAATACAATCAAAAAATAAACATTGATATCGTGATCTACTTCCTTGCTGCATTCACCCTGTTATCATCCATAAAGTTCTCCAGTATTCCAAAATGTATCAAATAAGTTATGGGTTCTTCATATCAAAAGTCTGGCTGCATCACGGCCTGGTATAGGATACACCAATGCCTTTGAGCGGAAAATCCCACAAAAGGTAGTGGATTCATCCCAGTATATCATGGGTAAAGCCCTCCCAACCATTGAGTACATCTGCATGAAACACTGTTGTTGGAAAACTGCATCCATCATCAAAAATCCTCATCACCCAGGCCACGCTTTTTTCTCACTGCTGCCATCAAGTAGAAGTTACAAGAGCCTCAGGACTCACACCACCAGGTTCAAGAACAGTTACTACCCCTCAACCATCACGATCTTGAACAAAAGAGGATAATTACACTCTTTCATTGAGATGTTCCCAAAACCAATAATCCCACCCTAAGGACTTTACCTCATTATCTCATGCTCTCGTTATTTATTGCTACCTATTTACATTTGCATTAGCACATTGTTGTCTTCTATGCTCTACTTGTTCTTTCATTGATCTTGTTTACAGTTACTATTCTATAGATTTGCTGAGTATGCCACAGGAAAAAGACTCTCAGGATTGATAATTAATTTTACTTTGAACTTTGAAATGCCTGGTCCCTTATCCTGAGATCATATCCTCTTGTTCTGGACTCTTCAACTGGCATATTTTCAGTGTCTACTCTGTGAAATCCTCTAAGAATTCCATTGCTATTCTAAGATATTGACCTGTTTGCTGAGAACTGTGCCTTACGCTTGGTGTTAAAGATTTTGCCTGTAGAAATACTTTTCAGTACATCGATATCTGAAAAACTGTTATGGATGTGCTGAAAAACATTCTTACAGGCAAAATTTTTAATACCATGCATAAGGCACAATTCTTAGCAAACAGGACAATATCTTAAAAATAGCAATGAAATTCTTCTGGGTTTCAACTGGCACTAAGAATAATTTCTTCCTGTTGAGTTGTACTTGACTTCCAAGTCAGAATACACAGACAGAGAAATTGAAAAGCAAAACCCAAAATGGAAATGTAAAACAAATACTGGAGATACCCAGCGGGTCAATCTGCACCTGTAGAGAAAGAAACAGAGTTAGCATTTCAGGTAAAGAGTTAACTGATATTTCAAATCATAGTCCTAGAGAACAGAATAGAGAACAGTACAGGACGAGGTAGGCAATTTGACCCAAATTGTTGTCCATCCGCACATAGCATTGTCACAGGAAAGCAGCACCCATTATAAAGGACACCCACCACACAGGCCATGCTCTCTTCTTACCGCTGCCGTCAGGAAGAAGGTACAGGAGCCCCAGGACTCACACCACCAGGTTCAGGAACAGTTATTACCCCTCAGCCATCAGGCTCTTGAACCAAAGGCGACAACTTCACTCACATGCTCCATCATTGAAATGTTCCCACAATCAATGATCTCACTTCATCTTATGTTCTCAATATTTGTTGCTTATTTATTTCTTCTCATTATTTCTTTCTTTTTGTATTTGCACAGTTTATGTCTTTTGGCCACTGATTGAACACCCGGGTTGGTGGGACCTTTCACTGATTCTGTTGTGGTTATTATTCTACTATGGATTTATTGAGTACTGTATGTCTGCAAGAAAATGAATCTCAGGGTTGTATATGGTTACGTATATGTACTTTGATAATAATATTACTTTGAACTTAGATCTTGATGCCAATGTCCTCTTCCTGTGTATCATCCGTATTTCTCCATTTCCTTTATACTCATGTGTCTATCTAAAAATCTCTTAAAACATGGGAGCAAAAGTAAACCAATTGGCACATAAAGTATGCTCCGCCATTTGAACATAGTTGAAACCACCCCCCCGCCGCCCCAAATCTATTTTCTTGCCTTCTCCACTAATCTTTTGATACCCTTACTAATCAACAACCTATCAACCTCTGCTTTAAATACACCCGATGACTTGGACTCCACTGCCAACTGTCCACCACTTATCATGGACCTTCTCTGTAAGAGTCACAGTGCATACAGGTTGATGTACCAAAAGAAACTTGCGTGAAGTTTTGTAGTATACACATTTGGGACCACCATAATCTGTTTCTAGTAACCACCCCACTCAAGCATAATTTTTCTCTGAACTGATCCCGCCCTGGAGCAGATCCCAGCATATATCAAGTTTAAACCAGCTAGGGAATGCAATGGGATGCAAAAAAACACTCAAGTCTGCACTCAGCACACAGCTTAATGTTACACAGCGAGAATGTGTACTACATATGGCTGCAGCAGAACAGAAGCCCAGCTATCTAAAACCCACCCCTCCCCATACAAAAACAAATTTCTTAAACTCTACCAGTCTGCCTGCTTCCAGTGCAGCCCCTAGAATCCCATTCCGGGTACTGACCACTCTCTGTATAAAAAATTGCTCCTCACATTGCCTTTAAACTTCCCTGCTCCAACCTTAAAAGTACGTCCTCTGGTTTATGACAGTTCTATCCTGGAGAAAAGATTTGACTGTCTATCCTATCAATATTAATCATAACTTAAAACAACTCAATCAAGTCTCCTCTCGGCCTCCGATACTCTAGGGAGAACAACCCAAGTTTGTCCAACTGTTCATTATAACCTATACTGTCTAAACCAGGCAGCATCCTAGTAAATCTCTTCTACACCCTTTCCACAGTCTCCACATCCATCCTATAACGGCGGAAACCAGAACTACACTCAAGTGTGGACTGACTAAAGTTTTATAACACTGCATCGTGGCTTTTTTACTGTAACACTCAACACCCATACCAATGAAGGGAAGTATGCCTTACCTTCTGTACCATCTTATCCACTTGTGCAGCCACTTTCAGTGAGTTATGGACTTGAACCCCAAGATCCCCTGTAGTTAAGTACTATTCAGGGGTCTGCCAGTAACTGTATGCTTCCTCATTTCATTTGACCATCAGACCAGACGATAGATATAAAAGCAGATTTGGGCCAGTCGGCCCATTGAGTCTGATCCGCCACTTGATAGCGGCTGATCCATTTCTTTCTCAGCCGCATTCTCCTGCCTTCTCCCAGTAACCTTTCATGTCCTGACTTATCAAGAATCTGTCAACCTCCGCCTTAAACATACCTAATGACTTGGCCTCCGCTGCCACCTATGGCAATGAGTTCCACAGATTCACTACCCCCTGGCTAAAGAAATTCCTCTTCATCTCTGTTCTAAATGGATATCCCTCTATTCTGAGGCTGAGCCCTTTGGACCTGGACTCCCCCACTATAAGAAGTGTTCTTTTTGCATCCACTCTATCAAGGCTTTCAACATTGAATAGGTTTCAATGAGATCACCCCTCATTCTCTGTACTCTATTGAGTACAGGCCCAGAGCCATCAAATGCTCCTCATATGATAACCTTTCATTCCTAGGATCATTTTTGTGATCCTCCTTTTAAATCTCTCCAGTGTCAGCACATCCTTTCTTAGATAAGAGGCCCAAAACTGCTCACAATAGTCCGAGAGACCTCACCAGGGTCATATATGGCCTCAGCAGTACGTGATATGACATCCCGGAGACATACAACATGGAGAAAGGCGCATCATCTTACTATAATTATGCTTGGTATTGTATTTAAAATCCAAATCAGATTGATTATCACTGACACGTGACCGTGAAATTTATTGTTTTGTGGCAGTACTACTGTGCAATAATACAGAATTACTATAAGTTACAAAATTAATGAACACAGCAAAAAATCAGGAATGATGAGTTGTCTTCATGAGCTCATAGTTCATTCAGAAATCTCTTGACGGAGTAGATGAAGATATTTCGGAATCATTGGATACGTCTTCGGGCTCTGATCCCTCCTCTCCAATGGTAGTAATGAGGAGAGGCAGTATTCTGGATGATGCTTAGTGATGGATGCTGCCTTCTTCAGGCACAACCTATTGAAGATGTCCTTGTTAGTGGAGAGGGTTGTGCCCATGACAGAGCTGTCCGCGTCTACAGCCCTCCGCAGCCTCTTGCGTTCCTGTGCATTGCAGGCTCCACACCTAGCTGCGATGCACCTAGTCAGAATGCTCTCCTCCTACCCCATCCTCCAGTACATGTTATGTAGCCTCCTACGCTTTGCAATTTTAGGTGCTCATCTAAACAGTCCTTTAATGTCGTTTGGGCATTTACCACTACTCAGGTAAGGAGTTACACTTTCCAGATTCCAATCACCATTTGGTTAAAAAATTTTTCTCAATTTCCCTCTAAACCACCTACCCTTCTCCTTAAACCTAATCCCACTGTTTATAGCAACATACATCAAAGTTGCTGGTGAACGCAGCAGGCCAAGCAGCATCTATAGGAAGAGGCGCAGTCGACTGCGCCTCTTCCTATAGATGCTGCTTGGCCTGCTGCGTTCACCAGCAACTTTGATGTATGTTGCTTGAATTTCCAGCATCTGCAGAATTCTTGTTGTTTGCCCACTGTTTATAGACATCTTTGCTGTGGTTTCTGTACTCTCTACCCTATCTATGCCTCTCATTATTGTGTATACCTCAATTAGGCCTTTCCTCAGCCTACTGAAATCTAGTCCTGCCAACATCTCCTCAAAGCAGAAACATTCCATCTAAGGAGACGTTCATCTGAGCACCCAGGTCAGTTCATTTGGGAGTTCTGCTGTAGTGGGTGGAGGTTTTTTAAATGAGATCTTTGATGAGCTGATAGAATTTATTAGCACTGACTTATGATGTCAGCCTAAAACCTGGGTCTCAGGTTAAAATCTGGAAATGTGCAGTTTTCCCAGTTTTCCCAGTTTTCCTTCACACTACGACATCATGAGGGGTGGAGACAGGATAAATGCAAGCAGGCTTTTTCCACAGAAGTTGGGGGAGACTACAAGTAGAGGTCATGGGTTAAAGGTGAAAGGTGAAATGTTTAAAGGGAACATGAGGGGAAACTTCTTCACTCAGAATGTGGTGAGAGTGTGGAATGTGCTGCCAGTGCAAATGGTGGAAGCAGGGTCGATTTTAACATTTAAGAGAAGTTTGAATAGGTGCGTGGATGAGAGGGGTATGGAGGACTATGGTCCTGGTGCAGGTTGATGGGACTAGACAGATGAATGGTCCATCACATACTAGATGGGCTGAAGGACCTATTTCTGTGCTGTAGTGTTCTATGACTCTATGACTCCATGACTTCACTCCACACCAGCAATTAGTTTCTTACTCCTCCCATTGCAGTTAGTGTGTTCAACTGATCTCCGCCGTGAAATGGCTGAAGTGGTTTTGATTGCTTCCCAAACAGTATCTGAAAGACCTTGTCCTCAGGTCTTGGTCATATTTTTTCCCATGGTTATCTCCAAAAACAGATGTGCAGGTCATATATCTAGTATTGGTATTGGTAATAAGCTAATCTTTGATAGTAGTAATCGGTTCATTATTGTACATGCAGCAAGGAACAGCAAAATTCCCCATTCTGGCATTTCTTTAACCCCTTCTCTTCCCTTCATTCTTCCTTTCCTTTGTTATTGTCGACCTTCTTCAGCCCTTTACCGCTTCCACCTGTCCCCTCCCAGCATCTTTTTCATCCCCCTCCCCCATCCATCACTTATCCCCTCACCTGGCCTCACCTATCACCTGCCAGCTTGTACTTCTCCCCTTCCCCTTCTTACTTTGCCTTCTTCTGCCCCCTTCCTTTCCAGTCCTGGTGAAGCGTGGCAGCTCGACATATTGACTCTTCATTCCCTTCCACAGATGCTGCCTGACTTGCTCTGCTCCTCCAGCATTTTGTATGAGTTTCTCAAGATACAGAGAAAACTTTGTTTTGGATGCCATTGTTACAGATTATTTCATCAGATCAGGGCATTGAGGTAATACAAGGGAAAGCAATAGCAGAATTTAGAATTCCCTTCCTCAGTAGGCTAAAGAAATTCAACAGGTCTCCTTTGGCCCTCTCCAATTTTCATTGATGCACCATTGAAAACATCCTATCCATATACATCATGGCCTGGTATGGCAAATGCTCTGCCTGGGCCCTCAAGAATCTGCCAAATGTTGTGGAAGTAGCTCAGAGCATCATAGAAACAGGTTTCCTCATCAGGATCTCCGTCCACACTTCCTACTACTTTGGTAAATCAACAATATGTTCAAAGTCCCCAAACACTCCAGATATTCTCTTCTGCAACCCTACTCCCCAATCTGGCAAAGGATACAGTATCCAGTGCTTCAGGTGTGGCCTCCAGTATATCAATGAAACCCAACATAGATTGGGTGAGTGTTTCACCAAGCCAGAAAAAGCGGGATCTGCCAGTGACCACCCATTTTAATTCCACTTCTCGTTCCCATTCCATCATGGCAGTCCTTGGCCTCCTCTACTGTCTGGTTGAGGCCACAATCAGGCTGGAGGATGAACACTTTATAATCTGTCTGTGTAGCCTCCAACCTGATGGCATGAACATCGAATACTCAAATTCCCGGTAACGCCCCACCTCTCACCATTCCCCATTTCCTTTTCCCTCTCTTAGCTTATCTCCTTACCTGCCCATCACCTCCCTCTGGTACTCCTCCCTCTTTTCTTTCTTCCATGGTCTTCTGTCCTCTATTATCAGAGTCCCCTTCTCCAACCCCGTATCTCTTTCACCCAACAATTTCCCAGCTTTTTACTTCACCTCTCCCACTCCCTGGTTTCACCTATCACATTCTGTTTCTTCCTCCTCTCCCCTCAGCTTCTAACTCTGACTCCTCATCTTTCTTCCTCCAGTCCTGTTGAAGGGTCTTGGTCCAAAATGTCGACTATACTCTTATCCATAGGTGCTGCCTGGAATGCTAAGTTCCCCAGCATTTTATGTATGGGCAAGAATGGTGTACCACCTGACCAGGCTGAAGGACATTTTCTAACCCAGTGTTAAAACATGATGTTATCACCACAATTTTTGTTAGGGAGGGGGTTGGGGGTTTGAGAATTTTGGGGGTGTAGAAGAACTGTTAGTTTCTTTGTGCGAGAAGTTTTGGGGGGTTTTGAGGTTTGTGAATTTTATTTCTTTTTCTTTGTCTGTCTGGTGGGAGGGGGTGGAGTGATGGCTTTTCTTTTCAACAACTCCCATGGCTATCTGGAGAAGACGAATATCAGAGTTGTATTGTACATGCATACTTCAATGATAAAATTAAATTTTGAACCTTTGAAGACTTGCACAATCCCTTAGTGTGGTATGATGGATTCTTGGCCACATAATCTACCTTGTTATGGCCCTGCACCTTACTTTCTGCCTGCACTGTGCTTCCTGTGTAACTGCAGCACTCTATTCTGCATTCTGTTCATCTTTTTCTTTATACTATTCACTGCACTGATCTGGTGAAATGATCTGTATGGATGGCATGCAAAACAAAGCTTTTGACTGTACCTCAGTACTTCTGACAACGATAAACCAATTTACCAATTTACCAATATAATGTTCCAGTTCCAGTTGACTGCAACTCTAAGATTGAATCCTTTGACTGCAGATTGTTGCAGAACGACTCTGAAGCTACCAATGGAATAAACAAGCTGAGCTCCCAGCTTCTGAGTCTCTATAGTTCCTGAACAACAAAGAACAAAGACATTACCTGTCACACGGCCATTGCTGACCTTAAACACGTCTGCATCCAGTCCTTTCAACGTGACAGTAAATCATTCTATTATAATATGATGCTATGCAGATACATATTGAATGCAATATAATTGTGACTCCTTTGAGAAATTGGTGAGCTTGGATTTATTTTTACATTGATTTATGGTGATCTAATTGGACACAAAAAATAGTAATCTGTTCCATTTTTGAAATGTTCATTTTTCAAGATGCACGTTAAAAATTCTTATTCTGGAAATGTTATTGAGATCAGTTCTACTGACACTCAAGTAACTAATATTTCCTTATGTGTCTTACAAGATATTATTCACTTTTCCCACTGATTATCATTATGGAAGTAAATATAACAATCTATTTGCAGCTTAAACCAGCAAAAATTAATAACATCATGCAGTCATGTAGTGTTTTACAGCATAGAAGCAGAAATTGTGTATGTAAATGCCTGCAAGAAAATAATGGTGACATATATGTACCTTGATAATAAATCTACTTCGAAATTTGAACTTTGAAGTTGTCTACTTGACATAGTCCCATTTGGCCATGCTTGGTCCAACCTTTCCTATTCATGTACCTGTCCAAGTGTTGTTTAAACATTGTAATTGTACCCATCACGGCCACTTCTTCTGGTTGCTTAGTCCATATACTCACCTCTCTCGATGCCCTCTAAAAATCAGATCCTCTAAATCTATCACCTCTCATTTTAAATCTATGCTATCTAGTTTTGGAATTCCTCACCTGGGAAAAAGACTGTGACCATTTATCTTATTTATGCTGCTCATGATCTTATAAAACGGAGGAACAGGCCATTCATCCCATTGAGAACATACTGACCATTATCAGCATCATCATTATGTACCATGTTGTATGACATAAGCCATCATGGTCTTTGACCATGATTGTTCTTGGTAAATTTTTCTACCGAAGTGGTTTGCTAATATCTTCTCCTGGGCAGTGTCTTTACAAGATGGGTGACCCCAGCCATTACACTGACCAGCAAGTACCCATTGACACTATTCCTATCTTTATTCTTTGCACATTACTCTCAATTTCCCTACATTTTATTGTTCATGAAACATTGGGGAAATTTTGAGATGTGGAGGGGTTAGAGGGGGATAAAGCAAACTCTGCATTCACAGGTAGAACATACAAGCTTAATGTTTATTGATATAAGAGAGTAGAGAAAAAATATACTTTGAATAACACCCTGGGAATTTTAATCTTTATTTGTACCAGCTGCTATGACCTTAGTTAATCTTCTATTTGAAATTAAACAATTCTGCTGGTGTACAATATGAAGCTTGATATTGTCAGTTTGTCAGGCAGCAATTATAAAGTTAAGATTCTGGATCAGTAACTTTTCATAGGACATAGAACCCTAACAACACAGTACAGACCCTTCAGCCCATGATGTTGTGCTGACATTTTAACCCTTCAATCTCATCCTTCTCCCCCTCAAAGCCCTCCATTTTTTATTTCATCTATGTTCCTATCTAAGTGTTTCTTACATTCCCCTAATGTATTGTCTCCACCACCACCCCTGCAAATGCATTCCACACACCCACCACTCTCTGTGTAAAAACTTTGTATCTCTGAAATACCCCTGTACTTTAAATTTATGCTTCTGTATTAGCCATTTTTGACTTGGGAAAAAAGTATTTAGCTATACAGTCAATCTGTGCCACTTATCATCCTGTACACCTCTATCAAAAGTCACCTGTCATCCCCCTTTGCTCCAAACAGAAAAGTTCCAGCTAGTCCAACCTATTCTTACAAGACATGCTCTCTAATCCTGGCAGCATCCTGATAAATCTCCTTTGCATCCTCTCTAAAGCTTCCACATTCTTCTGACCAAAACAGAACATGATATTGCACATTTGGAATTCTAACCAGAGTTTGATAGAGGTGCAGCGTTACCTTACTTCTCCTTTCATTTGAACTGGTAGAAGTTAAAAATGAGGTGTGCAATGGAGGAGAGGCGTGCAGAGACTAAATTAAATACATGGTGGGGGTATTGTCTGAAGGTCATGGTAAATGTGTATCTGCAAGAAGTTGAAGTCAGAAATGATTGAAAGTTGAAACAATAGAAGAGAAAGAAATTGTTTTTGGATTTAAAAAGAGTAGCCCTGTTGTTTTCGACTTTGCACTTAGATTTGGCGCTCTGCACTAGGTTGACCTTAACCCAACAACCCCCATGATATAAAGATCCATGAAGAATATTTCTGGAATATGAAAGCATTGCTTTATTTCCTCTATATTTGGAAAGCAATGTGGATATATTGCTATGACCACAATTAGTGTGAACTAGGTCACCCTTCTCTCATTTCTCTACCTCTGCATTCCTATTTAGCACAACACAGAAAGAGGCCATTCGAAACATAGATAGTGCACCAATGGAACAGTGCCTTTGGCTGTCTATGACTGCACCAACCATGATGCCAAATTCAACTAATCTCACCTACCTGTCCTTCCTAAACAATGGAACAATATTGGCCATTCTCCAATCTTTTGTGACCTCACGGTGGCCAATGGTGATCTTTGTCCTGTCTCGCTTTCTTCACTATCCTGGGATAGATCCCACTAGGTGCTCTGAATTTATCCATTTAATGTTTAAAGTGGATAAGAGGGAAGGAGGAGGGAGAGAGAGAGAATTAGGAGGAAGGGAAGGCTGATGGAGGGAGGGAAGTGGAAAGGAGGGAAGGAAGGAATTGAGAATGTTAACATGCTCTTGAATATTCCAAACTGCTTCCAACAGAGAAATCCCATCACTCCTATTCCTGCTCCTTATTTTCTTACGGATATGTAAGTCTTCACTCTCATATTCCCATCAATTCCCCTTCATAAAGTCATGAAGTAACATACCAGAGGAAAAAGCCCTTCATCCCACTTTTCCTGTGCTGCCCATTTTGTATTGACCTGTATTCATTCCATTTTCCAGTACTGTATTGGCCAACAGCGTTCTATGCAATGGAATGGTAAGTCGAGTCCAAGCCCACAGATCACTCAACGTTGCCACACAAGTTGATAGGCTGATTAAGGTGCTGGGGAATGGAGTTTGAGTCACGAGGTAATGTTCTTGCGGCCTCATTATAGAAAAAATATGGAAGCTTTCAGAGCAGGTGCAGAGGAGATTTATCAGGATGCTGCCTAGATCACTGAGCATGTCTTATGAGGGAAGACTGAACAATTTAGGGCTTTTCTCCTTGGAGCGAAGGAAGATGAGAGGTGACTTGATAAAGATGTATTAGGTTGAAAGGAGTATAGAGAGTGGACAGCCAGCACTTTTCCCCCAGGTTGGCAATGTATAATAACAAAGGACATCTTTTCCAGGTGAGTGAGGAGGATTAGAGGAGATCTCAGAGGTCATTTTGTTTTATACAGGGAGAGTTAAATACCTGTGATGCATTGCCCAGGGGTTGCGGTGGTGGCTATGTTAGGGCCCCTTAAGAATTTCTTAGATAGGCACATGGATGAAAGAGAGTAGAGGGCTATGGGCTATGTGGGAGGGAGGGGTTAGATTGGTTATAGAGTAGATGAGAAGGTCACACAACATCATGGGCTGGAAGGCCCATACTGTACTGTGCTGTACTGTTCTATATTCTATGTACCCCTGCCCCTTCATGTGTTTTTTTTCCTGCTTAGTTCTTTATCAGCTTCCTTACATAATGGGATGATTAATTTACCAGCATCTCTCTCTCTCTGAGATATTGGCGGAAATCACAGCACCTGGAGGAAACCAATACAGTCACAGGGAGAGCAGGCCAACTTCACCCTGGGGATCAGAACCGAGCCTGGGTCATTAGAGCCAGCAAACAGCAGCATTAAATGCAAAAGTATAATGCTCCCATTCTCCCACTCCCCTGAATTCTCTAGCTGAAACACAATTGCAAATGGCTTTCCAATGCTTAAACAGCCACCAAGTCAAGTGAAGTCATTTTTATTGTCATTTCTTTCAACCATAACTACTGGTACAGAACATAGTAAAAATGAGACAATGTTTTCCAGGACTATGGTGCTACATGAAACAATACAAAAACTACACTAGACTACAGACCTATCCAGGACTGCATGAAGTGCACAAAACAGTGCAGGCAAAACCATTAATTAAGCAATCAAAGTCAAGGTTCTTGTCATATGCACAAGTATATGTGCCCTTGCAATGAAAAATCTACGTGTAGAAACATCACAGGGACATGGTATCATTAAGGCAGCTTTTGTGATAGATATTTGCTTCTATCTTATGTTTGCTAAACTTGCTCTGCAAATAGCAGCTGCCACTTGAAAGGTCACAAACAGTTGTAAGTAAACTTTCAACTGTGTTGCTTTGTTTAATTTTTGGTTGAAATGCAAGTCAGTCTTCGGTTCTTAAAATGTAAATGGCAAGCAGCTTGAGGTTAAAAAGAGAACAACTTTGTGAATAGGTTCTGTATTTTGAACTGTCTGTAAAGAGTCATTGCACCTGCTTTATTATTGCTCGAAGGTAGAATACAAGACAATGGGGAGCTTAACTTGGGTTGTTTCAAACAGCCAAGCTGACTCTTAAACTGCTTAGTTCTAGGAAGCTTGCAGAACAGATGGACAATATCATTTAGCATATCAATAACTAAAATGTTTAAAGTTGA
Organism: Mobula hypostoma; assembly: GCF_963921235.1. NCBI lineage: Eukaryota > Metazoa > Chordata > Chondrichthyes > Myliobatiformes > Myliobatidae > Mobula > Mobula hypostoma. The sequence continues at coordinate 147,166,441 of NC_086104.1, read as the reverse complement.
AAGAGTTTCATGTATTCAGAAGTTAGCTTTACAGCATTGATGGAAGGAAGCTATGATCTAAGTCTCCAAAAAGTGTTTATAAACTGTTTAAGTTAAAAGGTATCTGAGGAAAAACTGCATACTTTTGAAATCACTCAAGTGGGAGAAAAGGGTATAGATATAGAGAACAGTTCAGGCATATTTCAACAACAAGTATACTGCATTGGATACTGTTGGGGGGGATGACTTACCTGGGACTAGCTGCATAGCCGGATCTCTGGCACTGAGTCTGGCTCTGCAGTGCAGAAGGGAGGGGGGAGAAAGAGGAGAGCGGTAGTGATAGGGGACTCAATAGTTAGAGGTGCAGATAGAAGGTTCTGTGGTCGTGACAGAGAATCCAGGATGGTTTGTTGCCTCCCAGGTGCCAGGGTCAAGGCTGTCTCTGATCGATTGCATGACATTCTGAAGTGGGAGGGTGACCAGCCAGATGTCGTGGTGCCCATCGGTACCAATGACATAGCAAGGAAGAGTGAAGAGGTCCTGGACAGTGAGTATAGAGAGCTTGGTAGGAAGTTGAAAAGCAGGACCTCAAGGGTGGTAATCTCAGGATTGCTACCTGTGCTAGGTGCCAGTGAGGGTAGGAATAGGATGCTCTGGAGGAGGAACAAGTGGCTGAGGAACTGGTGTAGGGGGCAGGGTTTCAGATTTCAGGATCATTGGGACCTCTTCTGGGGCAGGTGGGACCTGTACAAGAGAGACGGGTTACACTTGAACCACAGGGGGACTAATATCCTTTCAGGGAGGGTTGTTAGTGCTATTGGGGAGGCTTTAAACTAGATTTGCAGGGGGATGGGAACCAGACTGCCAGAGCTGACAGTGCGGCTGGGGTGAAAATAAATGATGTTGAAGGTTTAAGCAAATCCGCTGATAGAAAGGTTGTGAGTGGTGGTAAAAATCTTCTGAGGTGTATATATTTCAATGCTAGGAGTATTGCGGGGAAGGCGGATGAGTTGAGAGCGTGGATTGACACGTGGAATTATGATGTTGTAGCAATTAGTGAAACTTGGCTACAGGAGGGGCAGGACTGGCAGTTTAATATTCCAGGGTTCCGATGTTTCAGATGTGATCGAGGCAGAGGAATGAAAGGTGGGGGAGTAGCATTGCTTGTTAGGGAAAATATTACAGCAGTGCTCAGGCAGGACAGATTAGAGGGCTTGTCTACTGAGTCCTTATGGTGGAGCTGAGAAACAGGAAAGGTATGGCCACATTAGTGGGATTGTATTACAGACCACCCAATAGTCAACGAGACTTGGAAGAGCAAATCTGCAGAGAGATAGCAGGCAACTGCAGGAAACATAAAGTTGTGGCGGTAGGGGATTTTAATTTTCCATACATTGATTGGGACTCCCATACTGTTAGGGGTCTAGATGGTTTAGAGTTTGTAAAATGTGTTCAGGAAAGTTTTCTCAATCAATATATAGAGGGACCAACTAGAGGGGATGCAATATTGGATCTCCTGTTAGGTAACGAATTAGGTAAAGTGACGGAAGTCTGTGTAGGGGAGCACTTTAGTTCCAGTGATCATAACACCATTAGTTTCAATTTGATCATGGACAAGGATAGATCTGGTCCTAGGGTTGAGGTTCTGAACTGGAAGAAGGCCAAATTTGAAGAAATGAGAAAGGATCTAAAAAGCGTGGATTGGGACAGGTTGTTCTCTGGCAAAGATGTGATTGGTAGGTGGGAAGCCTTCAAAGGGGAAATTTTGAGAGCGCAGAGTTTGTATGTTCCTGTCAGGATTAAAGGCAAATTGAATAGGAATAAGGAACCTTGGTTCTCAAGGGATATTGCAACTCTGATAAAGAAGAAGAGGGAGTTGTATGAAATGTATAGGAAACAGGGGGTAAATCAGGTGCTTGAGGAGTATAAGAAGTGCAAGAAAATACTTAAGAAAGAAATCAGGAGGACTAAAAGAAGACATGAGGTTGCCTTGGCAGTCAAACTGAAGGATAATCCAAAGAGCTTTTACAAGTATATTAAGAGCAAAAGGATTGTAAGGGATAAAATTGGTCCTCTTGAAGATCAGAGTGGTCGGCTTTGTGCGGAGCCAAAGGAAATGGGGGAGATCTTAAATAGGTTTTTTGCGTCTGTATTTACTAAGGAAGCTGGCATGAAATCTATGGAATTGAGGGAATCAAGTAGTGAGACCATGGAAACTGTACAGATTAAAAAGGAGGAGGTGCTTGCTGTCTTGAGGAAAATTAAAGTGGATAAATACCCGGGACCTGACAGAGTGTTCCCTTGGACCTTGAAGGAGACTAGTGTTGAAATTGCGGGGGCCGTGGCAGAAATATTTAAAATGTCACTGTCTACGGGTGAAGGGCCGGAGGATTGGAGAGTGGCTCATGTTGTTCCGTTGTTTAAAAAAGGATCGAAAAGTAATCCGGGAAATTATAGGCCGGTGAGTTTAACATCAGTAGTAGGTAAGTTATTGGAGGGAGTACTAAGAGACAGAATCTACAAGCATTTGGATGGACAGGGGCTTATTAGGGAGAGTCAACATGGCTTTGTGCGTGGTAGGTCATGTTTGACCAATCTGTTGGAGTTTTTCGAGGAGGTTACCAGGAAACTGGATGAAGGGAAGGCAGTGGATATTGTCTACATGGACTTCAGTAAGGCCTTTGACAAGGTCCCGCATGGGAGGTTAGTTAGGAAAATTCAGTCGCTAGGTATACATGGAGAGGTGGTAAATTGGATTAGACATTGGCTCGATGGAAGAAGCCAGAGAGTGGTGGTAGAGAATTGCTTCTCTGAGTGGAGGCCTGTGACTAGCGGTGTGCCACAGGGATCAGTGCTGGGTCCATTGTTATTTGTCATCTATATCAATGATCTGGATGATAATGTGGTAAATTGGATCAGCAAGTTTGCTGATGATACAAAGATTGGAGGTGTAGTAGACAGTGAGGAAGGTTTTCAGAGCCTGCAGAGGGACTTGGACCAGCTGGAAAAATGGGCTGAAAAATGGCAGATGGAGTTTAATACTGACAAGTGTGAGGTATTGCACGTTGGAAGGACAAACCAAGGTAGAACGTACAGAGTTAATGGTAAGGCACTGAGGAGTGCAGTGGAACAGAGGGATCTGGGAATACAGATACAAAATTCCCTAAAAGTGTCGTCACAGGTAGATAGGGTCGTAAAGACAGCTTTTGGTACGTTGGCCTTTATTAATCAAAGTATTGAGTATAAGAGCTGGAATGTTATGATGAGGTTGTATAAGGCATTGGTGAGGCCGAATCTGGAGTATTGTGTTCAGTTTTGGTCACCAAATTACAGGAAGGATATAAATAAGGTTGAAAGAGTGCAGAGAAGGTTTACAAGGATGTTGCTGGGACTTGAGAAACTCAGTTACAGAGAAAGGTTGAATAGGTTAGGACTTTATTCCCTGGAGCGTAGAAGAATGAGGGGAGATTTGATAGAGGTATATAAAATTATGATGGGTATAGATAGAGTGAATGCAAGCAGGGTTTTTCCACTGAGGCAAGGGGAGAAAAAAACCAGAGGACATGGGTTAAGGGTGAGGGGCGAAAAGTTTAAAGGGAACATTAGAGGGGGCTTCTTCACACAGAGAGTGGTGGGAGTATGGAATGAGCTGCCAGACGAGGTAGTAAATGCGGGTTCTTTTGTAACATTTAAGAATAAATTGGACAGATACATGGATGGGAGGTGTATGGAGGGATATGGTCCGTGTGCAGGTCAGTGGGACTAGGCAGAAAATAGTTCGGCACAGTCAAGAAGGGCCAAAAGGCCTGTTTCTGTGCTGTAGTTTCTATGGTTTCTATGGTTTCTATTAGAAATAGGATAAGGAACATTAAGAGACATGGAAGAACTAGAGTCCATTCCACCAGCTTCAGCTTCTATGACGGACAACTTGTTTGTCTGTATCTTCAGTATGTCTTTTTAGTTTATAGGAATTCTACCTTTTTTTGAAATCCTTAATCTTTTATGTTTGGGAAATGCTTTGTACTTTGGAAGTGGTTTATGTTTCAGCATGTGAAGACAGACTCCGGCAGATGGAGTGGATGAGACCAGTGGAAGGTTCAACAGTCACGAAGGCGGTCTCTGCAAGCCTCGTGGAATGTGTAGAGCACGACAAGACATAGAAGACGTCCTTGTCATCCACTGCACCTATTCCCATCTCCAGCCGTCTTGACTCTTGTGGGAATTGGGAAGAGAGAGTGAGGCTAATGCTGCGCAACTCTCCCTCACTTAAATCCAAAGCAAGTGCTAGTCTTGACACCATCAATGCCGGCTGGTGGTGTAGTGGCATCAGCACTGGACTTTGGAGTGAGAGGTCCTGAGTTCGAATCCGGCCTGCTCCCGTGCACGCTCTCTATCCATGCTGGGTTGAGCGTTGAGCTAGCAACTTAACCTCCTAAAAAGTACTAATGGTGTCGAGGTCTTCATCGATGACGATGGACGAACCTTATGGTTCAGAAGGGTTCTTAATTGGGAAATGTTTAAGATGGAACTCCTCTCTGAGTTTTAAATGATTTTTTTAAATAATGTGTGGATTTAAATGTGTATCATTCTATGTAAATAAATTGTTTCAGTTACTTTATTAGCTGCAAGTACCTTCTCCTTGGTAGAGACAGAGAACTCGCTGCTCAAATACTGGGTATTAGCAGCTAAACTCACTGTGGGGAATAAGCAGGGAAGTGAACTAATCTTTGCAGTTTGGGTAGTTACATGAAATCTCCCTTTAGTGAGAATACTCATGACTATTTATATCCAAAAGAGATTAAACTCTTCATTTGAGTTTAGAATTTAGCTAATATCATCACACATTCACAACAAAATCATAAATTATGCATATTTTTTTCAAGAAAGAATAGAATTAGAATAAAACACAACATCCAGTTTAGTGCAAAAGTGAACAAAGTGGTTGTAGTTTTGCTACATATTAAGGAGGTGATTGAAGTTGTACCAGTTGGTTTGAGCACAGAATGATTAAACAGGAGTAACTGTTCTTGAACCTAATGGTGTGGGACCTCAGGATTCTGTGTAGCACTGTGCAAAAGTCTTAGGCACGTGTCCTTAGCGAGGGTGCTTATAACTTTTGTAGAGTACTGCATCTGTCAATGTAGAGTGATGAGTAAGTTTATAAATCTACCAGGAGCAAAGGATGTTGGGAATGCGAGGGTGGAGTTCCGTGGGAGCGGTGTGGGAGAGGTGACAAGGAATGAGTGACAGGGGCAAGGGGTGTCACATGTGCAGACACACCCAGCCCTGAGACACCAGGCAAGAGCATTCAATTCCAAACAATTGGTTTGTTGATCATCACAGAATGTGCTTGCTGCTCCCTTCCTTCTCTCAACCATGATGTGTCTCTCCCTGTCCTCTTCCCACTCTCTTTGCACAATAGAATCAGGTTTATGATCACTCACACAAGTCATGAACTTTTTTTTCTGGCAGCAGAATAGTGAATACATAAAATTATTACAGTGCTGTGCAAAAGTATTAGGCTTCCTAGCTATATAAATATGTGCCTAAGACTTTTGCACAGTACAGTACCTTGGCTCAGGTGGTAGGGATGATCAGTGATGGATATTACCTTCTTGAGGCAACACGACATGTAGAAGCCACCAATGATGGGGCGGGATGCATCGTGCAACACACACAAGATGCTGGAGGAACTCAGCAGACCAGGCAGCATCTATGGAAAAGAGTACAGTCGACATTTCCAGCCAAAACCCATAGGCAGGACTAGAGGAATAAAGCTGAGGAGTAGATTTAAAAGGTGGGGGTAGGGGGAAGAGAAACACCAGGTGATAGGTGAAACCTGGAGGGGGAGGGATGAAGTAAAGAGCTGGAAAGTTGATTGGTGAAAGAAACAGAAGACCACTGAAGAAAGTAAAGGGGAGATGAACACCAGAAGGAGGTGATGGGTGGGCAAGGAGACAAGGTGAGAGAGGGAAAAGGGGATAGGAAATGGTGAAGGAGAGAGGGGCTGGGGTGCATTACCAGAAGCTCGAGAAATCGATGTTCATGCCACCAGGTTGGAGGCTACCCAAACGGAATATAAGATGTTGTTCCTCCAACCCAAGAGTGACCTCATCACGACAGTGGAGCAGGCCATGGATAGACATATGGAATGGGAATGGGAATGGGAAGTGGAACTAAAATGGGTGGCTGGTGGGAGATCCTGTTTTTTCTGGTGGACGGAGCATAGCTGCTCAGCAAAGCGATCTCCCAATCTACGTTGGGTCTCACCAATATACAAGAGGCCACACCAGAAGGTTGCATCCCTGATGTATTGGGCTGAGTCCACTACATTTGGAATCTTCTTACATTTGAATTGCTGTACCAGACTAGGATGTACTCAGTCATGATACTTTCAACGGTGTATTTGTATATGTCTGTTAGCATATTCAGTGACATACCAAACCTCCTAGGAAAGGAAAGAGTGTGAATAGATAGATACATATTTTATGGATCCCAAAGGAAATTGCAGTGTCACAGTAGCATTACAAGTGCACAGATATATAAATATTAGAAGTGAAGTAAGAAACAATAAAAAATAAGTTACCTGAAATAGTTTGAAAGGAGGGGGTCATCACTTCCATTGCTATAGATTAACTCATTATAGAGCTGAGAATAAGAACGACCTCATATAGCGCTCTTTGGAGAAACACAGTGCTCCTCTGTCCAGCCAAGGTGGCATATAGAGGGTGAGAAACATTGTCCAGAATTGCCAGGATTTTCTGCAGGGTCCTTTGTTCTACCACAGCCTCCAGTGTGTCCAGTGGACATGTGAGATCATAACAGAAGATCCAAGTATTGCTGTTACTTCCTCCTATCCTAGATTTACTGAAACCAATTAAAAGTCCTTAATGATGTTCCCTTGGCCTGTATTCATTTCAGATGGTCCATCAGTGCTTTTTAAACATTCAGTTACAGTGGTAGGACTCTTCTCCAAGGCTTGAAATTGCAGATTCTATGTAAAAGACAAGATGTTGGAGCTATCGCATACTGTTCTGTTGTCAGTGATCTAAATTTTAATAGTTGTCAGTGTTGTAGAGTAGGAAATCTGACAGCCAATTCACACAAGATGCAAGGTGAAAAACGGATAGATGATTTATTTTTAAATGATTAAGATATTGCTGTACGGAAGTAGATTCGCAGGTTCGGTAAGTGAAACGGTGGAGGCTGATTGCGGGTAAGTATAGCAACTTGTTTTTTTTCCACAAGCAAGCAATGAAATACTTTACTCGCTTGTAATTTGAACTAACACTCATCCAAGTCACCCAAAATAAAGAAACGACAATACAAAGCATTCAATACACTTGTTAAATCTGACCAAGTTACTCAACAAGATTATACAAGTGATAAACAATGACTGAACTAGGTGTTCACCCGAATGGATCCCCTCCTCCTGTCAAATGCAACACACCGTCCAGATGGTTTCTCCAGCACTGCTTGCTGCTCACAGCCTGGAGTGACTCAGTGTCAGGATAAAGAGAGTACATCTGCATTCATCTTTATACACCTGAAGACTGGAAGCCAGTCACAGGTATCGCAGCACGTGACCTGAGACCAGAGCGCAGGACTTAACCCAATGGGAAGGCAGCTACACACTTCAACCAGTCCCATCATTAACCAGCATGGTGGAAGCGACTTTCGGAACAATGTTTGATCAACAAATAAATTAATCTTCCACATTAAAGTCATGGAGAAGTGGAATTGTACAGCATAGAAATAGGCCCACCATATCTCTGTTAACTTTTTGCTCTTATACACTAATCCTACTTAGAATCATAGAGTCACAGATCACTACAGATTAGAAACAGGCTCTTCGGCCCATCCAGTCTATGCTGAACCTTTATTCTGCCTTGTCCCATCTACCTGCACGTGCACTTGTCCACATTAGGAGTGCATCCTTCTATTCCTGCCTATTTAAACGTATGTCTAAGTGCCTCTTAAGCGTAGTAAATAACCAACATCAGTCAAGGAACACCCACCAAGGTTTTTGTTCCCATGTCTCTAGAGTGGGATTTGAACCCAGAAAGGCTCATGTCAATAAACCAAAAAATTCCAGGTGGATGTTCCGGTGTGATACAGAATAAGTGTTGCATTATCAGGGGCACTGTGACTCAGGGATGTTAAAAGCTCCACCTTTTCCTTCAAGAAGACATAATATAAATCTATAGTACTTTTTGAAAAAGCAGAGCAATTGGCATTCATTTACTCACTCACTCACTCACTTATTCCCTTTACTTACTTACTTTCAGCATGGAATAGGCCCCTCCAGCCCCCTGAGCCACGCCACCCAGCAATCCCCCTATTTATTGCTATAGTCTGATCGCAGGACAATTTACAATGCCCAAGTAACCTACCGACTGGTGCGCCTTCAAATTGTGGGAGGAAACCAGATCACTTGGAGGAAACCCATGTGGTCACGGGAAGAACGTACAAACTTCTTACAGACAGCGGCAGGAATTGAAAACCTATTTCTGGCGCTGTAAAATGTTGCACTGACTGCTCCACTACCGCGCCGCCTGACGAATTTTGAAGATTCCAAAAGGGATATGAGTGATGCTATGGGAATGTAAGTAGCTTTCTTCAAGGGTAAGGATTATGCACTCCCAAGACAACCAAGAAACAAAATAGTTCATTTGAGAAAAGCTGAGCAATTGTGCATGAACCTATTGATAGCAGCATCTTGTCAGATGGTCAAACACAGGGTAGCTGACTTAATCATTAACAGTTCAGAAGGCTAATGAGAAAATGAGAGGGAACTGGCTGGAAACATAAATATGGACTGCAAGAACTCTTACAGAGAGAAATACAATCATGATATCCTTATAAGGCCATAAAACCATAACACCATCGAAGCAGAATTAGGGTATATGGCCCGTAGAGTCAGCTGTGCAATTTCATTATAGCTAGTCCATTCCCTCTTAGCCTTCTCCCTGTAACCATGCCCTGACTAATCAAGAATATGTCAAGCTCTGCCTTAGCTATACCCAATGACCTGACTTCCACAGCCGCTTGTGGTAACAGGAAGAAATTCCTCCTCATCTCTGTTCTAAATGGATGTCTCTCTATTCTGAGGCTGTGTTCTCCTATGGTTAGAGACAGAAGAATTTACTGTAGGGAATGAGGAAATGGCAGATAAATTAAGCTAGTATTCCGTGTCTATCTTCACAGAAGACACGTAAAGCCTTCAAGATTTATTAAAAGGGCGCAGTGAGAGTGTGGAATGGAAGAAATTTGATACTAGTCAAAAAAAAAACCATGAGAGATCTCACAACACACACAGAATGCTGGAGGAACTCAACAGGCCAGGCAGCACCTCTAGAAAGGAATAAATAGTCAGCGTTTTGGACCGAGACCTTTCTTCAGGTCTGGTCTTGCCCCAAAACGTCGACTGTTTACTCTTTTCCATTGATGTTGCCTGACCTGCTGAGTTCCTCCAGCATTTTGAGTGTGTTGCTTTATATTTCCAGCATCTGCAGATTTTCTCTTGTTTATGAGAGAAGTTGGTAAGCGTGAACGCTGTTATATCCCAAGGACTTAGAAGTTCAAAAGAGGAGCTTTAAAGAAATTGGATTCTCTGTTTTCCATATTCTACAAATTCTGGAGTTGTCCCTCCAAGGAAAGAGAGAGAGAAAGTACAGGGAACTCCTGAAGTACTGGAATCTATAACAAAGGATTTATTAACAGATCTCCTGGGAAAGAGTAGTGGTACTGAGCAGAGCCAATGTAGATTTATGAAAGGAACATCACATTTTATTCATCTGCTGTGACAAATAGAATCGATAAGAGGTAACTAATGAATAAGCTTAGGATCGTTGAAAGGCATTCAATAAAGTTCCACACAGGAAGTTGATCAATAACCTTAGAGTCAATGGGATTGATATAATATACTGACATGGATTGAGAATTGACTTTTGGATGGAAATCAAAGGATGGGAATTAATAGGCTGTTTGCAGATTGACAGGCTGTGAATAGCGCTGAGCTTGAGTGATTGGTTCGGAAGCCCCAGCTTTTTGCAATCGAAATCAGCAATTTGAACTAGAGGATCAAATATAATGTTTTCAGTTATGCTGATGATGCTAAATTAAGTGAGATTTTGAGTAGGGATGTGGATGTGGAGGTTTCAAGAGGATGTGATTAAGCTGAGAGAGCGAGCTCCCTCTCCATCCAGTAACTTTACATGGAGCATTTCGGAAAGAAAGCAGCATCCATCATTGAAGACACCCGTCCCCTCTTATAGCTAGTACCATCAGGCAGGAGGCACAGGCGCTTCAGTTCCCACAGCACCAGCTTCATGAACAGTTAGTACCCGGAAACAATCTGTGTGGATAACTTCATTCACCTCAACTCTGAACTGCTTCTATGACGTACAGATAATTTGCAAGGACTCTTTGCAAGTCGTGCTCTCGGAATTATTTTCATTTGTTTGATTGACTTCCTTTGTTGGTTCTCAGTCTTTGTTAGTTTATGTAAAGTTCGCTTTCATAAAATTCGATTGCATATTTTTCCTGTGAATGCCTGCAAGAAAATTAAGGCCAAGGTAGCATGTGGTAATATGTACAATACTGTGCAAAAGTCTTAGGTGTTTTTTATGTATGTATATGTATATATAAGTAAAGGCATCCGTTAGTCTTGCGAGACCATGGATCTGCGCCTGGAAAGTCTTCAGTCTCCAGGGCACAGGTCTGGGCAAGGTTGTATGGAAGACCAGCAGTTGCCCATGCTGCAAGTCTCCCCACTCCACGACACCAATGTTGTCCAAGGGAAGGGCATTAGGATCCATACAGCTTGGCACCGGTGTCGTCGCAGAGCAATGTGTGATTAAGTGCCTTGCTCGAGGACACAACACGTTGCCTCGGCTGGGGCTCAAACTCACGAACTTCAGGTCGCTAGTCCAATGCCTTAACCACTTGGCCACGTGCCCACACACACATGTACCTATGAAGCTTAAAACATTTGCCCAGTACTGTATTCATCAGCGTTAAGCGGAGAGCGAGTTTGTAAATCTGGTGGGAGCAAAGGATGTTGGGAATGGTGAGGGTGGAGTGCTATTGGACCGGTGGCAGAGAATGAGTGCCAGGGGTGAGGAAGTGGCACAGGTATAGGCACACTCAGCCTAGAGACACCAGGCAAGATCATTTGATTCTAATCAATAGGTTTATTGATCATTACAGAGTGTCTCTCTAGCGCTTTCTGCTCCTTCCCCTCTCTTTTCTCAACTATGATTACCCTCTTCCTGCCCCCTTCCCACTCTCAGTCAACAACAGAGACCCACATCAAAATCAGATATATTGCCACTCACATATGTCATGAAATTTGTTTTTTTTGCAGCAGTACAGTGCAATACATAAAATTACTACAAAAATTCGTAAGCACACTTGCCATATATACTGTATGCGCCTAAGACTTTTTCCCAATACTGTACACACTTTGAAAATAAATTTACTTTGAACTTTGAAAACATAGCAGGTTGTATATAATGTGGAAAAGTGTAAAGTTATCTCCTTTTATATAGTGTATTTAAGAGGAAAATGATGTCAAATGGTGCGAGATTGAGAAATGTTCATGTTCAAAGGGACCTGAGTATGTTTGAACACAAGTTGCTGAAGACCAATACACAGGTGCAGCAAGTAATTAAGAGGGCAAATATTAAATAGCTCTCATTACAAGATGATTTTAAAGTTTTATTTCAATTGTGCGGGGACTTGGTGAGACTGTAGCTGCGGAACTGGCTACACTTTTGGTTGTTTCACCGTAAATGAGGACGTACTTGCTGGAAAAAGAGTGTAGAAGAGATTCACTAGACTTTGCAGCATAGACTAGGTAGGTGGAAGGGCCTGTTTCTGTGCTTTTGTGCCCTATGACTCTATTTCAGATGCTGGCCAATGCTATTAGGCAGCAAACAGTTCAGCACTCTCTAGATGGGCTGAAGGGCCTGTTTCTCTGCTGTAGTGCTCTATGACTCTGTGGCTTTTTTGAGGAATGGCAGATCTACCATATGGGGAGGGATGGGGTGTATCGGACCAGTATTCTTTAGTGCTCAGAGTAAAGAGATGATATCTGATCAAAACTTACAATATTTGTAGAGCACCTGACAGAAGATGATTCCTCAGGCTGACATGCCACAGACTAAGCACAGTTTAAGAAGAAAGTTAGGTCATTTAAGACCAGATGAGGAGAAATTCTTTCACTCTGAGTGAGGCGAATCTTCGGAATTTCTCTACCTCAGACTCCTGCAGAGGCTCAGTCATTGCTGCATTCAAAGCAAAAGTGATGAATTTCTGGTCATAGATATCATTGTCCTGGTGAAGCAATAGATCAGCGAGTAGAACTGCTGCCTCACAGCTCCCATGAGCAAGGGTGAATCCTGACCTCGCGATCTGTTGGGACTTTACATGTTCTCTGTGTGTCTGTATGGGATTCCCCTGAGTATTCCTGTTTCTACCCATAACCTACAGGTGTACTAGTTGGTAGGATAACTGACTGCTGCAAATTTCCCTTGTTTGTCGATGGTGGTTGAATCAGATGAGAGCTAGTGGAAATATGCATGTATCGTAGGACTCAACGTTCTGGATACAGGGAGGATGATCTGCTTGGTCTAGGGATCTACAGCCTGGTTATTTTCATTTGCACACTTTGTCTTTTTTATATATAAAAATTTTATTTATTTTGGGTCCCCAGAGGAACCTGACGAGGGAGAGTGAGCAACCCCCACTCTCATCATGCGAGCTGACAGACTGAGAGAGAGAGCTGACTATCAGAAGAGTATTGGTAATGGCTGGGGACTGCTGGCTTGGAAAGACACTGCCCATAAAAAAGACTATGTTGAAGCACTTTGGTAGTAAACACACAAAGACGAGAGAGAATAAGCAACCCTCTTCGTCCTACGCACGTAACATGAGCATAACAACTACCAATACTCTAAGTTCTATTGTTAGATTGAAAGTCAGGGGAGAGCACGAACGCAGTTCCCCACTACCACAAATTTTGCAATCAAGTATCCCGCATTTGGGGACATCGCAGGTGTCAGCACACCCGAAGTGCAACGGGATAGCCTCGTCCTGAGAGAACCACCTTTCTGATCACGGTCTCTCCCCTGCCAGGTAAGTATACACTTCATCTTTTTTTGTATATTCGAGGAGTTCTGCAGATGCTGGAAATTCAAGCAACACACATCAAAGTTGCTGGTGAACGCAGCAGGCCAGGCAACATCTCTAGAAAGAGGTACAGTTGATGTTTCGGGCCAAGACCCTTCATTAAGACTAACTGAAGGAAGAGCTAGTAAGAGATTTGAAAGTGGGAGGGGGAGGGGGAGATACAAAATGATAGGAGAAGACAGGAGGGGGAGGATTGGAGCCAAGAGCTGGACAGGTGATTGGCAAAAGGGATATGAGAGGATCATGGGACAGGAGGCCCAGGGAGAAGGAAAAGGGGGAGGGGGGAAAAACCCAGAGGATGGGCAAGGGGTATAGTCAGAGGTACAGAGGGAGAAAAAGGAGAGAGAGAGAAAGGGGATGTGGAATTAAAATGTGTGGCCACTGGGAGATCCTGCTTTCTCTGGCGGACAGAGCATCCCATTCCCATTCTAATATGTCTATCCACGGCCTCCTCTACTGTAAAGATGAAGCCACACTCAGGTTGGAGGAACAACACCTTATATTCCGTCTGGGTCCCCTCCAACCTGATGGCATGAACACTGACTTCTCTAACTTCCGCTAATGTCCCGCCTCCCCCTCGTACCCCATCCGTTATTTATTTATATACACACATTCTTTCTCTCTCGCTCCTTTATCTCCCTCTGTCCCTCTCACTATACCCCTTGCCCATCCTCTGGGTTTTCCCCCCCTCCCCTTTTTCTTTCTCCCTGGGCCTCCTGTCCCATGATCCTCTCATATCCCTTTTGCCACTCACCCGTCCAGCTCTTGGCTCCATCCCTCCCCCTCCTGTCTTCTCCTATCATTTTGGATCTCCCCCCCTCCCACTTTCAAATCTCTTACTAGCTCTTCCTTCAGTTAGTCCTGACGAAGGGTCTTGGCCGGAAACGTCGACTGTACCTCTTCCTAGAGATGCTGCCTGGCCTGCTGCGTTCACCAGCAACTTTGATGTGTGTTGCTTTTTTTTGTATATTGGTTGTTTGTCCGTCTTTTTTTTATGAATAGTTTATCATAAAATTCTGTTTTTTTTTTCCTCTGTAAATACCGGCAAGAAAATGAATCTCACGGTAGTATACGGTAACGTATACAGTACTGTGCAGAAGTCCTATGCACATATATACAGCTATGGTCTCTGTTGTGGACTGAGAATAGGAAGGGGACAGGGACAGGGAAATCATGGTTGGGGAAAGGGGACGGGAGAAAGGGACAGAGCGGGAAGCACCAGAAAGTCAGTCTGCGATGTACAATAAACCCATCATGAGGGGTTTTGGCTTGAAACCTCGACTGTTTATTCCTTTCCCCGGATGCTGCCTGGCCTGCTGAGTTTCTCCAGCATTTTGTGTGTATTGCTTTGGATTTCCAGCATCTGCAGATTTTCTTGTGTTTGCAATAAACCAATTGTTTGGATTTAAATGACCTTGCCTAGTGTCTCGGGGCTGGGTATGTCTGCAACTTCGCCATCCCTGTCCCTGGCATTTCTTCCATGCCACCTGTCCCACACTCCTCCTACAGCGGTCCACCCTCACCATTCCCAACATCCTTTGCTCCCGCCAGATTTACAAGCTCGCTCTCCACACAACATTGACTATATATATGTGTCTAAGACTTTTGCACACTACTGTCGATTATATCTTTGGTTCTATTGTATTTCTATTTCCCTGTGAATGCCTGCATGAAAGTGAATCCCAAGGTAGCATATCATACTGACTCTGATAATAAATTTAATTTGAATTTCAAGTACATAGCATGTTGAATATAATGTGGAAAAGTGGAAAATTACCTCCCTTGTTGTACATCTCTGAACAAGGGATAGGTTATTTAGGACTGGGATGAGGGAAATTCATCACTCAGTGAAATCAGAGGGCTGTGAAGGTTCAGTCATTGCGTTCATTCCAAACATAGCACAAAAGATTCTGGGTGTTATGGAGGCTAAGAAATATGGGGAGAGTTCCACAAAATGGTGCTCAGCAGTTATTTTGTTATGTACACTGTAACCCTGGTCATAAATGCAAGTTTCTAATCAGCCACTCATGTGGCAGCAACTTAACGCATATAAGCATGCAGACATGGTCAAGAGGTTCAGTTGTTGTTTAGACCAAACATCAGAATGAGGAAGAAATTTGGTCTAAATGACATTGACTGTGGAATGATTGTTGGTGCCAGATGGGGTGATTGTGCATCTTAAAAATTGCTGATGTCCTGGGATCTTCAAACATAACTATTCTCTAAATTTTACAGAGAATAGTACAAAAAACAGAAAAAAAAGATATCCAGTGAGCAACACCTCAAAGTTGCTGGTGAACGCAGCAGGCCAGGCAGCATCTCTAGGAAGAGGTACAGTCAACGATTCAGGCCGAGACCCTTCGTCAGGACACCCTTCCAGTGAGCAGCAGCTCTGTGGGGGAAAATGCCTTGCAATGAAAGAGTTCAGACTGGTTGAAGTTGACAGGAAGGCAATAGTAACTCAAATAGCCACACATTGCAACAGCGGAGTGTAAAAGAGCATCTCTGTGCACACAACCCATCAGACCTTGAAGTGGATGAGCTACAGCCGCCAAAGACAATGAACGTGCACTCAGTAGCTAAGAAAGTGTCCAATAAACTTGTCACTTGAGTGTAGATATACAGTGGAACAGTCTGACAGAGACAAAGTGCTTCCTCGTGTTTCAATTGTTTTTCTCTTTTAACTATGCTCCTTCCCCAGCGCAGAAAAAAAAAGAAAAGAATCTGTTTCTTTCACCAAGTGATAATTGGGAGCTCTGAAGAGAAAGCTGAATACAAAGAGAGCCAACAAATGCAGCATTTCATCTTTTTATTTGGTTTTTGTGTTGAGGTTTTTCCCTTTGTCTTGTGCACTGCACACATTTGTTGCCTTGCGTCTTTGCTTTAGTTAATGGTTTCTGGCATAAATCACTGGGGTCAGTGACATTATTATGGATTGTTGTTCAAGGATAGA
This sequence comes from Mobula hypostoma, assembly GCF_963921235.1. Lineage (NCBI taxonomy): Eukaryota > Metazoa > Chordata > Chondrichthyes > Myliobatiformes > Myliobatidae > Mobula > Mobula hypostoma. The sequence continues at coordinate 147,150,315 of NC_086104.1, read as the reverse complement.
CTTCATAAAGGTAGCTGCTAGCTAGAGGCAGTTTCAAGATGCTAATCGCTGGAAGATTCTGATGACTAAATAAGCTGGAATAACCTTTAAACATGAGTAGAAATTACTTGAATTACTGGTTTAAACATGCAAACAATTCATCGTCAATGTAGTGTGGCGTTTATTTTCTTTTTAAGCTCATTTGGGGTGACACTTCTGATCAAGAAGAGTGTTACTAATGCTACAGAGCTCTTTGAGCCTGACACACTCGCTACATATATTTAAGGATTTGATGCAACATAAATCTCTATTTACATTGTCCTAGTGTTTATTTGCATAATGTATCACATGGTTCTGATAGGGAATGGAAGTCTGCTGAAGGCAAACACATTCCAATTGCAAACAGGATATCAGTGTTTTGAATGGTGAACTGGTATCTTACTTACTGCCCGTTATGTCGCTGGGGTTTAGGACAGCAATGAAGGATCTCCACCACTGGTAGTGTTCAGGGCTTCTTCATCATGTCAGTAGCTTTCTCTTGGTTTTCACTACTGTCAGTCATGCAAGTCCCGGATGGAGACTCAGGGGTACCATCACACTCACATGTAGAGGGATTCTTCATTGCTTTTTCCGTAGCGATTAGGTCTGACCAGCCAGGGCTGTCAGCCCTGAGCTGATCCCCCAAGCCTGGAGGATCGGTGGACCCCTCTTAGTCCAGCCTCCACCCTCGCACCTGTTTGGCGTGGGTGACCCTACCACGAGCCAACACATACAGACCTGACTGCAGCCAGCGTAGCGCTCCAGGTCATTGAGGTATGCAAGCCTCCAAACCACAACAAAGCTGTGGTCCTCTTGAAGGGAACTAGTATCTAGCGGTCTGAAAATTTCAACAGGACATTCTGGGAGTTATATGGAAACAAAAGAGGCTATAGATGCTGGAATCTGAAGAAACAAACATGATTCTGGAGGAACTCAGCACCATTCTCCACTTTCCACTCTATCAGATTTCAAAGGATTAGATCTATAGCTCTTTGATGACTCCATCTAGCTTCTCCCAGCCTCTGTCACTATTTTCACTCTCTCCTCCTCCATATGTCTATTCTCCTCCTCACTTGAGTCCACCCATCACCTGCCAGTTCTTGCTCCATCACATCCATCACCATTTTATACTGGCCATCTCCCGTCTACCTTTCAGTCCAGAAGAGGGGAAACCTGAAATGTTAACTGTCCATTTAAACCATAAAACCATAAGATATAGGAGCAGAATTAGGACAGTTTTGACCCATTGAGTATTTCATCATGGCTGATCTATTTTCCCTCTCAACCCCAGTCTCCTGCCTTCTCCCCATATCCCTGCATGCCCTGACCAATCTAAAATCAATCAGTCTCTGTCTTAAATATACCCAATGACTTGGCCTCCACAGCCTCCTGTGGCAACAAATTCCACATATTCACCACTCCCTGGCTAAAGAAATTCCTCCTCATCTCTGTTCTAAATGTTCTAAATCTGCTGTAAGATGGCGCTACCGAAGAAACGTGACAGCTTACTGATGGTTCGAAAGCAAAGAGATTCGATTAAAAGCATCATTATTAACGCTTCTTTTTGAAGTAAATTGTGGTAAACTATCAGCACAAGCAACAAGGAGGCGAGTGAGGGTGGAGCGAACTTGAGAGACGTGTCCCGATGGTGCGCTGCAAAATCGACGCACTTGGAGTTGGAGCCGTGCTGGCTGGAGTGGAAAATTCGGAGGGGAGATGACGGGATTGAGGAGTTCCGATGCCCATCCAACTAACTTGTGTACTAGGGTGAATCGCTCTAAGCACCGATCCGATTTGGAGAGCTCGAGAACGGCGTCTTTGGTAGTGAAATCCAGGTCTGAAGTGAATTGCTGAACGGTGTGCTCTAGGCCTGGAGTGATTCGCCATGGTGAAGCCTGGGGCCTAATGCAAGGTACAATACACCGTTTGGACAATCTAAACACCAGCCCAGACAGACTGGAAAGGTGTGTGTTGAGAGTTGGCGAGGTTGGATTGCTCTATGTGCCGAGCCAATTTGGAGAGCTCGAGAACAGTTTCTTTAGCTTCTTTGAAATCCAGGTCTGAAGTGAATAGCTGGGTGGCACATTCTAGGCCCGGAATGATTTGTTATGGTGGGGCATGAGTCCTAGTGTGAGGTTCTGACAATTTAAACACCTGCCCAGATGGACTGAGGGCTCTACCTCAACAATGTTAAGGCTGTGAGACAGACCCTGGCTACATGTTTATGAACTTTGCAGCAACTTGCCCTGCTAATATGATGAACTGAAAGGGCTTACCCCTGGGCTGCCCTGGGGTTGGATCTAAGGACTCAGTTTGATTTGCAATCTGTTGTTGTTGCTTGCTTTTATTGTTTGCATGATTTGTTTTGTTTTTTTCTCTCTTTCTCTGTGGTGACCAGGGGTTGGTGTTTGTTTTTAGAGTTGGGTTCCTTTGGGTTCCTTGCTTTGTGACTTCCTGTAAGTAAACAAATCTCAAGGTTGCATAATTTATACAATTTTCGATAATAAATACACTTTGAATATTTGAATCTTTGATGTTCCTTTCTTCTGAGGCTGTGTCCTCTGGTCTTAGACTCCCCCACTGTAGGAAACATCCTCTCTACATCCACTCTATCGAGGCCTTTCAACATTCGATCAGTTTCAATGAGGTCACCCCTCATTCTTCAGAATTCCAGTGAGTACAAGCTCAGAGCCATCAAACATTCTTCATATGATAAGACTTTCAATCCCAGGGTCATTTTTGTAATATTCCTTTGAACCCTCTCCAATGTCTGCACGCGCTTTCTTAGGTAAGGTGCCCAAAACTGCTCACTATCCTCCAGGTGAGGCCTCAAGATAATATAACATAAAATAAAAAATAGGAACTTGCAGACCATGGGCAGGCTCACCTGACTCACTAGTGTTAGGAAATCTGTCATCCATGCAAAGATCATATAGCTAAAGATAATGATTAGCTTTATTTTTGCATCTACATCGAAACATCAAAGCATGCAATGAAGTGCATCATTTACGTCAAATCAAATCAGTGAGGATTTTGCTGGACTACCCACAAAGTGCGGCCACACTTCGATATCAACATAGCACGACTGCAGTTTACTAATCCTAAACCGTATGTCTTTGGAATGTGGGAGGAAACCCAAGCACCTGGAGGAAACCCACGTGATCACAGGCTGAACATATAAACTTCTTATCAATTGGTGCCTGCTGGCATTTTAGTGTGATTGTGCTAACTGATACATTACCATGCTGCCTGTATATAGACCTATCTATAGAACCCTTGTGACTCCATATCCATAACAATGTGGATAACTCTTAACTACCCTCTGGTGTCCCAGCAAGATACACAGGTCAAGAGCAGGAAGGGACATGCAATTTAACATTCATCATCATCATCATTATGTACCGTCGTGTATGATGTGGGCGATCATGGTCTTATCTATGACCATGATTGTCCTTGACAAATTTTTCCAAAGAAGTAGTTTGCCATTGTCTTCTTCTGGGTAGTGCCTTTACAAGACAGGTGACCCCAGCTATTAACAATACTCTTCAGAGATTCTCTGCCTGGTGTCAGAGGTCACATATCCAGGACTTGTGATATGCACCAGCTGCTCATACAACCATGACCCTGATCGGGGGGCTAAGCAGGTACTACACATTGCCCAAGGGTGAGCTGCAGGCTCGTGGAGGGAAGGAACACCTTACAACTCCTTTGGTAGAGATGTATCTATAATCTGCCACCCAAAAAAGTTACATTGGCATAGTCAAAGATGGTTAAATCCTGCAAATGAATAAAGAAGTTTAAAAGTGTCAGACACATAGACTGATTGGAAATGAAATGGATCTATGGTGTCCAACCATTAGCAAACTAGGATGGGATGTAAACAGGTTTATCTAGAGTATTGCTCACTAGATGGCAGAGCAACTCAGTACAGAAGGTAGCATCTAGGGAGGAACATGGGCAGGCAATGCTTCGGGCCAAATTCCTCTCCACCACCTTCCCAATGACAACTAGAGATGTGCAAGAAATGCTGTCCTTACTAGTGATATCTAAGATCCCTGAGTGATTATGAAAAAAAATTCACGTTGGCGAGGTTAAGCTGCTCAACAGCTCAAACCTTCTAATATTTTCAAGATTCTGACTGAGTGCTATTACTTCTGAAGGGAAATGAACTCTTTATAATAGTCAGCAACATCTCTTTATTAAGAAACATCACCTTTTAATCATATTGGAACTGGGGAACAAAATGTTAAAATTAAAAAAAAAATTGCCAGTTGATTAAGCAGCTGGCTTTTTACAGATATTTTCCTTGAAAGGTCAACATAAATGGCTAGATTTGTGATGAGCAGGTAGAAGTCCCACAATCTGATCCTTATACTGATGATAGTGTTTTCAATTCACTGGAAATTATAATCTCTTGCTACAAGAAACGGATCAATGAGTTTGTTGATCATATGTGATGAAATATCAAAGGCAGAATTTGATGCCTAAAGGACAAAACAAATTGGAGTTGAACAAAAAGGAGATAGAAAAAACTTTCATTTCCATGGCCCCTTTTCTGACCTTAGGAAGCCAAACATTTTTTACAGACATTGTAATACTTTTTCTGAAGCTTAGTCACTGTTGCTTTGTAGCACTGAAGAAGGGCTCATTGTCATAATTATGTGCTGTGTATACAATGGTCTCGTTACCATGATTGTTGTTGGCAAGTTTTCCTACAGAAGTTATTTGCCATTACCTTCTTCTGGGCGGTGTCTTTACAAGATGGGTGACCCCAGCCAAAATCAATACTCTGCAGAGATCATCTGCCTGGCGTCAGTGGTCGCATAACCAGGACTTGTGATATGCACCAGCTGCTCATACGACCATCCACCACCATCTCCCATGGTTTCACGTGACCCTGATTGGGTGGGGGATGGGGGGGTTTCTAAGCAGGTACTACACTTTTCCCAAGGGCGACTTGCAGGCTGGTGGAGGGAAGGAGTGCCTTATACCTCCTTTGGTAGAGACGTATGTCCACCCCACCACCCAGGGACTAATATGTTTCACTGCTGATGTTCGTAAACCTTCCTTCCTGGAAACCACCCTGGCCAACGATTTTAATTTCCACTTCCTATTCCCACTCTGACAGATCGGTCCATGGCCTCCTCCACTGGTATATTGAAGCCAGATGTAGATTGGAGGAGCAACACCTCATATTTGGTCAGATAGTCTCCAACCGACTGGTGTGAACATGGATATCTCTAAGGTCTGGTACCCGTTTCCCTCTGTTTTCCCCACATCTTCCTCGGTTTTCCCTTATCCCTTCTACAAAGTTTGTAGTTCCCCTCTTCCACTCTCACAACCTCTCACCACCTTCACCTTCATTCCTCTAGTTCTCCACCTCCTTCCTTTTATTCTATGGTCTACTGTCCTCTCCTATCAGATTCTTTCTTCGTTAGCCCTTTATCTTTGCCCCACCTATCACATTATTCCCCTCCTACCCCTCCCTCTTGCCTTCTCCGCTCATTTGAACTCACCTATCACTTACCAAACTTCTGCTCCTACCCTTCCCCTTACTATTCTATTCTCCTTTCTGTCCCTTTCCCTTCAAGTTCAAGTTTAATTGTCTTTCAACCATACATGAATACAGCAAAACAAAACAGTGTTACCACAGGCCAAGGTGCAAGACACATATCAATAGTCATACACAGCAAAAGACACATAGCACGTATAAGATAACAGTAGATACAGTAAGACAAAAAAAAATTGTCCCATCCTGTTCATTTCCTGTCTTAGCTGCTGTTTGTCCTCTTATGCTTCGTGTGTGTTAACCTTCATTAGATAGATAGATAGACAGATAGATAGATAGATAGATAGATAGATAGACATACTTTATTGATCCTGAGGAGAATTGGGTTTCGTTACAGTTGCACCAACCAAGAATAGAGTATAAATATAGCAATATAAAACCAGAATAATTAAATAATAATATATAAATTATGCGAGATGGAAATAAGTCCAGGATCAGCCTATTGGCTCAGAGTGTCTGACCCTCCAAGGGAGGAGTTGTAAAGTTTGATGGCCACAGGCAGGAATGACTTCCTATGATGCTCAGTGTTGTATCTCGGTGGAATGAGTCTCTGGCTGAATGTACTCCTGTGCCCAACCAGTACATTATGTAGTGGATGGGAGACATTGTCCAAGATGGCATGCAACTTGGACACCGTCAGAAAGACGGTGGTGTCTGAAATGACATTAATGTCATTTAGAGTCATATTTAAACCTTTAATAAATTAAAGGTGCATGGCTAAACAGGCAGTGACTCTTCAGTGTTTAGAAGCCCAGAGTAAATAGGTTCAAATATCACCATAACCACCTTCAACAGTAATTCCAATGATTGGAGCGGTTTACTTTATGTAATGTGGACAGCAAAGTGGCACAGCCGTCAAGCTCTGCTTTGTACGTTCACCCTGTGACCATGTAGATTTCCTCTGGGTACTCCGGTTTCCTCCCACATTCCAAAGAGGAACAGGTTAGGCTTACTACATTGTGGGCATTCAATGTTGGTGCTAGAAGCATGGTGCCACCTACAGACTGCCCCCAGCACATGGGTTGGTCATTGACGCAAACTTTGCAATCCTCTCGCTGTTTCGTTGTTTTAATATACATGCGACAAATAAAGGAAATCTTTAGATCTTCACTCCTAATTTTGGGTGCTGACTGTTGTAGCTGTGAGCAAAGTCACCAGGGAGACACTGAATCTAGTGGATTTAGAAACTTATATTCAGGTAATTGAGACATTCTTGGACAAAGAGGTCCTGCCTGACCTAATATTACATGACATTTTTATATGCTAAAGGTTAAAGGTAAGAGCAGAACAATTCTATAGTTAGAATGTATCTACAATGCTTCCTCTGAGTTACACACAATTTTCACACCCACACTGCAGACACCCAAAATGAATGTTAATTCCCACTGACTCTGGGCATTCATGCATATGCAGGCAACTGCAATCAAATGGAGGGTTTCTTTGTTTGCACTCAACTCCCAAAATGCAGCTCCTGGAATACCATTGCTCAGAGTTGCATTTTAAATCCAATCTACAATCCATGTTCAGGTCTGAAGGCTGGCTACTGTTAAAATTAGTACTTGTTGTGTACAGTAACTCCAGAATATGCCCTAACATCGTAATCCCTGTGACCACATGCGTTTTCGCTGGGTTCCCTGGTTTCCACCAAAATTCCAAAGATGTGTTGGCTGGTGAGTGAACTGTCCATTGTGAGTTACACTTTGTGCAGGTGGGTGGATGGAAAGTCAGGGGAAAGTTAGTGGGCATGAGAGAGATTGGGGTATAGAAGGAATGGTATTGATGCAATCACTCTGAGAGCCGGTAGACTCATAGGTGACCTATGTAGTGAGGAAACATTAAGTTTGAAGTATATATGAAAGCAAATTATAGAAGTTTATTTTCAGTACAAACAAACCATTCAGCCCCTGATGGTCAGAAATTAACTGCAGATTTTTTATATTGGTTTACTATTGTCACATGTACTGAGATACAGTGAAAAGCTTGTTTGCATACTGTTCCTACAGATCAGATTATTACACTGTGCATAGAGGTAGTACAAAGTAAAACAATAATAATGCATAATAATGTGTGACAGTTATAGAAAAAGTGCAGAGCAGGTGCGAAATAAAGAACAAGATAAGAACGAGGGAGATTTTAAGGTCTAGTACATTTTGCCGTACTGGGGAACCATTTAAAACAGTGGGATAGAAGCTTTCCTTGAGTATAGATAAGAAACTCTAGATTTGAACTCTGGACCAGCATTTTGGGGTCAGGCAGGTTTTGAATACATAGTAAAATGTCTCCTGATGAACTATTTCTAACTATGATCTAACTAAGCTCTGAACTGAATTAAGATCTGTACTAGCCTGCAGCTAATTAACCTACCAGTGCAATTTTTGCAACCTCAGTTGACAGCAATTTCAGTGTGTTCAAGTTGATAGTTTTAAAGCAGTTGAGGATTCCTGTCCTTTAGCAGTAAATTTCAAACTCCCATCACTCATTGGAGCACATTTATTACCCTCAAATCCTTTTTACTCTTGTAATTTCTTTCTTGACCTGCCACAAGTTTATGCACTCCAAAAGTGACCACCACATCTAGGTCTTTGAAATCACTTATTCGTTACCAGGATGTGGGTAGGAGTGGCAACACCAGCAGTTTTGTTGGCCACTAATAGTGTGCTGGTACAATGTAGTTTACACCACTGTGGGTCTCCAGTTTTCAGTTTCGGTCCAGTAGTGTTATGGTTAGCGTAACACTTTGCAGTACCAGTAACCCAGCTTCAATTCCTGCCAATGACTGTAAGGAGTTTGTACGTTCTTTCCGTGACCGTGTGGGTTTCTTCTGGGTTCTCTGGTTTCCTCCCACAGTCCAATGACCTACCGGTTGGCAGGTTAATTGGTCATTGTAAGTTGTCCCATGGTCAGGCTGGGAATAAATCAGAGGGATTGCTGGGCAGCATGGCTTGAAGGGCTGGAAGGGCCTATTCCGTGCTGTATTGCAATACATAATTTTTTGATCCTCTCTGCACCTTGTGATACATCAGGCAACAACCTTGTCGTTTCTCTAGCATTTGAATTTTTTTTTACGAGGCCGAGTTGCTAGTTCGATGCTCAACCCGGCATGGATGGAAAACGTGAGGAGGCGGCTGCATTTGAACCCAGGACCACTTATTTCAAAGTCTGGTGTGAAGGCCACTACATCACCAGCTGGCACAATAAATCAACCAATCAATAAATAAATGTATAAATAAATATAGGCCAGAGAGAGGAGCAGATCCCTTCCCAATGAAAAGTTTGTAAGCCAGATGTTTTTTTTAATGTATTAGCTATTTACTTTGGATTTATGTATACTTAATTAATTGTATTAAATTATGCAGCTGAAGGGAATTGAACATATTTCTCAGTTATTAGTCTAGGCCTCTTTCTTGCAAGACCAGTAATATAATTAGCTGAAGGACTTGCAGTTGAATGGCTACTTTATTTGATTTTCAAAGTAAAGATTAGTTTGTGGGGATAAGGACCTAATGCAATGTTATGAGTTTGCCATGTTTAGTTCACAGTCTGTAGTGGGTGAATTGATTCTGGAATCATGGACATTGTTAGATATGTGGGTTATGACCAAAGGAAGAATGGCTGGAGTTGATCGACACTTCAGTTCAAGGGTATTTATTAGGTGTGTCAAAAATCAAGCTTAATAAAATTAAAGAAAATAGTGAAAAGAAAACTGCCATTATTTACAAAAAAATCTATCAGAAAATGCAATAATAGCTCCATATTATTTTTGTCCAGTGTGAACTCCTAGCAGCCCCGATCTCTCTGTCTTCCTGAGAGTGAAGAGCCCCATTAGTTAGGCACCACAGCATACAGTATCATCTTTAATTACCCACAATGTTAAATTAAAATGACATCAGAAATAGAATATGATGCACCCTAGAATGTAGTTACAATCATATTACAAAATAAACAGAATTATCTGCCTTAAGTACAGAATACAAACAACATATACACATTTACACATCTCCATTACTAAAGAAATGTAATATTCCATCAATATGGTGGGAAAGGTACCATTGTGGGGTAATGTAATTGGTGAAAACGCACATAATTCACAACCACTGACAATGAGTTGGGGTCCACTTTAAGAGGCTGGTCTGATGTGATGAAGTAATTACATTCAAGAACTTTTACTGTGCTTTGTGTTCAGTTTTTCAGCTGTTCAATTAATGAGGGGCTACGTTTTTTTTTCTGAACACAAAATGCCTCCACCATTTGATTTGTGAAACCCTACTGTACATTGGCGACTCAAATGCCCTAGGATGATTTCAGATTTATTGAACATGTCAGCTAATGCAAACGCTTTGAAATTTCTAGAGCTTTGGGGGCAAAATGCCATCCCTTGGTTTGTACAAGCTGAGGCTTAATTCGTGCTGCGAGAAATCAATGCTGATAACACCAATTATTTCAATGAGGCTGTGTCACTCAGTAATTCCATAGCTGCAAGAGTGGTGAGACTGCTGGAACATCCACCTGAACACAATAAATACCAATTCCTGAAAAATCACATGTTACAGACTTTTGAACAATCGGAGTCCGAACGCACCAAACAGTTGCTCTCCTAGCCAGGCCTTGGCGATGCTAAGGACTACAGGCTGTTTCTCCTGGAAAATCACCGTCCTCGTTTTATTTTTAAAGAACTCTTTATGCAGCAAATACCCGATCAAGTTTGCATTGCCCTCGTGAATGAACCCGTGATGGACTACAGGGAGCTTGCATCTATAATCCGAACACATATCTCATCTCCACACACTTTTCAAGTGCTTAAGCCAACACAGGTTGAATATTAATCCAGGTAAATGCCAACTTGGGTTGTCAATCATTGATTTTCTGAGCGACCACATCTCCACACAGAAGATGCGAAACTCCTTCCATCACAAATAGTCGCTATTATGGATTTCTTACGGCCCCACACTTCTAAAAAACAACAGGAGCTTTTAGTTATGGTGAATTTCTATCACCACTTCATTCCACAAGCTGCTGAACTTACACTTCCCCTGTGTAGAGTGCTTAAAGGCAATACCCCTAATCACATGCTTGACTGACCAGAGCATTTGCTAACACTAAACAAGCTCTTTCTAATGCCACCCTACTGGCCCAGCTGCTTCCCAACGCACCCATAGCCATTACTACTGATGCTGTAGACTACGCTGTGGGTGCTGTGCACGAACAGTTAGTCGGAGATGTGTGGCAGCTGCTTACCTTCTTCAGCTAGCAGCTCTGTCCCCCCAGAAGGAAGTACAGTATGTTTGTCTGTGAGCTTCTTGGTTTCTCTCTGGCTGTCAGTCATTTTCATTTTCTTCCAGAGGGACACCATTTCACAGCGTTTGTTGACCACAAGTCACTTGTGCACACAATGGCCAAAATATCAGACCTTTGGTCTGAATGGCAGCTGTGTCACCTGGCTTACATATTGGAGTTCACAAATGACATACAACATATCAAGGAGATGTATACCTCTCATGGCCAACCATTGAGGCCATACACATAGGGGTTGACTATACTGGCATTGCAGCCAACCAAGCTACTGACTAAAAGAGCCAGGCTTACCAAACATTAGTCATGGGTCTGCGGTTGGCTGACATTAATTTTGGGGAAACTGGGATTTTTCTCCTGAGAGATGTCTCAACTGGATGCCCTCGTTTCATAGTGTCCACAAGCTGGAGGCAGATTGCTTTTTACTCCATACCTGGCCTCTCATATCTGAGCCGGAAGGGTTCACAGAAACTGGCTGCACTGAGGCTGTTGTGGCACAGCCGTGCGTGATTGGACTGCAGCCTGTGTGGAGTGTCAGCGGGCAAACATTAACTGTCGTGTCCGGGCGCCATTGGCACCTTTTCAGGTCCCTGAGTGATGGTTTGATCATGTCAGTGCGGACCTTGTTGGTCCTCTTCCCCTCCCCTCTTTGGCACATATTCCTACCCCCCATCATGGCATAAGTAGTCTTGGGTTCCTGTGGACCTACATTCCACCTCATTTGTTTTTGTCCGCCATGATGCACACCAACATCCCTTTAGGACCCCTTACAATGGGCCACTCCGTGTATTGGAACAGAGAGAAAAGAATCTTATCATAGCGTAATGCCCTGGATAAGATTTCTACTGCTAAGCTGTAGATATTTCATTTTAGCAGTTTCTGAGAAAGCAATGTGTCCTGCTGGTAGAATGTTTTGGTTTTAGAGATAAGAAGTTCCTCTGTTCAACTTAGGAATGTTGTGTCAGCCAATCAGGATAATGGGATCTGCAGGACATGCTAGAGCGAGCGGGGCAGAGAGAGAGTTGTGATGGACAGTAGTCCATTGACACTGAGTTGGGGTTTACTTTATGAAGCTGATCTGATGTCATGAGGTAACTTCGTAAAGTACATTTACCACACTTTGTATTCAGTTTTTTGGCTGTTCAATAAATGAGTTGCAACTGTCTTTTTCTAAACAAAAATGCCTCCACCATTTTATTTGTGAGAACCTACACAACAAAGCCAGCCTGAGTGCATCAGCTCAGTTTAGTACTCGTTATGTGAATATACCGGAGAAGACAGTGAAGTGCGTACACTAAACGCAACAGCAGCAGAATGACAAGGAAATGTGTGTGCGTGTGTGCGTGTGTGTGTGTGTGTGTGTGTGTGTCTGTGCATGCATGTGTGTGCCTCGGGTAATTTACAGTGGCTGTTTATACTCCCCTCCATCAATGCTGCCTGACTTGCTGAGTTCCTCCAACAAGTACATGGTAGCGTGAGAATCGGCCTGCAGAGTTCTGGTTGCTGAGGTAGACCTAAGAGAAACACCCTCACATTTTGTGGGCTCTCTTCCGAACCAAAATTCAGCAAAATCTCCATAAACCTCATTTGCACCCTTTTCAGCCTGTGGTTTGTTCACCACAACACTGCACGCTGCTCCAACATGCTTTTATAAAGTTCCAGCATCATCTTCTTTTTCTTTTATATTCCATCTCTCAACTAGCATTGAAGGTCTCGTATCCCTACTTAACCAACATCTACTGGTCCTGCTATCTCTTGGAATTTTCATGCCTAGATCCCCCAGGTCCCCAGCTCAGGGAGTCTCTCTGTAGGATTAACATGATCTGACGTCTGTGCGGGCAGGAGGCACAAGGAATCAGTGAGTCCAGAGTTCGAGGCCTGGAGTTCAGGATCCAACTATCAGTGAGTCATATTCTCGTCTATCCTGACCTAAACTTGAGGGCTGGGTCCCAGTGCAACATGACTCTCCTTTCTAGAGTATAACTTCCCATTGTTCTTTGTAGACTGTGGTTTTTGCAGAGAGAGAGTGGAGATAGATGCAAGAGTCCGTGACCTGGTTCATCCCTAGCAGCTACATCACAACATCACAGTGGGCTCTCTGATCAACTGGCTGACACGCACACCAAAACAGACATCAAGTGCTGCTGGAAGGTCATCAGCTCAATGAATGAAGCCCTTTCATCTGCTTGAAAGTTGGCCTTCCAGCACTGCGAAATACCTGTGAGGCAATATTGCAGACGGACACAGTCCAGACTGCGGGAGTACATGCTGAGCGATGCACTGAAGCTTGATGAAGCCAATGCAAAGGCTCTGTGAGGAAGGACCACGTTCTAGGTTCCTTCTGCTACCGCATATGGAAGTGCAGAGTTGGGTCAGGAAGAACAAGGAATGGGTATCATCTCAAAGAGCCACTATGTGCCAATGGTGTTATGTGTGTTTGTGTTTTTTGTTAAGGACTTTACACTATTGAATATAATGACCATAAATACACAGGATTTTTGCACTGGTTATGCGACCACTGACGCCTGGCAGACAGCCTCTGAAGAGTATTGATAATGGCTGGGGTCATCCATCTTGTGTGGGCATGTGGCCAAGTGGTTAAGGCATTGGACTAGCAACCTGAAGGTCGTGAGTTCGAGCCCCAGCCTAATGGGTCCTAATGGGTCCTAATGCCCTTCCCTTGGACAACATTGGTGTCGTGGAGAGGGGAGACTTGCAGCAAGGGCAACTGCTGGTCTTCCATACAACCTTGCCCAGACCTGTGTACTGGAGAGTGAAGACTTTCCAGGCGCAGATCCATGTTCTTGCAAGACTAACGGATGCCATCCATCTTGTAAAGACACTTCCCAGAAGAAGGCAATGGCAAACCACTTCTGTAAAAAAATTTGCCAAGAACAATCATGGTCATGGAAAGACCAAGATTGCCCACATCTTACGACATGGCACATAATGAACGAACAATTCCTTTGTTTAGATATTTTTTCATTCTGAATGATGTCAACTTTTTAAATACATTAAAAATACTATTCAATTGCTCGCAGTAGGACAGGCATCATGTGCTGCTGAGGATCATCAAATCAGTGAAAACCATCCTTTCATCTTCCTGAAACTTGCTGAGAAAGGAATACTGCTACCTGGTGTAGTCCAAACTGCAGGAATAAACGATGAAGGAGGCACTGAAGCTTGGTGCAACCAATGCAATGGCTTAGTGGAAAAGGACCATAGTTTAGTTTTCTTCCACTACTGGCTAGAGACAGCCTGGGTTGGGTGGAGAATTAGAATCAGAATCAGGTTTAATATCATTGGCATATGTCATGAAACTTGTCTTTGTGGCAACAGTACAATGCAATACATAATAATAGAAATAATGCATGAATTACAGTAGGTATATATAAATTAAAAAAGTAGTGCAAAAATAGAAGTAAAAATGTGGTGAGGTAGTGTTCATGGGTTCAATGTCCATTCAGAAATCAGATGGCAGAGCTGAAGGAGCTGTTCCTGAATCATTGAGTGTGTGCCTTCAGGCTTCTGTACCTCCTTCCTGAAATGTTGAACTGGTGTCACAGCTGGGGATTATTCCTATTCACTTGGATAATCTCCCTGTTACCATTGTTTCTAATGATGTCATCTACATAACAGATAGCATTGAGACGGTCTAACTGCTCAGATTGGTCAGTTATAGTTTCAATCACAATCTCAGCAAACTGGACATTCAGACCCACCAGCCATCCATCTTTAGATTTCATAAAATCTTCATATTTCCTAATAATCAACTGGGGATCTGAGTTTCCAAATTGGGGATCGACATGAGTGGCGATAGCTAAGAAAAAGGATAATACTACTAAATGTATTTGCTATGAATGTAAAAGGCTTTGCACTTTGTGTATTTTTTATTATGAATAATGTTTATTTTTGAAAGGTATTGCTCCATTGCTAAGCCCTGTCTGTCAGGTATGAGTATCTTGTATTCAAAACATCATGGACTTCCACATTTTGTATGTCCGAGTCTTCTTGAGATGGTTCCCTTGGCGACCACCAACTATGATGCAACTCAATGTCATATCATTAGATGTTCCCGCTATATCTGAGCTATCACTTGCTTTGAAAGTGACTTATTGAAAATAAATCCACAAGGTTCTGACAGTTGTCATGTAATTCAGCCTTCGAATGTTTTAATATCTTCCAGGGTATATTTATATGTTTATTCCTTTCTGTGAAAGTAAATAAAAATGATAGATCTTTAAAATTACACTGTGGAGTTTGTATTATGAGGTAAAATCTAGAGTGAAGGTTATTAAGGAGGTGATTGGTTTACCAGATTAGTGGTTATTATCCAGTATTCCAATATTCCATTATCCAGTTATTAAAAACCTTTGAGTTGATTTTCAAAGTAAGACCGTAATAGCGTACAAGAGAGCAAAGGCTTAAGCTGAAAGGGAGGAGCTTTAAAGAGGATAGAGTCATAGAATCATTAAAAAAGTACAACACAGAAAGGCCCTTCTGCCCATCTAGTCCATGCCAAACTATTTCAAACTGCCTTCTCCCATTGACCTGCACCGGGACCATAGCCCAGCATCCTGCTACCTTCCATGTACGAGGGGTCACAGTTTGAGGATAAAGGAGAAGCCTTTTAGGACCCAGATTAGGAAAAACTTCTTCACACAGAGAGTGGTGAACCTGTGGAATTCTCTGCCACAGGAAACAGTTGAGGCCAGTTCATTGGCTATATTTAAAAGGGAGTTAGATATGGCCCTTGTGGCTAAAGAGATCAGGGGATATGGAGGGAAGGCTCGTACAGGGTTCTGAGTTGGATGATCAGCCATGATCATACTGAATAGCGGTGCAGGCTCGAAGGGGCAAATGGCCTATTCCTGCACCTATTTTCTATGTTCCTATGTTTCTATGTACCTATCCAAACTTCTCTTAAACGTTGAAATTGAGCTTGCATGCACCAGTTTTGCTTGCGGCTCGTTCCACACTCTCACAACCCTCTGAGTGAAGACGTTTTCGCTGATACTCTCCTTAAACTATTCACCTTTCACCCTTAACCTATGATTTCTGGTTGTAGTCCCATCTAACCTCAGTGAAAAAAGCCTGCTTGCATTTATCCTATCTATACCCTTAATAATTTTGTATACCTCTATCAGTCTCCCCTCAGTCTTCTAATTCCAAAGAATAAAGTCCTTACCTATTAAATCTTTCCTTATAACTCAGGTCTTCCAGTCCTGCCAACATTCTTGTAAATTTTGTCTCTACTCTGTCAACCTTATTTGTATCTTTCCTGTAGGTAGGTGACCAAAATTGCATACAATACTCCAAATTAGGCCTTACCAGTGTCTTACACAACTTCAAAATTAGATCTCATCTGATTTATGAAGACCAAGGAGCCAAAAGCATTATGTATGAGCCTATCTACCTGTGACCACTTTCAATGAATTATGGGCCTGTATTCCCAGATCCATTTGAGATCTGAAGGGTAAGTATTTACACAAAAATGTGATTGATTTCTGGAATGCACTGCCAGAGGAGGTAATGGATGCAATCACTGTGTTTCAGAGACATTTAAATAGGTAAGGCATAGAAGGTGGTAGTCCTAATGCAGGCTAATGGGATTAGTGTAGAACAATGTTCAAAAAGGTCAAGAGAAATATGGTGGGCCAATGGGCCCCTTACTATCCAGTACAACTACTGGACTCTATGATAAAGTGGAGGCGGAGTGATAGACATTGAATCATGTCCTTACTGCAATAAACCATTTCGGACTGTTACGTAACCGGCAACAATGAATATCAATTGAGTCAGGTTATATAAAAACAACCAAACATTTATTAAACACAGATAAACAATAAAAACAAATGAAAACCTTAACCAGAAGTTAACCACTGTGCGGCCGTTCAACAAATCGTCACTTGGTACTGATAGTTAAAGCGATAAATTTGAAAACAGTTCATAAAGCGTAAAGTCAAATACAGTTCTTAAAATGGTAAATTTGAAAGTCCAACAGATTTATACATTCATTTGGGAGAGACTTCTCTGGAGAAGGATTTCTTCATAGATGCGACTTCCCTGCTGGTTCTGTCCAAAGGATTCACGAGGAAAGAAATAAACGGCTTAAAACAACTGACCTTAATTTCTAGAGAGCAAATCCTGCATGAACTACCCTGCTCTTTTGGCAAGAGTTATCTTCGATGCAGGTTGCTACTTCTTCAATGAAGACTTAATAAGGTCAATCCTTTATTAAACTGCCGAACGATACCAACTTCTCTTAATCCTTCAGATCCTGTACTTCTATAAAGTCTTCACTCTCCAATACTACTTAAAAGGTACATCAACAATCTAGCAGAAATTGAGTAAACTGTCAGTCCAGCACTATTGTACCTTACAATAGAACGTCAAACTCCGTTTTAAAAATGAAAACGCGTCACAAAGCAAATTCGCAACGGAACGGAGACTGTGACTAACGTTCTAGCTGGAAAACTAACTGCGTCACCAGAGGTCTTCCCTTTTATACCCGTGGTGAACATGTCATCACGTGACCTCACATCGGCGGGAAAATTACATCAGGTGACCTCCAAAAGACCATTACATCATTCTCACAAGAAAGTCACAAGATCTCCTTGAGGTATGTAACAGGACAAAAATTGACATTGAACTACATGAAGTAACACTAGGCAGACAAGCAAAAGCATGGTTCAAAAGATAGACTGAAGAGGCAGGGTGTCAGGACAGGAGGCAAGGGTTGGGTTGATTCTGCTCACTCTTCCACAATGTTTACTCCTCTCTCCGTTGTGCGGAGTCTGAGCCTGCTCCAGCTGCTTTGGGCTTCGTGTCTGTGACCTTTGTGATGACTTGCCCCACTGCATGATGAACTGAGACTGAGACTATGGGTCTGCTCTGGGCTTCGTGACCATAGATTCAATTTCATTCAGAATGCTGTTGCTTGCTTTTATTGTTTGCATGATTTGTTTTTTTTTCCTCTCTCTGTGCATTAGGTGTTGGTCTTTCTTTAAACTGGGTTCTTTTGTGTTTCGTGTTTTGTGGCTACTTGTAAGGAAGCAAATCTCAAGGTTGTATAATTTCAACATACTTTGATAATAAATGTACTTTGAACTTTGAACTGTGAACTTGTTAAAACATGGAATGAGGGCATTTGGCCCATACCCAGCAAAGCAGACCTATCAGTAGAATTGCCCCCTCCTTATTTCCCAGTACGTCATAAGCCCTGTGGCCTCTGCGCTTGCCTTACAGTGTTGGGCTTCTAGGTTTCTTGAGTATCTGTATTTACTAATAGATGTCTTAACTGGAGTTGTTAAGTCCTTGTGCTTTCTGCTTAACTTTGTCAAGTTAATTGACAAAGGAGGGAGGAGAAGATGGCGGCGCGACGCAGCGCGTGCAGCCATTCTGAATGAATATCGATATGTATAACTAGGGGTGCCGTGCACAATCCGGATTTGATGGGGACAGTCGTGAAAACTCAGAGGAACATCCGGAGTAACTTCTGAAATGCCTGCTTCGCTGCCGCTGCTACTGTGCGACAGAGAATCTCCGGAGACGAAGGCCCCAAACCCTCGGCTTTGCGTATCGCCTGTTGCCTGGGCCGGGGTCGAAACGAGATGGCGCTCAGTGCTTGGTGTCGTATAGGTGGTCGGAGGCTCGGAGTTTTTCGGACGGACTCGGAGTTGGACTGTGGTTGAATGCTTCCAGTATGCTGCATCGGCGAGTTGGTGGCACTGGACGTTTACCATCTGCGTGAGATGATGGGACGTTCGAGAGACTCTGTGACTTTTACTGTCCCATGGTCTGTTCTTATCAAATTACGGTATTGCTTTGCACTGTTGTAACTATATGTTATAATTATGTGGTTTTTGTTAGTTTTTAAGTCGGTTTGTCATGTGTTTTCGTGATATAATTCTGGAAAAACATTTTTATCATTTCTTAATGCATGCATTATAAATGACAATAAAAGGGGACTGCGTGTCCTCATAATTATAATCATATCATAATTGTGACTGGGTCAGGTTTTCCACATGCTATAATTACTTAAGGTGGACTCTCGTTTAGCGCGGGACTCAGAGAACTTTTCTGGAGTATGATTTGTCTCACAGCATTGCTCGATTGTGCCTCTGAAGAGCTGTTGACACTCCCATGTCCAACCTACACACATCAAAGTTGCTGGTGAACGCAGCAGGCCAGGCAGCATCTATAGGAAGAGGCGCAGTCGACGTTTCAGTCGACTGCGCCTCTTCCTATAGATGCTGCCTGGCCTGCTGCGTTCACCAGCAACCTTGATGTGTGTTGCTTGAATTTCCGGCATCTGCAGAATTCCTGTTGTTTGTCCATGTCCAACCTCTTGTTTCGGTCTCTACATGGGGATTCTGCAGTTCCTCCGCCTCTGGTTGAGCTGTTGCCTTTGCTCACACTGACAGAGTCTGCTGTTTCTCCGAACTTGGGGTGAGTCATTGTTAGCTCTCACCATGACTCTGTACCCTGAACTTATTCTCTCTTGCACATGCACACAACTCTGTAATTCATTTGCTATTCATCTTACAGTGGCCAATTCACCTGCTATAATGTCTTCAGAATGTGGGAGGCAACTAGACCAGCCAATGGAAGCAAAAGTGTCTACAAGAAGAACGTGCAAACTCCACACAGACAAAACCCAAGGTCAGGATTGAACCTAAGTCACTGGAACAATGAGACAACTGCAGTAACTGTTGCTTCACAAAAAAGAAAGGAAGAGTGAGATGGACAGGTGGAGATGTTTAGAGGTGGAACCTCAGAGAAGAGAACGTGGACTTCTGGGAACACAAGATCAGTACTGGGGTGATTAAGATGGGGAAAGCAGAAAGGATGGAAACAAAGGAATTTAGAGATCTCAGGTTGTTTGAGTTTTAGGGCTGTAGATAAGGATGGGTGAGATCTCGAAGGGATTTGAACACAAGGAACACAGGTTAGGTTAGGTTATTGCCCATTATGCTGCCGTCATTTAGACCAGCAATGAAGGCCCTCCATCTCTGTCTGTTCTTGGCCATATACCGTCACACACAGGTATGGAAGGAGTCTTCATTGCTGTTTCTGTAACAATCTTTTTTTGACCAGTCAGGGTTGTTAGCCCTGAACTGAATCCCCGAATCTGGAGGACCAGTGGACCACTCTTGGTCTGGCCTCTACCCTTTGACCTGTTTGGCATGGGTGACTGGAACTGGATGAACTCTGGATCATCTGGGAGGCTGAGGGGGTGATAGATTGGACATATAGATTATGAGAACACTCAGTCCTCTTTTATTGTCATTTTGAAATGCATACATGCATTAAGAAATGATACAATATTTCTCCAGAGTGATATCACAGAAAACAGGACAAACCAAAGACTTACACTGACAGAACCACATAATTATAACATATAGTTACAGCAGTGCAGAGCAATACCATAATTTGATGACAAACAAACCATGGGCACGGTAAAAAAAAGTCTCAAAGTCCCAAGTCGATCGACTCCCGAGTCCCCGATAGCAGGCGGCAAAAGGGAGAAACTCCCTGCCATGAACCTCCAGGCACCGTCAACTGCCGGTGCCTTGGAAGCAGCCAACCACAGCCGACACTGAGTCTGTCTATCCGAAAAATTCGAGCCTCCGACCAGCCCCTCCGATACAACCTACTGAGCGCCATCCTCTGCCAAACGCCTTCGACCTCGCCCCGGCCGCTGAAACAAGCAAAGCCAAGGATACGGGGCCTTCTGCTCCGGAGATTCCAGTTACCACACAGTAGCAGCGGCAGCGAAGTGGGAATTTCTGAAGTTTCCCAGATGTTCCTCCGTGCTCTCACATCCATCTCCATCAAATCAGAATTGTGCAGGGTTTCCTACTTGACAGATTACAGATATCATTCACCGGAGAGGCCACACGCGTTGCCATCATGCTGCCATCTTCTCCTCCTCAATAGTATAATTTAACTATATAGAAAGGTAGTTACACCCAAGGTGCAGGATACAGGAAACTCGGTGATAGTCAGGAAGGGGAAAGTAGCTAAAGGGAGCCAAGAGACAAATCATAAAGCCCTGACACCAGCCTACATAGCTCTCTGGATCATTGAGGTACGAGGAGATTGTGGTCCATTTGGAGGCAGGCACCTAATGGAGTTGCTGTCCATGTGGAGTATGCAAGTTCTTCCTCTAATACAGTGACTGGGAGAACTTGCAAACTCAAACCAGACAGCGCCTGAGGTCAGAATTCCACCTCCAATGGTGCAGGTTGAATTCTGACCTCAGGGTGCTGTCTGCGTGGAGTTTGCATGTTCTTCCTGTGACTGCTCCATTTTCCTCACATGTTCCGAAGACACGTGCCTGGCAGGTGATCTGAAAAAGATAAAAGATTACCTTTATTTGTCACACGTATATTGAAACATACAGTGAAAATGTATTGTTTCTGTCGATCAAGTCAGTGAGGATTGTGCTTGGGGGCAGCCATAAAGTGTACCATGCCTCCAGTGCCAACATAGCATGTCCACAACTCACTAACTCTAACCGTAAGTTTTTGGAATGTGGGTGGGAGGAAACCACAGCATCCGGAGGAAACCCACGCAGTCACGAGGAGAACATACAGACTCCCTACAGACAGTGGTGCATCCAAAGATATACCTGTTGTTGAGGGGGATGGCCCCTTTAGCTCCTTTCCTCTTCTTGACTGTCACCCAGTTTCCTGTATTCTGCACCTTGGGTGTAACTATCTCTCTATATGTCCAGTCTATCACCCCTTCAGCCTCCCGACTGATCCAGAGTTCATCCAGTTCCAGCTCCAACTCCTTAACGCAGTTTGTTAGAAGCTGCAGCTGGATGCACTTCTCGCAGTTGTAGTCGTCAGGGACCCTGGAGATCTCCCTGGTTTCCCACATCCCGCCATTCCACTATCCTGCCTGGCATCCCTACTGTCCCAGCTGAGGATATATAAAGAACAGAACAAAAAAACTTGAGCTTTTCTTTCCTTTGCTTTCCCTGACTGAAGCCTCTCTTCGTTGAAGCCTCGAAGAGCTAAAGCCTCAAGATGACCACTCAGGCAACGGCCACTGTGATGATGGCTGCAGTGCTTGCCCCTGCCATCCTTTAATTTCATAGAAACATAGAAACATAGAAAATAGGTGCAGGAGTAGGCCATTCGGCCCTTCGAGCCTGCACCGCCATTTATTATGATCATGGCTGATCATCCAACTCAGAACCCCGCCCCAGCCTTCCCTCCATACCCCCTGACCCCTGTAGCCACAAGGGCCATATCTGACTCCCTCTTAAATATAGCCAACGAACTGGCCTCAACTGTTTCCTGTGGCAGAGAATTCCACAGATTCACCACTCTCTGTGTGAAGAAGTTTTTCCTAATCTCGGTCCTAAAAGGCTTCCCCTTTATCCTCAAACTATGACCCCTCGTTCTGGACTTCCCCAACATCGGGAACAATCTTCCTGCATCTAGCCTGTCCAATCCCTTTAGGATCTTATACGTTTCAATCAGATCCCCCCTCAATCTTCTAAATTCCAACGAGTACAAGCCCAGTTCATCCAGTCTTTCTTCATATGAAAGTCCTGCCATCCCAGGAATCAATCTGGTGAACCTTCTTTGTACTCCCTCTATGGCAAAGATGTCTTTCCTCAGATTAGGGGACCAAAACTGCACACAATACTCCAGGTGTGGTCTCACCAAGGCCTTGTACAACTGCAGTAGTACCTCCCTGCTCCTGTACTCGAATCCTCTCGCTAATCAATCCCAAACGCCGATTGGTCGCTGGTCAAAGCTCTTTTTCGCTGTACTGTCCCGTTGCTGCTTTTTATCCTCAAGCAGTGGACCTGATTGAAGTCCCCTCCTCTCAAAACTTCCGATGTCCAGATTGGCCGCTGGTCAAACCTACCATTAACTGAGGGGTCCTTGGACCCCAGGATAGGGAACCCTGTGCTAGTGTGTCGATGAGGAAAAGTTGATGGGAACGTTGGGGGAATGAAGTGAGCGTTTGACGGTCAGTATGACATCAATGGGCCGAAGGACCTGGCCTCTTGGTGGATGTGACTTTTAAGTTTGAGGAGTTTGTGGACAGGAAGCAATAATATCTGTGAGTAACGGGAGTGGATATGGCGGAGATGTGGCAGGTGCGAAACATTTCGCAGCAATATCGTAATGTATTGACGTGCTTTAATGAAGCTGAACTTGATTCAAGTGTAACTTGTTCTGCATTTAGACAGGGGCAAGCTGCTGGTTCATTGATATAAGACTGAAGTCAGCAATATCATCCTCCAACAAAGATCAGAGGGCATAGTGTTAATACCGGATATCTGCTTAAAATTGGTCAGAGTCCTTGGGTTTTATCTAATTTCCTGAGTTCTGATAGAAATAAATCAAGACAAAAAGTTGAAAATATTAAGTTGATTCTGCATTTTTTGGAAAAAAAGAATCAATAATTAGGACACAGTTGGGCCAACGGCAAAAGAAGACTAATTCAGAAAATTGCCAGTGTTCAATATCAATTATGTAAAAACAATTGTTGGTGTATTTTATTCTTCTTCTTAGATTCCAGAAGAGGATGACACCAATGGACAATGCGACCAAGGGCAACATCCTTCTGATGGTTCACAAAACTACTACTTTCACTTCTTTTACGGCTTCCTTTCCTTTAAAATGTGGCTCTGCTACTGTTAGAGCCTGTGACCTACATTTTGATGTGGTGTTATTGGGCTGATTGAGCGATCTGGCGCTTTGCTGCCTCTGTTGGGTTTTGGTGAGGTTTCGAGCCAAGTGTTGGCCTCGATGCCGAGAAGCGTGAAGCCTACGGTCGTCTCCATTTCTCGCCAATCTCGCCGATTAAAGCATCAAGGGAGATTGAAATCAATGAGGATGAGAGCAAAAGGTGGGCGGGTCTTCAGCGCAGTCTACATGTGTGCGTCTGGTCTCTCTCTCTCCCTCTCACTCACTGCTCACAGAAGAAGGTGTCTGTGTGAAATGGTCTCTCTCTCTCTTTCCCTCTCACTCAATGCTGCTGGAGATGCTGAAGTCCTGGGTC
Source organism: Mobula hypostoma (assembly GCF_963921235.1). Lineage (NCBI taxonomy): Eukaryota > Metazoa > Chordata > Chondrichthyes > Myliobatiformes > Myliobatidae > Mobula > Mobula hypostoma. The sequence goes on along the minus strand of NC_086104.1, from coordinate 147,126,404 downwards.
TTGGGCAGGTTTGATCAACGATGTTAGTGGATTGGATTCTGTAGTTCACGTTATTGTGTGTTTCTGGTTTCTGGTCGTTCTTTCTTTTGTTGCTATTTTGTGTGATTTTGATCAGGGCAGCCTGCAGGTACTGACCCACACAGCACTAGGTTGAACTGAAATGAGTATCTGTGGAGTCTTCCATTGACTTTGCAGGTTGGTGTTTTATATTGTGTTTTTCGCTTTTTTTTCACCACCTACACAATCTGTTATTTTTTGCACACTGGGGGTTTGATGTTTTTGTTTGAAAGGCTTCCATGGTTTTCTTTGTTTTGTGGGAAAGACGTATCTCAGGGCGCATACTGCATATGTATTACGATAATAAATATACTTCGAATCTTATCAAAATGATCAGACCCTCAGTAGAATTGAATGAACTGATAATTCATTGTGCTGGTAATCAAATTGTGGAGAATTTGCGCATTGACATTTCAGGGTATTAACAAGTCAAGTTGCCGACAATTTAGGGTGGTTACAGTTCAGGTCATTGTCAATTCAGAGTGTTTACAGTTCAGAGCGATGACCGCTGAGGGTGTTGCCAATTGAGGATGCTGAATTGTCAGGAGTCTGACAATTCAGGCTGTTAACAAGTCAAGTTGCACCCAGTTCGGGTAGTTTTCAGTTTAGGGTACTGACAATTCGGGATGCTGTCAATCCATGTTGCTGATAATTCAGGATGCTGACAGTTCAGGGTGTTGACAATTCAGGGCACAGAGAGTAGGTAAGGGTATAGAATGCACTGCCTGGGGTGACGGTAGAAGCAGATATGCTAAGTGGCCACTTTATGAGGTACACCTGTATGCTTACTCATTAACACAAATATAAAATTAGCCAATCATGTAGCAGCAACTCAATGCATAAAGGCATGCAGACATGGCCAAGAAGTTCGGTTGTTGGTCAGACCAAACATCAGAATGGGGAAGAAATGTGATCTAAGTGACTTTGACCATGGGATAATTGTTGGTGCCAGATGGGGTGGTTTGAGCTTCCCAGAAACTGGACATCTCCTGGGATTTTCATGCACAACAGTCTTAAGAGCTTTCAGAGAATGGTATGAAAGACAAACAAAAAAAAAAATCCAGTGAGTGGCAGTTCTTTGCTGAAAGCGTCTTGTTAATGAGAGAGGTCAGACGAGAATGGCCTGACAGGTTCAAGCTGACAGGAAGGTGACAGTAACTGAATTAATTACAAGTTACAACAGTGGTGTGCAGAAGAGCATCTTTGAATGCACAACATTTCAAAACTTTAAATGGATTGGGCTACAGCAGCAAAAGACCATAAGACCACAAGACCATAAGATATAGGAGCAGAATTATGCCATTTGGCCCATCGAGCCTGCTCTGCTATATCACCATGGCTGATCTATTTTTTCCACTCAGCCCTAATCTCCTGCCTCCTCATTGTATCACTTCACTCCCTGACCAGTCAAGAATCTATTAACCACTACCTTAAATATATCCATGACTTGGCCTCCACAGGCACCTGTGGCAATAACTTTCACTGATTTATCACTCTCTGGCTAAAGAAATTCCTCCTCATCTCTGTTCTAAAAGGATCCCTTTCTATTCTAAGGCTGTGTCCTCTGGCCCTAGACTCTCCTACCATAGGAAACATCCTCTCCACATCCATTCTATCAAGGCCTTTCACCATTTGATATGTTTCAATTAGGCCACCTCTTGTTCTCTGAATTCTGGTGAGTACAGGCCCAGAGCCATCAAACACTTAGATTAGATTATGAAGACATGTAGTCCCCTTTTATTGTCATTTAGTAATGCATGCATTAAGAAATGATACATTATTTCCTGTACTGTACATTAATACTGAAAAAACTGACAAAACCACATAATTAAACATATAGTTACAACAGTGCACAATACCATAACTTGATGAAGAAAGTCCGTGAGCACAGTAAAGTTCAAAGTTTCTCAAATGTCCCACATCTCACGCAGTCAGGAGAGGGAAGAAAAAACTCTCCCTGCCATGCCGACCACAATCCAACTCTGAGTCATCCGAAAACTTCGAGCTCTGATCAGCTCTCCAACACCGAGTACTGAGCACCATCTCTGTCCGAGCGATTTGACCACTTTCTCGGTCGCCAAAAGCAGGCAAGTCCGGGGATTTTGAGGCTTACCCTCCGAAAGATTCCCAACCGCACAGTAACGACAGCAGCAAACGGGCGTTTCAGAAATTTCTCCAGATGTTCCTCTGTGATTTCACGTCCACTCTCTATCAAATCAGAATTGTCCACGGCCCCTATTTAACAGATACAACATCATTTTTCACCAGAAAGCTGTGCACGCGCGGCGCGCTGCCATCTTCTCCTCCCGCCTTAGATTAGATTATGAGGACACGCAGTCCTCTTTTATCGTCATTTAGTAATGCATGCATTAAGAAATGATACAATGTTCCTCCAGAATGATATCACAGAAACACAAGATAAACCCACTGAAATACTGACAAAAACCACATAATTATACATACAGTTAACAACAGTGCAAAGCAATACCATATTTTGATGAAGAACAGACCATGGGCACGGTAAAAAAGAAGTCTCAAAGTCTCTCGAATGTCCCATCATCTCACGCAGACGGTAGAAGGAAGAAGGCAAAAACCTCTTCCTGCCATGAGCTTCCAGCGCCGCAAACTTGCTGATGCAGCATCCTGGAAGCACCCGAACACAGCCAACTCTTGAGTCCATCCGAAAACTTTGAGCTTCCGCCAGTTCTCCAACACCGAGCACTAAGCACCATCTCTGCCGAGCGCTTTGACCCCGGCCCCAGCAACAGGTAGTAGGCAAAGCTGAGGGTTTGGGGCCTTCCCCTCCAGAGATTCTCGATCGCACAGTAGCAGTGGCAGTGAAGCGGGCATTTCAGAAGTTTCTACAAATGTTCCTCTGTGCTTCTCATGTCCAACTCCATCAAATCAGGATTGTGTACGGCCCCTAATTAACATAGACGATATCATTTTGGAGCGGCCGCTTCGCATTGCATCACGCCGCCATCTTCTCCTCCTCCACTTTACATATGACAGGCCGTTCAATGCTGAAATTATTTTCATGAACCTCTTTTGATCCATCTTCAGTTTCAGCACATCGTTTCTAAGATCAGGGGCCCAAATCTGCTCACAGCACTCCAAGTGAGGCCTCATCAATGCTTTTTAAAGCCTCAACATTATATCCTTGCTTTTCTATTCTAGTCCTTTTGAAATGAAAAGTAACAACACATTTTCCTTCCACAGCACAGACACAACCTGTAAATTAACCTTCAGGGAATCCTGCACAAAGATTCCCAAGTCCCTTTGTGCCTTATAGCTTTGAATTTTCTCTCCATTTAGAAAATAATCTACACTTTTATTTCTTCTACCAAAATGCATGACCATACACTTCCCGATACTATATTCCATCTGCTACATCTTTGCCCATTCTCCTAATCTGCCTAAGTTCTTCTGTAGCCTCACTATTTCCTCAAAACTACCTGCTCCTTCACCTTTCTTCACTTTGTCCACAAACTTTGCAACAAAGCCATCAATTCCATTATCCAAGTCACTGACATATAACGTAAAAAGAAGCAGTCCCAACATTGACCCTGTGGAACACCACTATTCCTCGGTAGTCAATCAGAAAAGGTTCCTTCTATTCCTACTCATTGCCTCCTGCCAATCAACCACTGTTTTATCCATGCTAGTGTCTTTTCTGTAATACCATGGGCTCTAACATGTTAAGCAGCCTCATGTGTGGCACCTTGTCAAAGAACTTTTGAAAATCCATGTAGACAGCATCATCCAATTCTCCTTTGTCTTTTGAGCTTGTTATTTCTTCAAAGAATTTCAATAGATTTGTCAGGCCAGATATTCCCTTGAGGAAACCACACTGACTATTTTATCAAGTGCTTCCGAGTACCCAAAACCGCATCCTTAACAATCGACTTCAACACCTTCCCAACCACAGAGGTCAGATTAATTGGCCCATAACTTCCTTTCTTCTACCTCTCCCTTCTTGAAGAGAGGATTGACATTTGCAATTTTCCATTCTTCTAGAACCATTCCAGAATCTCATGATACTTGAAAGATCATTATTAATGCCTGCACAATCTTTCACCAACTCTTTCAGAACCCAGGGGTGTATACCATCTGTTCCAGGTGATTTATCTACCCTTAAACAATGAAGGAGATGCCCTCCTTTTTCAAACCACATCCTCCTGCCACCCTACCAGGGATAGAGTTCCTCTTGTCCTCACCTTCCACCCCACCAGCCTTTGTGTCCAGCACATAATTCACCGATACTTCCACCACCTCCAACAGGACCCACCACCAAGTACATCTTTCCCTTCCCCCACCCCCACTTTCTACTTCTGCAGGGATCACTCCTTTTGCAACTCCCTTGTCCATTCTTCCCTCCCCACTGATCTCCCTCCTGGCACTTATCCTTGCAAGCAGAACAAGTGTTTACACCTGCCCCTGCACCACCTCCCTCACTACCATTCAGGGTCCTAAACAGTCCTTTCAGGTGAGACAACACTTCACCAATGAGTCTGTTGGGGTCATATACTGTGTCCGGTGCTCCCGGTGTGGCCTCATGTATATAAGTGAGACCTGGTGTAGATTGTCATAGTCATAGTCATAGTCATAGTCATACTTTATTGATCCCAGGGGGAAATTGGTTTTTGTTACAGTTGCACCATAAATAATAAATAGTGATAGAAATAGTAATAGAACCATAAATAGTTAAATAGTAATATGTAAGTTATGCCAGTAAATTATGAAATAAGTCCAGGACCAGCCTATCGGCACAGGGTGTCTGACCCTCCAAGGGAGGAGTTGTAAAGTTTGATGGCCACAGGCAGGAATGACTTCCTATGACGCTCTGTGTTGTATCTCAGTGGAATGAGTCTCTGACTGAATGTACTCCTGTGCCCAACCAGTACATTATGTAGTGGATGGGAGACATTGACCAAGATGGTGTGCAACTTAGACAGCATCCTCTTTTTCAGACACCACTGTGAGAGAGTCCAGTTCCATCCCCACAGCATCACTGGCCTTACGAATAAGTTTGTTGATTCTGTTGGTGTCTGCTACCCTCAGCCTGCTGCCCCAGCACACAATAGCAAACATGATAGCACTGGCCACCACAGACTCGTAGAACATCCTCAGCATCGTCCGGCAGATGTTAAAGGACCTCAGTCTCCTCAGACTGAGACCACTTTGCCGATCACCTAGAAAAAGCAGAATTTCCTAGTGGCCACCCATTTTAATTCCACTTCCCATTCCCATTCCTATATGTCCATCCATGGCCTCTTCCTCTGTCGTGATGAGGCCACACTTAGGTTGGGGGAACAATACCTTATATTCCATTTGGGTAGTCTCCAACCTGATGGCAAGAACATTAATTTCTCAAACTTCAGGTAATGCCCCCACTCCACCCCCTTTCACCATTTCCCATCCCCTTTGCCCTCTCTCGCCTTATCTCTTTGCCCACCCATCGCCTCCCTCTGGTGCTCCTTCCATCTTTTCTTTCTTCCATGGCCTTCTGTCTCTTTCACCAATCAACTTCCCAGCTCTTTACTTCATCCCTCCCCCTCCAGGTTTCACCTGTCACCTTGTGCTTCTCTTTTGCCCCCCCCCCCCACCAGCTTTTAAATCTACTCCTCAACTTTTTTTCTCCAGTCCTGTCAGAGGGTTTCGGCCCCAAATGTCAACTGTACTCTCTTCCATAGATGCTGCCTGGCCTGCTGAGTTCCTGCAGCATCTTGTGTGTGTTGCACGATGCATCCTCCCCATCATCGGTGGCTTCTACATGTCGTGTTGCCTCAAGAAGGCAATATCCATCATTGATCATCCCTACCACCTGAGCCAAGGTACAGTACTGTGTAAAAGTCTTAGGCACATATATATATAGTTAAAGTGCCTAAGTCTTCCACATAGTACTTCAGTAATTTTATGTATTGCACTATACTGCTGTCACAAGAAAAAACAAATTTCATGACATGTGAGTGAAAATAAACCTGATTCTATTGTACACTGAGACTGGGAAAGGAACAGGGACAGGGGAATCATGGTTGGGAGAAGGGAGCAGGAAGAACCAAAGAGCCGTGTAATGATCAATAAACCAATTTGTGTGTGTTGCTCAGATTTCCAGCATTTGCAAATTTTCTCTTGTTTGTAATCTGACTACCTTTAGACCATTTAGTTTCCCACAAACCTTCTTCCTCGTAATGGCAACTTCACACACTTTCTGACCCCTGACGCTCTGTAACTTCCACCATACTGCTAGTGTCTTCCGCGAAGACTGGTGCAAAATACTTATTCAGTTCGTCCATCTTTTCCTGGTCCCCCATTATATAGGAGGTACCTAATAAAGTGGCACTGAATGTACATTAGGGAGATTTAAGAGACATTTAGATAGGCACATGGATGTAAGAAAAATAGGGTCTATGTAGGAGGGAAACGTTAGATTAATCTTGGGGTAGGTTAAAATGTCAACACAATAAGTGGACCAAAGGGCCAATAGTGTACTGTATAGTTTTATTCTCTCGACCGGATTTTTACACCACAGATTGGGGACATAAATAATAAATTTTTGCACTATCAAACATCCATTTCCACACTAATTCAACAGCATTTCCAGTTTATTCCCCTCACTTTTCCATCATTGTCCCTCAAGTCCTACCACTCAACTACTCAACTACACACTACTGAGTCTTGAAGATATACAGTATGGAAAGAGGTCCATCAGCCTATTGGATCTGTGCCAACTATCAATCAGCATTTATACCAATCTTATAGTAGACTAGTTTATTCTTCCAACATTCCCATCATAACCCCCCCAACACCCCCCCCACCCATTTTCTATTATCTTCGTTCCCACCAGGGACAATTTGCTGTGACCTATCAAGAAGCATGTCTTTAAGGTGTGCGAGGAAACCGGGGGCGTCACAACCATGGGCTCCGCTTTGGGATCTACATGCCCTCGTAGGCAGGCTGTGCAACAGCTTCAGCAATAGTGCTTTTGAGTATGCATATTCCAGCTAATTACTGTCTCATTACAGTGGTATTTAACTCCCTTCTTTTTGTTCTGGTTTGTCGAGACTTGACCAAAAGCACAGCAACTTTTACACTCCCTGTTTACCTTCGTCCTTGTCCAGGAAGGAGGACCACCAATTCAACTGATGCTGTAAAGAAGCGGTATTTGTTTAATATTTAGTTATTGCTTCCAGCTGTAGTGTTAGCATTAACTTTCAGTTTGAGAGCTTTAGTTAACAGCCCTGTTGGCCTAGCATTTATTGTTTTTTGCTTTTCCCTTAAATTCTGCAAAAGTTCTTACTAAAATCAGTGAGCTGTTGACCCACTTCTGTGTGTCTCTCTCTCCACAATTGGGTATTATCAAAACTTTTTGACAGGTGGAGAAATGTGATTACAGGGAGAAGTGGCAAACTCCACATAGACAGCTCCTAAGGTTGGGATTGAACTTGGATTCAATGGAGCTGTGAGATAACAGCACTACCCACTACACCACAGCACCACCCTGCAATAGGGTGGAGGCTGTAGGAACAACACTTTGGAACAACAGAGTCTTTGAAGAAGTGTCTTTACAAAGGAGTCTTTGGAAGGGAGGCTGGATTCAAAGTTCAAAGGTTCGTTCATTATCAAAGTATGTATGCAATATACAACTCTGAGATTCATCTTCTCCAGATAGCCATGAAACAAAGAAAAACCTGGAAGTCTTTCAAAGAGAAACATTACCCCATCCCCCGCACTAAAAAAATTGAGCAAATGGCAACAAGAATGAACGTCCAAAATCAGAATATAAAAGGCATAAAACTGAAAGAGTCAAGTCCAATCTATGAATTGCAGAACTTCAGTATCATCCTTCAACAGCATTGAAGGAGAGAGAGAGAGACCACTCAAGCCCACCCCATCCCCCGAGCAATTTTTTCATTTTTTTGTGCAGTATGGGGCGCAGTTTAATGTTCTTACCATTTGCACAATTTGTTTTTCTGCATGGGGAGGGGGTTATGTTGCCATTTGTGTGATTTTTTAATGGGGGTGTTGATGTATATTTATTAAGTTCAAAGTACATTTATTATCAAGGCATGTATATAGTGTACAACCCTGAGTTCATCCTCCCACAGACAGCCATGAAACAAAGAAAAAACATGGAACCCATTTAAAGAAAGCACCAGACACCCAACCTGTAGAAAAAAAAGGAACAACTCACTCAAACAGCAAAAAGCGAGCAAATAACATGCATCAAACTGCAGAGTCCCCAAAACAGTCCAAGAGATGGACCATATCAAGGGGTTAAAAAGGCAGCGGTCAAAAACATCCCATGAAACAAAGGAATATTATTAAGTAGACAGCATACTGCAAATAATTCTGAACAAAATTTACCCTGTAAGGTACGAATTTCTGCTCCTGTATTTTATTCCACAAGAATAGAAACACAATAGATTTAAAATCAGCGAGATGACAATTTTGTTTTACAGCATGGTAAGTCTTGTCACAAATAATGTCTGAACTGTTATTGAACACCTTGTTATTAATTGAGCAGGGTAAAAGGCACGTGATATGTCACTCAATGTTATTCCTTTGACAGCACAGTGGGTGGGCCACTAATAATCTTGAAGCATGATTTTTAACATTGCTTTCGCTTCAGGGTAATGCAGATTGGAAAGAGCGGTGAAACAGTGCTGTGAGGTGTCACAACAACATCACAAGGAAACAAAGCATAAGAGTGTGTTGAACATGATTTTCGATGCTTGTAGAATTTCGTAGGTACATCACAGAGTGGAAAGGAAAAGCAAAATGATGGAAAAAAGGGACTGTGAGCAGCACGTACAAAATGCGGGAGGAACTCAGCAGATCAGGCAGCGCCTATAGAAATGAAAAACCAGTCGACGTTTTGGGCTGAGATCCTTCATCAGGACTGGAAAGGAAGGAGGAAGAACTCCTTTCCCCCTTCCTTTCCAGTATTCCTTTTTCCCCTTCCTTTCTAGTCCTGTTGTGTTGGGCATATGGCCAAGTGGTTAAGGCGTTCATCTAGTGATCTCAAGGTCGCTGGTTCGAGCCTCAGCTGTGGCAGAGTGTTTGTGTCCTTGAGCAAGGCACTTAATCACACATTGCTCTAATGTCTGTGCAAGGAGTGGCGCCCCACACAGACTTCCAATCTGCGCCTTGTAAGGCATGAAACCGCATGAGACGCAGGCCTCTCATGGTCTGAGTCGACGTTCCCTTGTTGAAGGATCTTGGCCCGAAGCATTGACTGTTTACTCATTTCCACAGATGTTGCCTGACCTGCTGAGTTCCTCTGCTGCTCTGGACTTCCAGCTTCTACAGCACCTCCTGTGTTCACAAAAGGTCTGTAAGAAACCCAAGCAAAACCCAGCCATAAACATTAGAGTGGGTAATTTAATGTCAGTGTCAAAGTACAAGATTGAGTTTATTGAATTTGTTGTCATATTTGCTGTACGCACAGGTGCAATGAAATGCTTACTTACAGCAGTATCACAGGTACATCAGATAAAGATTAGCTTTATTTGCCATATACATATAGAAACATTGAAATATAGTCAACGAGTCTAGGCAAAATAATAGTTTGAGTTGGACGACATGGGTTGAAGGGCTTGTTTCAGTGCTGTAGTGCAGTAAAATGCATAATTTGTGTCAAATCAAGTGAGTATGGATTGTGCTGAGCTTCCTGGAAATGTCACCATGCTTTCAGTGCCAGCAAACTCACTAACTCTAACCGTACAGGAGGAAACCGGAGCTCCTGGATAAACGAACCCATGCGGTCACGCGTAACACAGGCAAGCTCTTTACAGGAAGCAGCAGGAATTGAACCCGAATCTGTAAGAGCTGCCATTGTAAAGCAATGCACTAACCACTGTGCCAACCCTACTATGCTATGGTGCCAACCCTATAAGCGCCTTTCACAAGAAAAATATAAACAAAACATCAATTGTACACAATATGTATAAAAAACTTCATTGGAATAAAAAGTCCATTTTAATGCAACGTGTTCAAGGTGGTCATTATATTAATATATTGTGGTAGTGATTAATGTTGTGCCATTTGGCTCAGGAACCAAATGATTGAAAGCAACTAGCCGTTCTTGAACCTGGTGGTGAGGGACCTCTGGCTTTTGTAACTCATGCCTGCTGGTAACAACCAGAGGTGGCAAGGATCAGATGGGGGGTATCTTTCATGGTGGACATTGCCTTCTTGAAGCAGCTTTTTATTGCTGCTGAAACTGCTCTGCTGCCGGATAAGGGAGACCGCCTTTTGATCGCTGGTGAAATCACTCTACTACGGAGAGGAGAGATTGCCTTTTTATCGTTGGTGGATTACTCTGCTACCGGAGAGGGGAGACTGCTTTTGATCGTTCTGTGACGGAAAGGGAAAGACCCGCCGCTATGCCTGGAGAATGTTACCCAGTTTTTCTGCATTTTGGATATGGACTTGGACTATAGACTGTTTTCAGTCTTACAGTTTTTCATATTCTGTGATTTTTGCCTGATCTTTCCCATTTTATTTGTGTGGGGGGAGGGAGATTTAGGGATTGATGTGCCTGTTCCATTTTTGTTTGTTTGTGTGGGGAGGAGGGATTTAGTGGTTGATGCCATTCTCTTTTTTCTTGGTTTTGTGGCTATCTGGAGAAGAAGAATTTCAGAGTTGTATACTTTGATTGATAATTAATGAACCTTTGAACTTTTGAATTTTTTGAATCTTTTGAGCATCTTCTGTAGATATGACCAGCTACACTGAGGGATGTGACCATGATATATTCGACTATGTTCACCACTCTCGGTCACATCTCACATTCTTATGCACTTAAGTTGCATCAAACTGGATATGATGCATAAATATCATGGCTATGCATTTCTGGCTCAACAGTGTTGTAATATTTCAGCATTGACTTTCAGGTCAAGGATAAAGTCACAGTCTACGTGGAGTTAAATATTATATGCATAAGGTCATGTATGCATAGGTGAAATAAAAAACTGACTTGCAGTAGCATCACATTTAAAGACATAACATTCACAAGGGAAACACAAATAACACTGGACAGTAATGTTTTCCGAAACTGTTGCTTCCTCAGTATTTTTTTTTATTTATGATAGACCACTTGAAGCTGAACATAAATATATTTTCAGACTACTTGTATCACATAGGAAGTTGGAGAAACAAAAAATTACTTTTATTGAATGTAATGTGTTTAATTGAATAACGGTGCTGATGCTTTGTAATCATTCAATTAAGCTAAAAACTTTTTGCTGATAATTTTTGTCTGTACACTGTGTCTGACACTTCTTGCTTAAGTGTCCAACAATAATCAGCCAGCATTGATCTTTACTGCTTCTCCATGACCACAAGGTCCTTGTGAAACCTTTCACCATGCTCATCACTGACGGCGCCAAGATTTGCAGGGAAGAAGTCTAAATGGGAATGCAGAAAATGAATCTTTAGTGACATGTTGCACTTCCTGGTTTTGTATGATTGAAGTATGTTGTCAACACGCTGCACATAATTTGGTGCCAAGAAAAATTTCAACAACATCTTTGAATGTCTTCCATGTGATTTTCTCCAGTCCCACTAGAAGTTCTTTGAATTGCCTGTCATTAATGACCTGTTTGATTTGTGGACCAACAAAAATGCCTTCTTTAATCTTGGCATCAGTTATTCTGGGAAATACTTGTCTCAAATATCAAAATCCTTCACAAAAACTTTTGTGCCTGGAGACAGCAGTTTCCAACCATGCAGTCTTGAACCCAGTAATTCTGCTTTTGTCTTTGACAAATCTAAGTCTCCGACCAGGTATTTAACTCAGACTGAGATATTAGATGAGGCTCACTTGACATAAAGGGTTCAAAATCTGTATCAGTATTGGTTTTGTTTTCCGTTCCTGGCTCATGTACCACGGCACCTTTGTCTGCCTCGTCTAGACCCCATGTCTCTGGTGGCTTCAGTACTGGAAGATTATCGTCGTGAAGCACAGGTCTCATTGCTGAAGGGAGATTGGAGTGTTCAATCGATTTCTTGTTTTTAGCAGAGAAACCAGACTCTCTGGTCAGATAGAAGTAGCTGCCTGTCACATGATCCTTCTGTTCTTGCCATATCATTAGGACAGCGATCAGCATTGACTTCCGAGTACCTCTGAGCCAAGCTCTAAGATCGATAGCACTTGTTGCACAACAAATGTAAGGAGCCCAGTCTTGGTCTTGGTTGCCAATTTGACAGCAAAAGCAAAGCTCATAGGTTTTCTTAATAAGGCTGTTGAGATTCAAGTGTATAACATGGCTGTTGCAACATTGGTGAGGCATTTTGCTATCACAAGGACTCCTGAAAGTACGATTACTTTATTATAATGAGTACACACAATATGTATGCACATTAACATGATTGCAAACCGATATACATGTGAATGCAATGTATAGAACAGTGTATATGTGATGCTTTTTTTAGCCTTCCTAAAACCTGTCCTGCCATGCAGCATCTGCCCTGCCTAAGTATGCCCTGGTGTGGCTGGAAAAGAGAAAAAATGTTTCAGCTTACATTAGAAACATAGAAAACCTGCAGCACAATACAGACCCTTCGGCCCACAAAGCTGTGCCAAACATATCCTTACCTGATAAATTACCTAGGATTACCCATAGTCCTCGATTTTTCTAAGCTCCATGTACTTATCCAGGAGTCTCTTAAAAGATCCCATTGTACCTGATTCCACCACTGTCGCCGGCAGCCCATTCCATGCACTCACCACTCTCTGCGTAAAAACCTTATCCCTGACATCTCCTCTGTACCTACTTCCAAGCACCTTAAAACTGTGCCCTCTCATGTTAGCCTCTTCAGCCCTGGGAAAAAGCCTCTGACTATCCACACGATCAATGCCTCTCATCACCTTATATACCTCTGTATGGTCACCTCTCATCCTCTGCCTCTCCAAGGAGAAAAGGGCAAGTTCAACATTTTAATTTACTTGGATTTTGAATTGAAATAGCAAACATAGGTGATTTCAATAAAAAGGTGTGTGATAGGGAAATTTCATGGTGAGGACTGAGGAGATGAAGGATATAGGATAGAGATATACTTCAAAGTTCAAAGTTAAACATAACTTTATTATCAAAGTACCTATATGCTACCATATATAAACCAGAGATTCATTTTCTTGCAGGCATATTCGATAAAATCATATCATCAATGAAGACCGCACAAACTTGGGCATTCAACTAAATAATAAATTTTGAGAACATGAGATGTAAAGTCTTTGAAGGTAAGTCCATATGTTGTGAGAACATTTCAATGATGGGGCAAGTGAAGTTGTCCCCTCTGTTTCAAGACCCAGATGACTGAGGGGCAATAATGGTTCCTTGTGGGCACGTGGCCAAGTAGATAAAGCATTGGACTAGTGACCTGAAGGTCGTGAGTTCGAGCCCCGGCCGAGGGAACGTGTTGTGTCCTTGAGAAAGGCACTTAATCACACATTGCTCTGCGACAACACTGGTGCCAAGTTGTATGGGTCCTAATGCCCTTCCCTTGGACAACATTGGTGTCGTGGAGAGGGGAGACTTGCAGCATGGGCAACTGCTGGTCTTCCATACAACCTTGCCCAGGCCTGTGCCCTAGAGAGTGAAGACTTTCCAGGCGCAGATCCATGGTCTCGCAAGACTAACAGATGCCTTTAAAATGGTTCCTAAACCTGGTGGTATAGGTCCTAAGGCACCTGTGCCTTTTTCCTGATGGTAGCAATGAAAAGAGAGCATGTCCTGGGCGGTGGGGGTCCCTAAAGCTGGATGCTGCTTTCCTGTGACAACGCTTCATGGTCAGGAGGGCTTTATCCGCGATGGACTAGGCCGAATTCACTACTTATATCGACTTCTTCTCCTTAGCTGCTTACTTGTCTGTAACCATTCCTGACTAAATATGACAGAGCAGAATTATAAACACAGAAATGACTGCAGAGCTTTGATCTGTTCTGCAGATGTTGGAAATATTGAGCAACACACACAAAATAGCAAAACTCGGCAGGTCAGGCAGCATCTATAAGGAATGTCACATAAAATGCTGGCCCTCCCCCCCCACCACACATCACGTGACCATCACCTTTGGTCACGCCTGGTCTATTGTCTTCTCCTGTCAAATTCCTTCTTCTCCAGTCCTTTGCTTTTTGTCCCAATCACATCCAAGATTTTTTACTTCATCCCGATCCACCAACCACCCACCTTTCCTTCTCCTGGTCTCATCTATCACCTGCTAGGTCGTGCTCCTCCCTCCTTCCCTAACTTTTTATTCGGGCTCCTATCCTCATCCTTTCCAGTCTGAGTGAAGGGTCCCGGCCCAAAACTCCGACGGCTCGTTCCTTTCAGTAGATGCCGTGTGACCTGCTGAGTTCCCCCAGCATTTTGTGTGCGTTGATCTGACCTGTTGGATGTCAGATTGCTTAGCTCAATGCATGCTGTTTTGCGACTACTGAAGTGAAGGACTATGGATGGAGATAAGACATGAATGCGATTCACTTCTGTGGGAGTTATTCAATACACTGACAACTCTTCACTACATCGGGCATTGTACTCTGCCTCTTAAATTCATTCCTTTGAAGTCAACAGAATGAACTTCACAGACAGCAGATAACAGCAATGTCATTATTGTGTAAGGTGTTCACTGATACTGACAATAACTTTTCACCTTCTCTTTCATAATATGCTATTAAAACCTTGTACAATTAGTAAATGAGGTCCCCGGTCCACATTACCTTTCCAAAAGAAATGAGAACAAATCCCCACATCATTCCATAACAGATATAACCCGGATATCAGGATGCTGCCTTCACAGAATTGGTTCTCGCCTATCCGTTCTCTATTGTACCTCTTTTATGATTGCAAAGACCAGCATTACTCTCCAGTTCAAGATAACCAAGATTTGATTCTGCAGTGAAAAGTAATCTCCCAATACTCAGTCTGAAATTTTCTCTGTACTCTGTGGGACTCTGTGTCCTTGTTAGCAGCGGCGTTGTGGAATTAACAACAAAAAGAATCCATTGAAGCAGACGGGTGTAAATGGATTTGTGACACTGTTGTATGAGTTTTCAGGTAGAAAACAAAGAAGGGCATGACAAGAAGATGAATAGTTAGGACTGGTCTATCAAAAGTAGGCTTGCTAGATCTGATAGCTTCTAGTCCTGATGTCTTCCCATGCTTCCCAAGGTTGCTTTTAAATCACTGGTCCCTCAGATGCCAAAGACATTTTATCTTCATTTCTAGGTGCTAACTGTTGCATATTGCAGAAGCTGAGTGGTCAGCATGGAGTTGAAAAGAACAAATTACTTGCCGCTTCTGGTTCCATCACTGTCCCCTAACACCTTCACACAGATGCAATGCTCAGTCTTGTGGGTAACAGCAATTATAACAACAGGAGTTAACTGCTGCCTTTTACCCTGGTGAAGCATCTCAAGCCACTTCAGGAGGAATGTGAATGATATTCTGTTGTTAGTAAATCAATGTTTCTTTTCTTTCTTTCTTTCTTCTTTTCTTCCTTCCTTACTTTCTTCCTTCCTTTCTTTCTTTCATTCTTTCTTTCTTTCTTCCTGTTTGTCAATCCATATCTATCTATCTATCTATCTTTCTGTGTCCCTACCTACTGAACTAACTATCCAGCAGATCAGGCAGCATCTGTGGAGGGAACTCACCAGTTGATGGTTTGGGTTGAGATGGTTTATGTAGACTAGGGGTTCCCAATCTGGGGTCCATGGACCACTTGTTTAATTGTAGGGGTCCATAGTATGAAAAAGGTTGGGAACTCCTGGACTAGACCCTTCAGTTCAGTTGAAGAGGTTCAACCCAAACTATCAATTGTCCCTAACCCTCCATAGATGCTGACTGACCTGTTGAGTTCCTCCAACTTTCTGAATATTACACCAGATCTCAACATCTACAGCCTTTCCATTTCCCTCTGCTTATCTATCTATCTGTCTAACTGTGAATTCTGCAGACCAATTAATTGTGCTTTAAAACCACTCATGTCCGGTTCCCATTTTCTAACTGGTACACTTGCTCATTGTAAGCATTAGTGAATTTCAGTAAAAATCTATGCCTTCCCACCTCAAATTTTGATCAATGGTTTCGATCTGGTAAATGATAATTACTGTGGTTATTTGTATAGATGAGTAATTAATTATCAATTCTTCTCTTAAAATCAGAGAGCTACTGTTACTCAATAAATCTAGTCCTAGCATTCTTCAAACGCATTATCCTGCTATTAAGATGATGACATATTCTACATTTATTTTTTATTCCATTGTCATCCCGTCCATCTAGAGCTCTGTTTTCCAATTTTCAATTGACAGAATATTTTAAAAACTGTCAAATAAATACTAAAAGATGAACAAGGAATAAAAAATAGAGAATAAGGCAAAGTTAGCCAGAATTATAACAATAGAGAGTAAGAGTTTCTGCAGATATTTTTTAAAAAAAGAGTAGAAAGAGTATTCATTCTATAGTAAAGGAGATTTAGAAATCTATTATGGAAAGCAATGGGGTGGGAGATAAATTAAACAAGTACCATTGTCGTGTACCGTTCAGCTAAGTCTTTTAAATAAACAGTAACAGACAACAGCAAATTTGGAGTGGATCAAATTACACATGCATTTATTACTTGCAAGGGAAGACTACCTTTTATGTTAAGCCGTTGGTAGTTAGCTTCAATCTTACAGCTCAAAACAGATTATTTTTATACATTTACAGAGTCCAGTAATCATACACTTCATGACCTTGAGGTTGTTCAGTCTCCTAACTACATCCTGTTTTATCTCCGATTCGCCTTGCTTGAGCCCATTTGTCTTTGTCCTTGAAGCCTCTCCACCCTTCCCCTAACAGCTGTGTCTTGTTTTTCTGCTTTTAATCATGCAATGTCCAAGCACTCCCTGCTCTAGGTCACATACTCTTGCGAGCTTCTTATCCAGCCATATCAGCAAATTAGCAAAGCACCCTGGGATTACACAGGTTCCATTTTGTCATATTACAAATTACAAAGATTATTGATGTATTTCCACATTTTGCATCAAACTTCACTACAGTGGGTAAAACATTCCAGAAATAAGGATTCATACCAGGGTGTCCATTCCTATAACAGTATCTTATAACAGTGGGTTAGAAACTGTCCTTAAGACTGGTGACACCTGCTTTCAGGCTTTTGGGAGGAGAAAGAAGAAAGAATGTTGGGGGTGGGTGGGAATTTTGATAATGTTGGCTGCCTTACAGAATCAGTGAGAATGTAAGGAGGAACTGATGTAAGTATAAGAGCCAGGAAGTTACGTTGCACTTAAATAAGATGTTGCTAAGGGAGCATTTGGAGTATTGTAAATGGCTTTGGTCACCCTACATAGGAAAGATGTTATTAAGCTAGAACTTAAAGCTAGAAGTTATTGAACTGGTAGCATTGTAGAAAGATTTATCAGGATGCTGCCTGGACATAGAGGAAGAAAGTTTGCCTAGACTTGGACTTTTTTTATCTGGGAGTTTGAAGGGTGACCTGATAGAGGTGAACAAGGTCATGAAGGGCATGGATGGGTGAAAACACGAGGGGTGCGGAAAAGAAGATTTAAGACAAGTGGAAAGAGGCTCTTAAGGGCTATCGTGGGCAACTTCTTCACACAAAAGGAGATGTGTATTTGGAGTGAGTTCCCAGAGATATTAGTTGAGGTGTCATATTGACCATGGTTTTCGGTTGGGCGCTGGATGCTCGGAGAGATTCGGTGGGGGGTGGGCTCCAGTGCTCAGCCAGGGGCCGTGGTCTAGTGGTCAGCGACTTGGCCAGCTCCCCCACCGGACTTAGTCTGGTGAGGAGGGTGTGAGGACACCCAGCAGGACTAAAAAAAAACAAGACCTGACAAAGGGCGGATGAGCTCCTTGTGAGCCAACGGCCATCTTCCGTGGAAGAGATTAAAGTCTCACCACGTATCTACGAATCGTATGGTATGCACCTAGTTAGAAGAGACATGATGAACTTGGGTGCCGCACTGTATGCCTGGACCTGCCCAAGGCCTCTGCCTAAAGAAGGGCCGAGCTCGAAGAAGTGGCCGCGGCTGGAGGCCGACACGGCCTCAGGCTCGAGTTCGGCGGGGGTGGCGACGGGTGGTGCCAAGGCGGCCAGTGAGAACAAACTGGAGGAGAGGCTGTACTTGGTGCTGTCACAAGATCGAAGAAGATGGAGGTGCATAGCCGTCAACCCCGGATTTGGGATGGCACCCACTGACTGACTGACATATTGGCACTCTTTAAAAGCCATCTAGACAAGT
This sequence comes from Mobula hypostoma, assembly GCF_963921235.1. Taxonomy (NCBI): domain Eukaryota; kingdom Metazoa; phylum Chordata; class Chondrichthyes; order Myliobatiformes; family Myliobatidae; genus Mobula; species Mobula hypostoma. Next base: position 147,108,082 of record NC_086104.1, on the reverse strand, counting down.
ACATGGAGATATGGGCCGATGTTGGCAGATGAGACTAGCCTGCTAGGTAATACATTCAGCATGGACAAGTTGAGTGAAGCGGCCTGTTTCAAGTTGTATGACTCCATGACCATACAACTTGAAACAGGCCGCTTCACTCAACTTGTCCATGCTGAATGTATTACCTAGCAGGCTAGTCTCATCTGCCAACATCGGCCCATGAGAAGGACTCCAAGAAACAGGGATCCACCCCCTCATGTGTGCATTTCTCTCCTAGTCACACATCATTCTGACTCATAATTGTGCCACAGATACTTCATTATCTCTGGGTCGAAACCCTAGAACTTACTTGCCCAACACCCCTGTGGAACACCGTCACCATAAAGATGTAGCATCTCTACAAGCTAACTCACCATGTGCTCTACCCATCGCATGTATGAACCTCCCCTCCACTGAGCCTTTCTACACTTGCCACCATTCTGGGAAAGCAGCCAACATAATCAAGGACTCCCTTCCCTAGTCATTCTCTCTTTGCTTCCCATCCATCAGGCAGAAGATGCAAAAGATGCATTTATCAGCAGTCTCAGGGATAGCTTCTATCCCACTGTTAACAAACTCTTGAATAGACTTCACAGACGTTAAAGATGAACTTTTGATCTCCCAATCTACCTTGCTGTAGCCCTTTATTTGACCCTCTGCGCTGAACTTTCCCAGTAACTGGAACACTACATCCTGCAATCTCCTTTTCTGTGTTGATGTATCATATGTCTGGTCTGGTTTCCGTGTCTTTCCTCTGTCTGGTTGGCATGAAAAAAAAAATCACTGTACCTGTGTAAATATTAAGGCAAGGATACTAAATTCTGTTATTGCCAGTAACACCCAGCCCCTCATAAGCAAATTAAGAAAAATCACTGGATTTGAAGATTTAAATAAGGTCACAAAAATGATCCCAGAATTGAAAGGCGTATCATATATAAGCTTTTGATAGCTCTGGGCCTCTACTCACTGGAATCCAGAAGAATAAGGAGGAATCTCATTAAAATCTATCGAATGATGAAAGGCCTCAATAGAGTGGATGTGGAGAGGATGTTTGTTACGGTGGGGAAGTCCAAGACCAGAGGACACAGCCTCAGAATAGAAGGTCGTCCATTTAGAATGATGAAGAGGAATTTCTTTGGCTAAATAGTGGTGAATCGGTGGAATTTGTTGCCACAGGTGGCTGTGGAGGCAAAGTCATTGGGTATATTTAAGGCAGAGAGTGATAGACTGTTGATTAGTCAGGGCATGAAGGGATATGAGAAAGAAGGCAGGAGTTTGGGGCAGAGAGGGAAATGGATCAGCCATGATGAAATAGCGGAGCAGACTTGATGGGCCAAATGACCTAATTCTGCTCTTATGTCATAAGGTCTTTTGGTCTTATGAATGGATTTCCTTATGACTTGTTTCTGTGGTCATGTCATTTCCTCAGCAGTGGACAGCAAGGTTCATTGGCAAAAAATGGCAGTGATTGAAACTAGGCAAATTCCTGAGTCAGGAAGAATTTGCACTGGTTCAAGGGATTATATGATTGCCTTTGACAAAGAATTTCCCAGCTACTTCTTTCCGGACTTGATCACGGTCATATTTTTTCCCGGCAGTAATAGCACTGATTGATTGCAAATGGCATCGACCGGCCTTTCCAGTCCTTCCTCTCCCTCCTTTGTCAAGCCTTTGAAAGTGTCAGCTGTGGCTCAGTTGCTGATGCTGTCAAAAAGCTGTGGGTTCATATCCCAATTCAGTGGCTTTCCAACATATTCAGAGTAGTGCTAAGTGGGTGCTGCACTGTCAGTGCTGGGCTGCTGGTTTTTAAATAACACGTCAAACTAGGGCCTTGGCCGATACACTCAACAGCCACTTTATTAGGTACACCTGCTCGTTAATACAAATATCTAATTAGCTACGCAAACACGAGGAAATCTGCAGATGCTGGAAATTCAAGCAACACACATAAAAAATGCAGCAGGCCAGGCAGCATCTACAGGAAGAGGTACAGTTGACGTTTCGGGCCGAGACCCTTCGTCAGGACTAACTGAAAGAAGAAATAGTAAGAGATTTGAAAGTGGGAGGGAGAGGGGGAGATCCAAAATGATAGGAGAAGACGGGGGGTGGGGGGGGATGGAGCCAAGAGCTGGACAGGTGATTGGCAAAAGGGATACAAGGCTGAAGAGGGGAGAGGATCATGAGACAGGAGGCCTAGGGAGAAAGAAAGGGGAGGGGAGCCCAGAGGATGGGCAAGGAGTTATAGTGAGAGGGACAGAGGGAAAAAAAAAGATAGAAAATAAATAAAGAAAGAAAGAAAGGATGGGGTACGAGGGGGAGGTGGGGCATTAGCGGAAGTTAGAGAAGTCGATGTTCATGCCATCAGGTTGGAGGCTACCCAGACGGAATATAAGGTGTTGTTCCTCCAACCTGAGTGTGGCTTCATCTTGACAGTAGAGGAGGCCGTGGATAGACATATCAGAATGGGAATGGGACGTGGAATTAAAATGTGTGGCCACTGGGAGGTCCTGCTTTCTCTGGCGGGCAGAGCGTAGATGTTCAGCAAAACGGTCTCCCAGCCTGCGTCGGGTCTCACCAATATATATAAAGGCCGCATCGGGAGCACCAGACGCGGTATATCACCCCAGCCGACTCACAGGTGAAGTGTTGCCTCACCTGGAAGGACTGTCTGGGGCCCTGAATGGTGGTGAGGGAGGAAGTGTAAGGGCATGTATAGCACTTGTTCCGCTTACACGGATAAGTGCCAGGAGGGAGATTGGTGGGAACAGATGGGGGAACAAATGGACAAGGGAGTCGTGTAGGGAACGATCCCTGTGGAAAGCGGGAAGTGGGGGGAGGGAAAGATGTGCTTGGTGGTGGGATCCCGTTGGAGGTGATGGAAGTTACGGAGAATTATATGTTGGACCCGGAGGCTGGTGGGTGGTAGGTGACGACAAGGGGAACTTTATTCCAGGTGGGGTGGCGGGAGGATGGGGTGAGAGCAGATGTGCGTGAAATGGGAGAGATACATTTGAGAGCAGAGTTGATGGTGGAGGAAGGGAAGCCCCTTTCTTTAAAAAAAGAGGACATCTCCTTCATCCTGGAATGAAAAGCCTCATCCTGAGAGCAGGTGCAGTGGAGATGGAGGAATTGCGAGAAGGGGATGACATTTTGCAAGAGACAGGGTAGGAAGAGGAATAGTCCCGGTAGCTGTGTGAGTGTAAAGTGCTGTAGAATTCTGTGTTCTGTGTGTAATCCATAGGCTTATAGTAGATTGTTAGGGAATATTCTGGAGGTATAAAATTATGGGTAGCATAATGATAGATTAATTAAAATGAGAACCTGTGTTCATGAACGAAAACCTGTTCACAATTTAATCTCCAGCTGAAACTTGATGGTTAGTGAAGCCAGTTACTGGGTGTGGGAGCTCCTGAGTCTGTCTCATTGAAACTAGAGTCATAGTCATATAGCACTACAGCACGGAAGCAGGCTTTTCGATCTAACTATCTATTTATTTATTGAGATACTGTGCGGAATAGGTCATTTCAGCCCTTCGAGCGACGTTGCCCAGCGACCCCCGATTTAACCCTAGCCTAATCATGGGACAATTTACAATGACCAATTAGCCTCCCAACTGGTAGGTCTTTGGAATTTGGAGGAAACTGGAGCAATTGGATGAAACCCATGCGGTCATGGGAAGAACGTACCAACTCCTTACGGACAGTGGTGGGAATTGAACCCAGGCTGTTGGTACAGTAAAGTGTCGGCTAACCACTACACTACCATTCCACCCCATGCCGAACAATTGCTCTGCATAATCCCATCAGCCCGCACCTGGACTATAGGCCTGTATACCCCTCCCAGCCATGAACCACTTCTGCTGGCAGCTCATCCCACACTCTGAGGGAAGACGTTTGGCGTGTGGTGTTGGAAGGGTAGAGGTAGCCACAGAGGATAGGTGGTGACAGATGGAAGCAGCAAAGTGTTATGAATAATGGAAGCTCTTAGGAAAGCAAAAGATGGAGCATGGAACCAAATAAAGAAAGGCCACCTTCCTTTCTTTTCTGATTCCATTACCTCATACCACCCCTCGCAAGCCTCTCCTGATGGTTTTACCCTTCCCTCCTCCTGCCTGAGTCCATCTACCAATCAACCCCATCCCTCACCTGCCAGCTCTAGCTCCACCGCTTCCCCTCACCTCTTTATACGTCTAGATCTCCTCTTTTCTTTCAGTCCAGGTGAAGGGTCTCAACCCATAAGGTCATTCCCTCAGCAGATGTTGCCTTGACCCGTGGAGTTCCTGCAGTAGTATATTCATTATTTATTTATTGACATAGCACGGAATAGGCCCTTCTGGTCCTTCGAGTCACACTGCCAGCAATCCCCCGATTTAATCTTATCTGAATAACAGGGCAGCTTACAATGACCAGTTAACCTACTAACCGGTACGTTATTGAACTGTGGGAGGAAACCCACGCGATCATGGGAAGAATGTACAATCTCCTTACAGGCAGTGATGGGCATTGAACCCGGGTCACCTGTACTGTAAAGCGGTGTGCTAACAACTATGTAACCTGCTGCTCTGATTCCAGATTCCAGCACTTTAGGTTTTATGTGTCTTTTTGTGGTGTGTAAATTGGTTGCTTGCCCTGTATTTCAACTTGCAGAACTTGTGGTGTGGGTGGAGAATTGGTTAGCAGACAGGAAGCAAAGAGTGGGAATAAACGGGACCTTTTCAGAATGGCAGGAGGTGACTAGTGGGGTACCGCAAGGCTCAGTGCTGGGACCCTAGTTGTTTACAATATATATTAATGACTTGGATGAGGGAATTAAATGCAGCATCTCCAAGGTTGTGGATGACACGAAGCTGGGTGGCAGTGTTAGCTGTGAGGAGGATGCTAAGAGGATGCAGGGTGACTTGGATAGGTTGGGTGAGTGGGCAAATTCATGGCAGATGCAATTTAATGTGGATAAATGTGAAGTTATCCACTTTGGTGGCAAAAATAGGAAAACAGATTATTATCTGAATGGTGGCCGATTAGGAAAAGGGGAGGTGCAACGAGACCTGGGTGTCATTATACACCAGTCATTGAAAGTGGGCATGCAGGTATAGCAGGCGGTGAAAAAGGCGAATGGTATGCTGGCATTTATAGCGAGAGGATTCGAGTACAGGAGCAGGGAGGTACTACTGCAGTTGTACAAGGCCTTGGTGAGACCACACCTGGAGTATTGTGTGCAGTTTTGGTCCCCTATTTGAGGAAAGACATCCTTGCCATAGAGGGAGTACAAAGAAGGTTCACCAGATTGATTCCTGGGATGGCGGGACTTTCGTATGAGGAAAGACTGGATGAACTGGGCTTGTACTCATTGGAATTTAGAAGATTGAGGGGGGATCTGATTGAAACGTATAAAATCCTAAAGGGATTGGACAGGCTAGATGCAGGAAGATTGTTTCTGATGTTGGGGAAGTCCAGAACGAGGGGCCACAGTTTGAGGATAGAGGGGAAGCCTTTTAGGACTGAGATTAGGAAAAACTTCTTCACACAGAGAGTGGTGAATCTGTGGAATTCTCTGCCACAGGAAACAGTTGAGGCCAGTTCATTGGCTATTATTAAGAGGGAGTTAGATATGGCCCTTGTGGCTACGGGGATCAGGGGGTATGGAGGGAAGGCTGGGGTGTGGTTCTGAGTTGGATGATCAGCCGTGATCATAATAAACGGTGGTGCAGGTTCGAAGGACCGAATGGCCTACTCCTGCACCTATTTTCTATGTTTCTATGTCTTCACAGGGCCCTCATTCTTGTATAAGCTTGAAGGTAGGCAGATGCCCAACAGTCTTGTGCAGTTGCATTCCTTCTTCCTCAAGGAAGTGGGGGGCACGTCGACTCAGACCATGAGAGGCCAGCGTCGGGCATTTTCATGCCTTACAAGGCACAGATTGGAAGTCTGTGTGGGGCGCCATTCCTCGCACAGCCTAGAGCAATGTGCGATTAAGTGCCTTGCTCGAGGGCACAAACACGCCGCCACAGCTGAGGCTCGAACTAGCAACCTTGAGGTAACTAGACGAATGCTTTAACCACTTGGCCACGTGCCTTCCTCAAGGCTGTAAATTAATAAAGCTTATCGATTTCTTATAATATCCTGGTACATAATTCAAAAACTTGAGAGCATCAATGGCCATTGTGACTAATTTTTCTTACCAGGATCGCTAATAATTTTGGAACATAGGCCTTCATAAATCAAAGTATTGAGTACAGGAGATGGGATGTTATGTTGAAGTTGAAAAAGACGGTGATGAGGCCTAATTTGAAATATTGTGTGCAGTTTTGGTCACCTACCTACAGGAAAGATGTAAATAAGTTTGAAAGAGTTCAGAGAAAATTTACAAGGATGTTACCAGGTCTGGATGACCTGAGTTATATTGAAAGACTGAACAGGTTAGGACTTTATTCCTTGGGATGTAGAAGATTTGATAGAGGTATGCAAAATTATGAGGGGTATAAATTGGGTACATGCAAGCAGGCATTTTCCACTGAGATTGGGTGGGACTACAACTAGGTTAAGGGTGAAAGGTGAAAAGTTTAAAGGGAACATGAGGGGAAACTTCTTCACGCAGAGGGTAGTGAGAGTGTGGAACAAGCTGCCAGCACAAGTGATGCACGCAAGCCGGATTTCAATGTTTAAGAGAAATTTGGATAGGAACATGAATGATTGGGATATGGAGGGTTATGGTCTCAGTGCATAAGTCATAAGACCATAATTCCATTAGACATAAGCAGTATTAGGCCATTTGGCTCCTCGAGTCTACTCCACCATTCCATCATGGCTGATGGTGCCCAGTGCATCTGTAGATGTGAACTTCCCACTATTCAGGGCATTTACAAAGACAGGTTATAAAAAGGCCACGAAGGATCAGTGGGGACCGGAGTCACCCCAACCACAAACTGTTCCAGCTGCTACCATCCGAGAAACGGTACCACAGCATAAAAGTCAGGACCAAGAGGCTCTGGGACGCTTCTTCCACTAGGCCATCAGACTGTTTAATTTATGCTGATACAATTGTATTTCTGTGTTATATTGACTGTCCTGTTGTACATACAATTTATTACAAATTACTATAAATTGCACATTGCACATTTATATGGAGTCGTAACGTAAAGATTTTTACTCCTCATGTATGTGAAGGATGTAAGTAATAGAGTCAATTCAATATATTATTTCTCTCAACCCCATTCTACTACCTTCTTGTAGCTTTGGAAACCTGTACTAATCAAGAACCTTTCAACCTCTGCTTTAAATACACCCAATGACTTGGCTTCCATAGCCATCTGTGGCAATCAATTCCCCAGATTCACCACCATTTGGTTAAATCCATTTTTGAGGATATGCTCTCTGGTCCTAGACTCCCCTACAATAGGAAACATCCTCTTCACATCCACATTTGCTAGCTTTTAATAAGATCTCCCCCTCATTGTACTAAATTCCGGCAAATACAGGCCCAGAGACATCAATCATTCCTCATACATTAACCCTTTCATTCCCAGACTCATTCTGGTGAACCTCCTCCGGACCATCTCCAATGCCAGGACATTTTTTCTTGAAAACTGCTCACGATACTCTTCTTGGAATCATTATTGTGGTGGCTGATATTCAGTTCAGCATATCCAATCTGTTGGCATTAATAATCAGCTCCAAAGGCATGCTCACACTGTGGGGGTTGCCAGTTGGAAAACCAGACCAGTGGTCCACCAATACAGCAAGAGCTTATGGGGAAATCCAGTGCTACATCCCATTTCTGTCTTGAAAGCACTTGAAAGGCTACTTAATGCTTTGCTTAAGCAGCAGGTATTCTGAAGTATTTTGACCACCTCTGTTGCCATTTAACTAAACATCTCTTCAAGGATCTGCAGCAATGGCAGAGGGAAAGTATCTAAGATAAAAGCAGAAGGACATAAGATGTAGAAGTAGGAAGCCACTCACAATCCACTGAACAAACTCAGCGGGTCAAGCAGCATCTATGAAGGGAAAGAACATGTCGATGTTTCTTTCCTGATGCAGGATCTTAACCAGAAAGTTTGATATTATTGTTCCCTTAATAAATGCTGCTCGATCCGCTCAGCTGACTGTTGCCGCCTATTTCAGCATCTGCAGCCTCTTCAAAGTTCAGCGTAAATTTCTTATCAAAGTACATATATGTCACCATACACAACCCTGAGATACATTTTCTCGTGTGTATACTCAATAAATCTATAGAATAATAACCATAACAAAATCAATGAAAGACCACCCAACCTGGGAATTCAACTAGAGTGCAGAAGACAACAAACTGTGCAAATACAAAAAGGTAGTGTCTCCAGAAGTAGGAAGTCATTTGTCTCTTGTGCAAATGTTGTTATTCAATAAGATCAGGGCTATATGTTTATCAGTTCTCCTTCCTGCACTGACCCCGTATCTCTTGTTTCCTCTAAAATCCCCCAAAAATTGATGGAGACGGACATGAGAATCACGGAGGAGCATCTGGAGAAACTTCTGAAATGCCTGCTTCGCTGCCGCTGCTACTGTGCGATCGAGAATCTCCGGAGAGGAAGGCCCCAGATCCTTGGCTTTGCCTATTGCCTGTGGCCAGGGCCGGGGTCGAAGTGCTCGGCAGAGATGCTGCTCAGTGCTCAGTGTCGGAGGGCTGGTCGGAGGCTCGAAGTTTTCGGACAGACTCAGAGTCGGACTGTGGTCGGGTGCTTCCAGGATGCTGTATCAGCAAGTTTGCGGTGCTGGAAGCTCATGGCAGGGGAGAGTTTCTCCCTTCAACCGTCTGCGTGAGATGATGGGACTTTCGAGAGACTTTGAGACTTTTTTTTACTGTGCCCATGGTCTGTTCTTCATCAAGTTACGGTATTGCTTTGCACTGTCGTAACTATATGTTATAATTATGTGGTTTTTGTCAGTTTGTTTTACTCTTGGTTTGTCTTGTGTTTCTGTGATATCATCCTGGAGGAACAAATTGTATCATTTCTTAATGTATGCATTACTAAATGACAATAAAAGAGGACTGTGTGTCCTCATAATCTAAAAAAAAATTACCTGACTTTGACTTGAAACACCGTAGGTAGTGAATTATAAAGATTGATCATCATCCAGATGAAGAAATTACATCCCATTTCTGTCTTGAATGTTTGCTTTTTGTTCTCGAGACTCTTTCCCCACAAGGAGAAAGCATATCACGCATTTATCTGAGAAAAAGGGAATATCTCTGATATGGTGAAACCAAATGGGTAAGTCTTACTCTGCATTGCTACCACAAAACAATGGATTTCATGAAATGTCAATGATAATGCACATGATTCTGATTCTGAATCAGTAAGACATTTAGAGACAGATTATGTTTCTTTGCCTGTGTTATGTGTTGTTGATAGCAATGTTGTGGAACATGAACAATAGGTTAGACTATACTGCTGGAGAGAGTGAAAACTGAGCCAATATCATAGATGGGAGGATGGCTGACAGAAATGGCCATTTCAAGTATGGGCAGAAAGAAAGAGCATGTTGTCTAAAGTTGAAGAATTCAGTATTGAGACATGCAGGTTGTAACATGCTCAGGGCAGGCTTGAAGAATGACACCTCATTTGTTAAATTCTCCCGGGGGATGCGTCTAGCTCATGATAAAGAGAAATCATTATGGAATGACTCACTTCTGTCCCAAAAATCCCAAAAATCATAGGAACTTAGCCCTTGAATTCCCATGAGCAACCCACAAAACTAGTGGTTTAATGGTTTCACAAAATCCACTTGGACAGTTGGAAACAAGAGTTTTTAAACAAAATAAAATGTTCTTACTTTTATTGAATGAGAAAGGTGCTGTACAGAATTTTGACTTGGGATCGAAGGAGGGCAATAGTGTGTGTAACCAAACAATTCAATGCACGCATTGATGCAGCTAGAAGTACCACTGCCTCACAACACCAGAGACCTGCATTCAATCCTGAACTTTAATGCTGTCTATGTGGAGTTTGCACACTCTCCTCGTAACCTCACGTATTTCCACAGGTGCTCTATATATGGTTTACCACATTCTAGTTTCCTCCCACATCCCAAATGTGGGCAGGTTGGTGAGTTACTTGGTCACTGTAACTTGCCCCTAATGTGTAGGTCCCTGCCACTAAATTGATCTACAAGAGGTGTTGTCTCAAAAGAAAACACTTATCATCAAAGACCCCTATCATTCAGGTCGTGACTTCTTTTCACAGCTACCATCAAGCAGGAAGTACAGAAGCCTGAAGTCAAAGTTAAAGAACTGCTACTTCCTTTGACACATCGAGTTCTGGAAACATACCGTACAATCCCAATCACTTATTCAACATAACAACACTGTGACTACTTCGAACACTTTGCAGTTTGTTTATTTTTTATTGTCACAGGAAAGCAGTATCCATCATCAGGGACCCCCATCACCCAGTTCATGCCCTCTTTTCACTGCTGCCATCAGGAAGAAGTTACAGTACAGGAGCCTTAGGACTCACACCACCAGGTTCAGGAGCAATGATTACCCCTCAGCCATCAGGCATTTGAATCAGAGGGCGTAGCTTCACTCAACTTCACTTGCCCTATCACTGAAATGCGCCCACAACCTATGGGCTCACTTTCAAGGATTCTTCATCCCGTGTTCTCCATAGTGTCAAGGACATCTTCAAGGAGCAATGCCTCAAAAAAAGGAGCATCCTTTATTAAGGACTCCTATCACCCAGGTCATGCCTTGTTCTAATTACTACCACCAGGAAGGAGGTGCAGGAACCTGAAGGCACACACTCAATGATTCAGGAATAGATTATTTCCCTCTGCCATCAGATTTCTGAATGGACACTTGACACATGAACACCACTTCACTACTTTTTAAATTTCTATTTTACCCTACTTATTTAATTTAACTATTATATATATTTACTGTAATTCACACGTTTTCTATTATTATGTATTGCATTGTACTGCTGCTGCAAAGACAACAAATTTCATGACATATCCTGCTGACATTAAACTTGATTCTCATTTGTTGCTAATTTATTTATTATTGTTATTTCTTTCTTTTTATATTTGCAGAGTTGGTTGTCTTTTGCACAAATTGCTGCGGTCTTTCATTGATTCTATCGTGGTTATTATTCTATTATGAATTGATAGAGTATGCCCAAAATAAAATGATTCTCAGGATCATACAAAGTGACATATATATATTTTGATAATAAATTTACTTCGAACTTTGTGTTCTTTTTGTACAATTGTTGTATAATTTATGTATACATTTATTCGATTTATGTTTTTCTTCTGAATTTTGAGTCTTTAACATTATATACCTGTGATATTACTGCAGGAATGTTTGTTATTTCACCTTTGCATACACGAGTGATTGACAGTAAACTCAACTGGATTGGGCTTGAGATGGATAGTTGTATCTGGGAAGTATTGGAACAAAGAACATAACATAATACAAACTCTTCTGCCTACGATGTTGACCCGACCTTTAAACCTACTCTAAGATCCATCTAACTCTTGCCTCCCCCATGGCCCTCCATCTTTCTATCATCCATGTATCTATCTAAGAGTTTCTTAAGTGCCCCTAATGTATCTGCTTCTACCATCACCCTTGACAGTGCATTTTATACATCCAACACTCACTGTGTAAAAAAAAACTTACCTCTGACATCACCTCTGTACCAATTGTCTTAAAATTATAAACACGAAGAAGTCTGAAAATGCTGGAAGTAGATTAGATTAGATTAGATTATGAGGACACGCAGTCCTCTTTTATTGTCATTTAGTAATGCATGCATTAAGAAATGATACAATATTCCTCCGGTGTGATATCACAGAAACACAGGACAGACCAAGACTGAAAAACTAACAAAAACCACATAATAACATATAGTTACAACAGTGCAACAATACCATAACTTGATGAAGAACAGGACATGGCACAGTAAAAAAGGTTCAAAGTCTCTCAAGTGTCCTACATCTCATGCAGATGGGAGAAGGAAGAAAACTCTCCCTGCCATGCCCGACCACAGTCCGACTCTGAGTCGTCTGAAAACTTTGAGCTCCGATCAGCCCTTCGACACCGAATACCGAGCACCATCTCTGTCGGACGCTTCGACCCCAGCCTCGGTCACCAGCAGCAGGCAAAGCCGGGGATTTTGGGGCCTTCCCTCCAGAGATTCTCGATCGCACAGTAGCAGCGGCAGCAAACTGGGCATTTCAGAAATTTCTCCAGATGTTCCTCTGTGCCTTCTTACGGCTGTCTCCATCAAATCAGAATTGTCCATGGACCCTATTTAACAAATACGATATCATTTCACTGGAGAACTGCGCACGCTGCATCGCGCCGCCATCTTCTCCTCCCGCTTACTAAACTGAAAATCCATATCCATCTTAAAATTATGCCTCTTGCATTAGCCACTTTTGCCGTCGGAAAAAGTTTCTGCCTATCTGCTCAATCCGCTATTGTCTCATACATTTCCATCAAGTCACCTCTCATCCTCCTTCACTCCAAAGAGAAAAGCCTTAGTTTATTTAACCTGCCATTACATGCCATGTCACATGACATGGGTAATCATGATCTTCCATCTATCTGTAAGACGATGACTGTTCTTGGCAATTTTTTTTCCAGAAGTGGTTTGGCATTGCCTTCTAGTCTTGGGGTAGGATGACAAAAAGATGGTGGAGAGATGTTGATTGCTGCTTTAGATGGAAGCAGTATCATTCTCTGTACAGAGATGACTAAAATCTCTTTACAAATCAGCGGACCAACTGGCCTGGCTTTCAGGTTTCGTCTAGTGAGGCTGAATGCCAGTGGTGCCTTCGGAGAAACACAGAGGCAGCAAGCTCAATTGGTGTCCGTCAGGAATGCTCTCACCATTGATGGCTAGGATCCAACATGCATTTTAATTACCTATTAACAGGTTGTGAAGCTGATGAAGAGTGTTGAAGGTGGTGTTATGGTCTAGCAGCACTGGGCTTATCCATCTGCCTTTGTTGCTTTTTTTAAAGAGAGATGAGGCAAACAACATTTCAGGTCTTCGTCTGCCACATTGTTAGCAGGGTAACGATGTGCTGGAAGAATCCAGTAATAGGTAGCCATATCGACATAGTGAGTTATTCAGTAACACACTCTGATACATTAGCTTTACAGCCCAGAAGACTATGACACATCAGTCTTCCTGATACTCAACACCTACCTCCAGAAAAGATATCAATAAGACTCAATGAAAATTTACAAGATGTTGCTGGGATGTGAGAACCTGAGTTATAGGGAAATTTTGAATATTCTCTGGAGTGGGAGAATAAAGGGATATTTGATAGCAGCATAGCAAATTGTGAGAGGTGAAAAGTTAAATGCAAGGAGGCTCCTTCTATTGAGGTTGGGTGAGACCAGAACTATAGGTCATGGGTTAAGGGTGAAAGGTGAAATGCTTAAGGTGAAGATGAGGGAAACTTCTTCATTAAGTGGTATGGAAACCCTCTGGAAGTGGTTGATTTCAACGTTTAAGATAAACTTGGATAGGTACATGGATGGGAGTGGTATGGAGGGCTGCGGTTCAGGTACAGGTCTATGGGACGAGGCAGAATAGTTTGGCATGGACTAGCTGGGCTGAAGGGCCTGTTTCTGTGCTGTAGTTGTCTATGACGCCAAAGCAATGGGAGCTATTCACCTCTTCCAACCTGCCACTCCACTTAATATAGTGGTGGCTGATCTACCCTAACCCTCAGCTCTTTCTCTGTGCCAGATCCCCATTGCCCTTCTTCTCATTATTACCAACATGGCGGAGGTAGAGGATCTCAAAGACCAATGATTTAGGAACACCTTCTTCTCCTTTGCCATCAGATTTTTGAAGAGCCATGAACCCAAGAACATTACCTCACTAATCCTATTTTGCACTATATATTTATTGTAACTTGTAGTAACTTTATACCTTGCACAAAACAAGGAATTTGTATATTATGAAGAAAGCAACATTCAATGCCCCAAAACACAGACTCTTGCTAGGTGCCTGGAGATGCCGAGAAGGGTGGCATATATGGTCAAAGTAAGTGTGGGGAAGATTCCTTAAAAATCATTAATTAGTTTAGAACAATTTTGTGAGCATTACAACAAAAATTCCTAATTTTAGCATAGAAAGCCAACAGGCAGCATCTGTAGAAAGAATTAAGGTTTCAGATCTGAGATCAAATAGATTAACATTAAGCCATTTCGTCTACCTACCACGTTATTTGTCTTACCCTTTCAGAGATATTCCCTTTGCTCTCTCACCCCACCCCTCATTTCTCTCCCACCTTCCCTCTAAGTATCTCTTTCTTTCCTCATTTTGTTAAAGGGTCCTGATCCTGAAAACTTATTCTGGTTCTCTCTCCACCCATGCTGCCTGACCTGCTGAGTGTTTCCAAGGTTTTTGATTTTTATTTCAGATTTCCAGCATATTAAACCTGATTCTGGTTCTGAAAAAAAAGTTTAAAATAGTAAATTTGTAATTCTAGAAAATATACATTGTATTCAAGATACTTCTGACACTTTGCTTTTTGTCATAGCAGCATGCAACTTTTACGGGAGACACAAGAGGCTGGAGATGTGGGAATCTGGACACTAAGCTGGAGGAACTCAGCAGGTCAGGCAGGGACTTAACCTCAAATGGTGACCATCGTTTTCCGCTACAGATGCAACAAACTGAGCTGTTTGTTTGTTGCCTGCAACTTTTAATTCTACTTGAGTAGCCGAACAACCAATTGCTTAAACAGTCCACCCACAAGACAGCATCCATATGTACAATGTAGCAAAGGTTCAAAGGTTAATTTTATAAGCAAATTACGCACACAGAATACAACTCTGAGATTCGTCTGTTCCAGATAGCCATGAAATACAGAAAAATCATGGAGTCGTTGAAAGAAAAGACATCAAACAAACCAAAAAGATAAGGAAAAAGAAACACTCCAACCCCCCTCTTGCACAATAACTGACCGATTGCCTAGCTGGACACGGCTACTAAAACATCTAACCCTTCACCCCAAGCTCCTCCTACGCAAAAAAAAACACCGACAATAACATCAAATCCCAACCCCTCTCTCGCACATAAAAATCCAACAGATCGTTCACACAGCAAAACATCAAGAACATCAGACTCCCAAATCCCCAAACCCTCCCTCGCCCGAAAAACGTAACCCATTGCCCACCTACCAATTGACAGCAAGAAAGAAAATGCAGAAAAACCGAAGGAGACCAATATAAACTACAGTCCACAACAACAATCACATTGGGAATGGATGGGATGTACCCCAGGCTACTGTGAGAGGCGAGGGAGGGGATTGCTGAGCCTCTGGCATTGATCTTTGCATCATCATTGGGGACGAGAGAGGTTCCAGAGGATTGGAGGGTTGCAGATGTTGTTCTCTTATTCAAGAAAGGGAGTAGAGATAGCCCAGGAAATTATAGACTAGTGAGTTTTACTTCAATGGTGGATAAGTTGACGAAAAAGATCTTGAGAGGCAGAATTCATGAATATTTGGAGAGGCATAAAGCAGGTCTTATGAGCTTGATTGAATTTTTTGAGGATGTGACTAAACACATTGATGAAGGTAGAGCTGTAAATGTAGTGTATATGGATTTCAGTAAGATATTTGATAAGGTACCCCATGCAAGGCATATTGAGAAAGTAAGGATGCATGGGATCCATGGGGACCTTGCATTTGGATCCAGAACTGGCTTGCTCACAGAAGGCAAAGAGTGGTTGTAGATGGCTCATATTCTGCATGGAGGTCAGTGACCAATGGTCTGCCTCAGGGGACTGTTCTGGGACCCTTCTCTTCGTGATTTTTATAAATGACCTGAATGAAGAAGTGAAGGGATGGGTTAGTAAATTTGCTGATGACACAAAGGTTGGAGTGTTGTGGATCGTGTGGAGAGCTGTCAGAGGTTACAGCGGGACATCAATAGGATGCAAACTGGGCTGAGAAGTGGGAGATGGAGTTCAACCCAGATAAGTGTGAGGTGGTTCATTTTGATAGGTTAAATATGACGGCAGAATATAGTATTAATGGTAAGACTCTTGGCAGTGTGGCGGATCAGAGTCCATAGGACACTCAAAGCTGCTATGCAGCTTGATTATGTGGTAAGAAGGCATACGGTGCACTGACCTTCATCAACCATGGGATTGAGTTTAAGAGCTGAGGTAATGTTGCGGCTATATAGGACCCTGGTCAAACCCCACTTGGAGTACTCTGCTCAGTTCTGGTCACCTCACTACAGTAAGGACGTGGAAACCATAGAAAGGGTGCAGAGGAGACTTACAAGGATGTTGCCTGGATTGGGGACCATGCCTTATGAGAATAGGTTGAGTGAACGCGGCCTTTTCTCCTTGGAGTGGCGGAGGATGAGAGGTGGCCTGATAGAGGCGTATAAGATGATGAGAGGCATTGATCATTTGGATAATCAGAGGCTTTTTCCCAGGGCTGAAATGGCTAACATGAGAGGGCACAGTTTTAAGGTGCTTGGAAGTAGATGCAGAGATGTCAGCGGTAAGTTTTTTATGCAGAGAGTGGTGAGTGCGTGGAATGGGCTGCTGGCAACGGTGGTAGAGGCAGGTACGATAAGGTCTTTTAAGAGACACCGGGAGAGGTACATGGAGCTTAGAAAACTAGAGGGCCTGTATTGTGCTGTAGGTTTTCTGTGTTTCCATGTTTCTACTGTATGTCTTGGAATTTAGGGCACTCCTTTGTTCTGCTGCTCCTGAACCAGCGCGGGTAACTTCAGCTATCTTCAAAACCAAATATTTTTCGCATTTTCACAGTTTGTCTTCTTTTCCATATTGGCTGTTTGTCAGTCTTTGAGCACGATATATCATCGATTCTATTATATTTATTTGCACCTCCTGTGAATACCAGCAAGAAAATGTAACTCAAGGTAGTGTATGGTGACATATATGTAGTTTGGTAATAATTTTTTTTTGTAATTTGTAATCCTGCAAAATATTTTACGCTTCTCCGCTGAAAGTTAAAACTTCCTACAGGTCGGATGTCAAGATTTAAGAGAAATTTGGATAGGTATATGAATGGGAGGGGTGTGGAGGACTATGGCCTGGGTGTAGATTGATGGGAGTAGGCAGAATAATGTATCAGCATGGACAAGCTGGGCTGAAGGTCCCTGTTTCTATGCTGTCGTGTTCTGTGACTCTAAGATGGAAATTCAGCCGATTCTACCAGTAGTAAAAATACTTAACAAGCAACTTTCTCCACAATGATTATGTAGAAGTTCTTGACAGATCTGTTGGAAGCATTGTCATTGTTCTTATTCAGCGAACATCTTCAATCAAGACGTTGGCTAAATTCAAATTAATAATACTTTTTTGTGATACTATTCAGGGGAAAATAAACCTTTTTGGATAGATATCTCTGACAATGCAAGATAATTGGCACTTAGGGAAAGAAATAAAGAATTTGTATTTCTACAGTGCCTTTCATGACTTCAGGGCCATTCCAGAGCACTTTATACACAATGAAGTGCTTTCAAAATGTAGTCACTATTGTCATGTCAGATACATGAGTGCTGAATCGTGGACAGTTTTGAAATTGTATGACCAAACAATTTGCTTATTGATGCGGGCTGAAGATTAGGAGGAATATCCACATACTGCATAATTAAAATGATATAACTTTAAATTACTTGAACAGTATGCATGACAATGTAAAGTAATTGACCGTTAAAATGCATATTGTGTAATGGGAGCTAAACAATAATCATTCCCATTACTTTATTTGGTGCTTCCCTTCCTACGGAATGGCTTCTTTTGCAAACTTCTCCAAGCTTAAAGGGAATTTGTGACACTTATTTGCCCCTGAAGAGGATTTTTTTAATCCTCTAAAGATGATTTATCAGGTCATTCAGTGATCTAATGAGAGCTTTTTGTTTCAAATTGTATGCTCAACTGTGCATCAGCTAGCATCCAGCTGTATTCAAACTGGACTGGTACTTGTTTAGAAGAATGAAGGGGAGGGGAATCTCATTGAAATCTATCAAATATTAAAAGGTCTGGATAGAGTTGATGTGGAGAGGATGTTTCCTATAGTGGGGGAGTCTAGGACCAGAGGGCACAGCATCAGAATACAAGGATGACCCTTTAGAATGGAGATGAGGAGGAATTTCTTTACATAGAACATAGAATATAGAAATTTACAGCATATTACAGGCCTTTTGCCCACAATGTTGTGCCGACCATGTAACCTACTCTAGGGACTGCCTAGAATTTCCCTAGCACATAGCCCTCTATTTTTCTAAGCTCCATGTACCTCTCTAAGAGGCTCTTAAAAGACCCTATTGTATCCGCTTCCACCACCATCATCGCAGCGCATTTCATGTACCCACCACTCTCTGTGTGAAAAACTTACCTCTGACAACCCCTCAGTACCTACTTCTAAGCACTTTGAAACTATGCCCCCTCATGTTAGCTATTTCAGCCCTGGGGAAAAAGCCTCGGGCTATCCACACGATCAGTGCCCCTCATCATCTCATACACCTTGATCAGGTGTCCTCTCATCCTCCGTCGCTCCGAGGAGAAAAGGCCAAGTACACTCAACCTATTCCCGTAAGGTATGCCCTCTAATCCAGGAAACATCCTTGTAAGTCTCCTTGTAAATTCTTTAGCCAGAAGGTGATGAGTCTGTGGAATTCATTGCCATGGACGGCCATGAAGGGCAAGTCATTGGGTATGTTTAAAATGGAGGTTAAAAAAAGTTCTCCTTCCAAGAGCACCACAACTTTGTCATAATTTGAAGGCTTGCACGCCTCAATGACCTGGAAAGCCATGTTGGTTGGAGTCAGGGCTTTATGCTTTGGCTCTTGGTAATAACATAAGAAATAGGAGCAGGAGTCGGCCATCTAGCCCGTTGAGCCTGCTCCACCATTCAGTAAGATCTTGGCTGATCTGGCCATGGATTCATCTCCACCTACCTGCCTTGCTACCCATAACCATTAATTCCCTTACTAGGCAAAAAACTATCCAACCTGGTCTTAAATATATTTACTGAGGTAGCCTCCACTGCTTCATTGGGCAGAGAATTCCACAGATTCACCACTCTCTGGAATAGGAATTCCTCCTCCTAAATCTACTCCCCTGAAACTTGAGGCTATGTCCCCTGGTTCTAGTCTCACCTACCAGTGGAATCAATTTTCCTGCCTCTATCTTATTTATCCCTTTCATAATTTTATATGTTTCTATAAGATCTCCTCTCATTCTTCTGAATTCCAGAGAGTACTGTCCCAGGTGACTCAATCTCTCCTCATAGTCTAACCCCTTCATCTCTGGAATCAACCTGGTGAACCTCCTCTGCACCACCTCCAAAGCCAGTATATCCTTCCTCAAGTAAGGAGGCCGGAACTGCGCGCAGCATTGCAGGTGTGGCCTCACCATAACCTTTGTGCTCTTAAATTCAAAACCTTCTAGCAATGAAGCAAATTTGCCTTCTTGATTGCCTGCTGCACCTGCAAACCAGTCTTTTGTGATTCATGCACAAGCACACCCAAGTCCCTCTGCATAGCAGCATGCTGCATTTTTTTTAACCATTTAAATAATAATCTGATCTTCTAAGGTCACCCAAGCCAAACAGTCCAAAGAGCAGAAGCCACACTAAGAGTGGCCCACTGATCCTTCAGGTCTGGGAGGTTCAGCTCAGGACTAACAACTCTGAATGGTAAAACAAAATTGTTATGGAAACAGAAATGAAGAATCCTTCTACATCTGAGTGTGATGGTATTCCTGAGTCTCCACCTGGGACTTGCATGTCTGACAGTGGTGAAAACTGAGTGGAAGTGACTGACGTGGTGAAGGAAGCTTTGAACACCATCAGAGGTGAAGTGTCTTTATTGCTGTCTAAAACGGCTGTGGCTTAAGAAGCAGTAAGTAAAAAAGTGAAAGGTTCTTGATTAGTAAGGGTGTTAAAAGTTACAGGATAGGTCCTCTAAAATGTTAGCACTAACATTTGATTTATTTTACATTCGGGGACATGGAGCTCACGGGCATCAACAGCATCTATTTTCCGTCTCTAATTGTTCTTGAATTGAGGAGAATGTGAAGAGTCAACTGCATCAGTAGATCAGGAAACACATAGGGGCCAGGTTGACTAAAGACAACAGATTTTCACCCCTCTGGGCAGTTTAAGAATTAGATGACATTATATGTTTCATACTCTACTGAGATAGCTTTTTGTTTAAATCGCATTTTTAAGTAATTACCAGATCTAAATTCCCTTGGTGATATAGAGTGGATCTCGTGCGTTTGGATTGATGGTGCAGAATACAGGCTGCAAATCTAGAACTTTAATCACAACGATACTGAGGGTAAACACTGAGTGGAACAACAGAATAGGGTTTAGAAGGCACTGATCATGCTGTTTTGTGAGCAGTTTTGGGTCCTTACCTAAGAAAGGATATGCTGGCATTGAAGAGTGTCTAGAGGAGATCCATGAGAATAATCCCAGGAATGAAGGGGTTAATGTATAAGAACATAAAATATCGGAGCAGAATTAGGTCATTTGGCCCATCAAATTTGTTCTGCCTTTTCATCGTAGCTGATCCATTTTCTCTCTCAGTCCCCATCTCCTGCCTTCTCCCCATTTCCCTCCATGCCCTGACTAATCAAGAATCTATCAATCTCTGCTTTAAAAATACTTAAAAACTTGGCCTCCACAGCCACCTGTGGGAATGAATTCCATAGATTCACCACTCTCTGGTTAAAGAAATTCCTCCTCATCTCCATTCTAAAAAGACAGCCCTCTATTCTGAGGTTGTGTCCTCTGGTCTTAGACTCCCCCATCATAGGAAACAACCTGGTAGATGGGATTGCAAAGAAAGCTTTTGGCACATTGGTTCTTCAATAATCAAAGTACTGAGTACAGGAGATGGGGTAATATGTTGAAGTTATATAAGACATTGGTGAGGCCTAATATGGAGTATCAGATTTAGGCCAGTTAGAAGAGTGGGCTGAAAGATGGCAGATGGAGTTTAATGCTGAAAAATGTGAGGTGCTACATTTTGGTAGAACTAATCAAAATAGGACATACATGGTAAATAGTAGGGAATTGAAGAATGCTTTAGAACAGAGGGATCTAGGAATAATGGTGTATAGTTTCCTGAAGATGGAATCTCATGTGGATAGGGTGGTAAAGAAAGCTTTTGGTTTGCTGGCCTTTATTAATCAGAGCATTGAGTATAGGAGTTGGGATGTAATGTTGAATTTGTATAAGGCATTGGTAAGGCCAAATCTGGAGTATTGTGTACAGTTCAGGTCACTGAATTATAGGAAGGATGTCAATAAAATTGAGAGAGTACAGAGGAGGTTTACTAAAATGTTGCCTGGGTTTCATCTCCTAAGTTACAGAGAAAGGTTGAACAAGTTAGGTCTTTATTCTTCGGAGTGTAGAAGGTTGAGGGGTGACATGATAGAGGTGTTTAAAATTATGAGGGGGATTGATAGAGTTGACTTGGATAGACTTTTTCTATTGAGAGTGGGGAAGATTCAACCAAGAGGACATGGGTTGAGAATTAGAGGACAAAAGTTTAGGGATAACATGAGGGGGAACTTCTTTACTCAGAGAGTGGTAGCTGTGTGGAACGAGCTTCCAGCAGAAGTGGTTGAGGCAGGTTCGATGTTGGTGTTTAAAGTTAAATTGGATAGATATATGGACAGGAAAGGAATGGAGGGTTATGGGCTGAGTGCAGGTCAGTGGGAATAGAACAGGGTTAGAGTTCAGCATGGACGAGAAGGGCCGAGATGTCCTGTTTCTGTGCTGTAATTGTTATATGGTTATAACTTCTCCACATCTACTCTATCGAGGCCTTTCCATATTCGAGATAACCCCTCATACTTCTGAATTCCAGTGAGTACAGGCTCAGAGCCATCAAAAGCTCTTCATATGACAAGCCTTTCAATCCTGAAATAATTTTTGTGAACCTCCTTTGAACCCTCTCCAATGGTAATACATTTTTTCTCAGATAAGGGGCCCAAAACTGCTCACAATATTCCAAGTGAGCCCTCTACTGTGCTTCATAAAGCCTCAATATTATATCCTTTCTTTTTATATTCTAGTCCCCTTGAAATGTGAATGCCAGTATTACCTTTGCCTTCCTCACCACAGACACAACCTGCAAATTATCCTTGAGGGAATCCTGCAAGAGGACTCCCATGTTCCTTTGCATTTTAGAGTTTTGAATTTTCTGTCCATTTAGAAAATAGTCTTTATTTTCATTTCTTCTACCAAGGTGCATGACCACACACTTCCCGACACTGTATTCCATCTTCCACTTCGTTACCAATTCTCCTAATCTATCTAAGTCCTTCTGTAGCCTTTTTACTTCCTCAAAACTATCCTGCCCCTCCATCTATCTTCGTATCATCCGCAAACTTAGTCACAAAGCCATCAATTTCATCATCCAAATCATTGATATATAACATAAAAAGAAGCAGTCCCAACAGAGATCCATGTGGAACACCATTATTTACTGGCAGCCAGCCAAAAAAGGCCCCTTTTATTCCCACTCTTTGTCTCCTGCCCATGCTTTATCAATGCCAGAATCTTTCCTGTAATTCCATGGGCTCTTAGCCCGTTAAGCAGCCTCATGTGCAGTACCTTGTCAAAGGCCTTCTGAAAATCCAAGTACACAGCATCCACCAAATCGCTGTTGTCTATCCTAAGGAGCATTTGATGGCTCTGAGTCTGGACTCAGGGGAGTTTAGAAGATTGAGGGGGATCTCATTGAACTCTATTGAATATTGAAATGTATAGACAGAGTGAATATGAAGAGGATGTTTCCTATGGTGGGGGGAGCCTATGACCAGAAGACAAAGCCTCAGAATAGAGGGGTGAGGGCATCCCTTTAGAACAAAGATGAAGAGGAATTTCTTTAGATAGAAGGTGGTGAATCTGTGGAATTCATTGCCACAGACAGCTGTGAATACCAAGTCATTGGACAAATTTAAAGCGGTTCTTGATTAGTGAGGCTGTTCAGGTTATAGGGACAAGGCAGGGTGATGGGATTCAGAAAGATAGTAAATTAGTCATGATGGAATGATGGAGCTAACTCGAAGGGCTGAATGGCCTTATCTTGCTCCTAAGTCTTACAGACTTATGGTCTAACGTGTCCTTGACAACTGAGATCCGCTGCATCATCTTTTTGTAATAATCATATGGTCCAGCTTATACCAAACAATAAGATATAGACCAGGCGTGGCAAAACTGTGCCATGACTGCCCAAAATAGCACGTATAAAAATTTTGTTGGCATCTGGCAAGTGGCTCTGCCCCTCAACTCTTCAAACCCAACCCACAATAAAGAGATTGATAATGATTATCTTTACCTCCAAATGAAGCAGCAAAAGATTTCTTACAATCTGAGAGCACTGACATGTTTTCAGAGTGTCAATACGTTTGGATATGCCCCAAGTGTGAAGCGAGAGAGAGATCCTGAAGCAGGTTGACAGTTCACTGACTTTAATGAGAGCTGTTGCAGAATTGAAAGGAAAAGGAAAACAATAAATGCTAGGCCAACAGAACCGTTAACTGAACTCTCAAACTGAAAGTTAAATGCCAACAACACGAAAGGAAGCAATAACTAAGTGAATACCGATCCTTTACAGAGTCTGTCAGAATGGTAGTCCTCTTTCCCAGACAGCGACGAGGGTAAGCAGCGAGCATAAACGTTGCTGTGCTTTTGGTCAAGTCTCATCAAGACTAGAATAAAAAGAAGGGAGTTAAATACCACCATAAAGAAACAGTAATCAGCAGGATCGTGCATAATCATGAGTGCGATTGCTAAACTGGTTCCGCAGCCCACCTGTGCAGGCGCGTCGGTCCTACAGCAGAGTCGATGGCTGTGTTACAGAGGAAATGTCTCAAGCTCGCTTTTTCCAGCTAGGTGGCTGTGATAACACTTGACATTGGATGATAAGTTCACACAGACCTGGTGTACACATCAGTATTTGGATAGTAAACAGCTACAATAATAATACTATTTGGAAATGGTGCAGTTTTTGTCTTCTTAAATTTATATTTGCCATTTTGAAAATTTTATAATTTCAAACAAGTTTTCTAAAACACTTTATATCAGTCTTTCTCTGTTATACTTTTTATCATAGAGTAGATGCTCCTCCAAACGGGTTAACAAACACAAGTTAAAAATGAGCTAATTTAATCGACAAATGCTCCATTGCTTCACTTATTGCACAATAATGAATAAATGTAAATAAGCAACAGGACTCAACCTTTCTCTTTAAAATCATCTAAAACTATTTTTACTGATTCAGTAATCAATGATAATCTCAGCTCAAAAGTTACCAAGGCACGCAAAAGAAATTTTTAGAAGATTATCACCAATTTAGCATGCACTCTTTAAAAAAATTCAACTTCCCTGGTCCCATCTATTTTTTCTGCCTTGAAGACAAACAGACTGCAGATGCTGGAATCTGGAGCAAAAAAGAACGAACAACTGGAGGAACACCGCAGGTCAGGCGACATCTGCGGAAGGAAATGGAAGTCAACGCTTCAGATCTGAACTTTTATCGAGACTGCTAAATGGCTGAACCTGAAATGTTTGTTGTCCATTTCCTTCTACAGATGTTGCCTGACCCTTGAGTTCCTCCAGCTGTTTGTTTTCTTGTAAGACAGCCAGCGGGATTTATCTTGCAGCATCCACTCCATTGAGTTAAACAGTTATAAGTCTGTGCTTTATTACACGGAGTAAGCTCGTGATGAGGGAACCTTGTGTTGGAAGTGGCTTGACACAGAAGGAAAAGCTAAACCAAAGCTTGAGCTATCTGCCTGATTGATGTTGAAGCAATTGATGAAGCCTCTGACATCTTTCTGTAAATCAATGCCATTGAAGCAGAAAGCTTATCTGATTGCTTGCAGAGTTGCAGCCCGTGATGCTTTATCCTGTTGTTTTGCACACAAAGGTCAAGTCACTCCTGGAACAATTTATGGCGGGTGAAACACTTGGGGACGGTTCTGCAAGATGCTAAGGCACGATCTCGTCTGCAGTTGACTAAGAACAAAGATAAGAGACAAAGATAATCACTCTTCACAGTCAATCCCTCAATACAAACACCAACTTAACTCCTAAACTGCTAAATTTAAATTGGTAAATTAAAGAAAATTAATCCTAAAAGTGAGAACATTTTGCATTTGTCATTTGCAGGTAAATATGACAGAAGATGTCTGACTTTGTAGCTCTGAACTCACTTTCATGGACTTTAATTCTGAATGCTATTTGCTTACTTCTTATTGTTTGCATGATTTGTTCTTTTTTTGCACATTAAATTCTATGGGATTTCTTTGTTTTGTGGATGCCTGTAATCACGGTTGTATCCATACTTGAATAGTTAATGTATTTTGAACTTTGAACTTTGAAAAGAATATAATCCCGGTGGCCAAACATTTTAATTTTCATTCCCATTCCCCTTTCAACATACCAGTCTATGGCTTTTTCTTGAGTGAAGATAAGGCCACCCTCTGTGTGGAGGAGCAACATCTTATATTCTATCTAGGTATCCTCCAACATGTGGCATGATATCGATTTCTCCTTCCGGCAAACAATTTCCCCTTCCTTCTATTTCCCTCTCTGACATTTTACCTCTTCTCACCTGCCTATTACTTCCTGTGGGTCCCCTCCTCCTTCCCTTCCTCCTGTGTTCCCCTCTCCTGTCCTATCAAATTCCTTCTTCTCCAGCCCTTGACCTTTCCCACCCACCCAGTTTTCCTTATCACCCTCCAGCCAGCTTCTTTTCCCTTCCCCCACCTTTTTATTCAGACATCTCCCCCCTTCCCTCTCGATCCTGATGAAGGGTCTTGGCCTGAAATGTCGACTGTTTACTCTTTTCCACAGAATAAAGAGTTGATGTTTCGGACCGATACCCTAGTTCTAGCCATTGCCACCCTGGAGAAAAGGAGCTGTCTGTCCACTCTATCAACGCCTCTTATCATCTTATACACCTACATCAAGTCACCTCTCACTCTCCTTTGCTCCAAAGAGAAAAACCCTAGCTCAATCAGCTCTTCCTCATAGGACATGCTCTCTATTCCAGGTAGCGTCCTGACAAATCTCCTCTGCAATTTTCCTTCCATCCTCACAGTTGCCAAGTCATTCCTTAAAAACATAAGAGACGCTGGAAATTTAGAACAACACACACAAAATGCTGGAGGAACTCAGCATTCCTCAAAATTTATCTTCATTCCCTTGTCCCCAGTATGCTGAGAGACCATCTTTATTTCTCCCCTTGGTATGGATGTACATGTATGGGTAAAAATGATTGTCTCAGCTGTAAATTTCAAATCAGCTTGGGTATTTTTATGGGCCAAGCAAAATGCCCCATCCATTAAGTTTAACTAGGTAAGTTTAAAGAAAATTAATTCTAAAGGTGAGAATCTTGAAGGATTTGCTTTAGATTTGATACTTGTGGGTAAAAGAATGTAATCATAAATTAGCCATGGTGGAATGGCAAAGAAGACTCAATGGACTCAATAGCCTAATTCTTATTTCTTATGGTCTAAGAATTTATCCTCCAATTTTATCACTGTTCTTCAATAATTTCCCTCCATGTTCCATAGAACCATAGAACCATAGAAACTGCAGCACAGAAACAGGCCTTTTGGCCCTTTTTGGCTGTACCGAACTATTTTCTGCCTGGTCCTACTGACCTGCACATGGACCATATCCCTCCATACACCTCCCATCCATGTATCTGTCCAATTTATTCTTAAATGTTAAAAAAGAACCAGCATTTACCACCTCGTCTGGCAGCTCATTCCATACTCCCACCACTCTCTGTGTGAAGAAGCCCCCTCTAATTTTCCCTTTAAACTTTTCCCCTCTCAACCTTAACCCATGTCCTCTGGTTTTTTTCTCCCCTTGCCTCAGTGGAAAAAGCCTGCTGCATTCACTCTATCTATACCCATCATAATTTTATATACCTCTATCAAATCTCCCCTCATTTTTCTACGCTCCAGGGAATAAAGTCCTAACCTATTCAACCTTTCTCTGTAACTGAGTTTCTCAAGTCCCGGCAACATCCTTGTAAACCTTCTCTGCACTCTTTCAACCTTATTTATATCCTTCCTGTAATTTGGTGACCAAAACTGAACACAATACTCCAGATTCGGCCTCACCATTGCCTTATACAACCTCATCATAACATTCCAGCTCTTATACTCAATACTTTTATTAATAAAGGCCAATGTACCAAAAGCTGTCTTTACGACCCTATCTACCTGTGACGCCACTTTTAGGGAATTTTGTATCTGTATTCCCAGATCCCTCTGTTCCACTGCACTCCTCAGTGCCTTACCATTAACGCTGTATGTTCTACCTTGGTTTGTCCTTCCAACGTGCAATACCTCACACTTGTCAGTATTAAACTCTATCTGCAATTTTTCAGCCCATTTTTCCAGCTGGTCCAAGTCCCTCTGCAGGCTCTGAAAACCTTCCTCACTGTCTACTACACCTCCAATCTTTGTATCATCAGCAAATTTGCTGATCCAATTTACCACATTATCATCTAGATCATTGATATAGATGACAAATAACAATGGACCCAGCACTGATCCCTGTGGCACACCACTAGTCACAGGCCTCCACTCAGAGAAGCAATTCTCTACCACCACTCTTTGGCTTCTTCCATTGAGCCAATGTCTAATCCAATTTACCACCTCTCCACGTAGACCTAGCAATTACATTGGAATTACCAAGGAATTACATTGCACCCACGGAGTGTGTGTAAGACAATAAACTAACTTGTATCTTTGCTTCATCTATTCCACAGTGAGGACTTTAGGTGATGCAATAAATGTGCCAGGTTTTCTAAAACTGACTCCTTCTACTTTAGGCCACAAACTTATCAATCACCCCTCATATACGAGCTGTCAAAAAGTAAAATGGAGTGGTCACCTGCTGGTTGAAAGTTTTCACTTCTCTTAACTTCCCGGCAAGGTTAATGTGAATGATATGCATAAGTTAGTATTGATATTGGTTTATTATTGTCACAGGTATCAAGATACAGTGAAAAACTTGTCCTGCCTACTGTTCATACAGATCAAATCATTACACGGTGCATTGAAGATGGAATAAGGTAAAATAATAACAAAGCAGGATAAAGTGTAAAAGCTACCAAAAGAATGCTGTGCAGGTAAATGAAGTGCAAGATCGCAATGAGGTAGATTGGCCAAGTGTCAAGTGTCCACGTTATTGCACACAAGGTCTGTTCAAGAGTCTGTAACAGAAGGGGTAGAATCTGTCCTTGAGCCCGGTGGTAGGTGCTTTTAGGCTTTTATATTTCTTCCCAATGGGAGAAGGGAGAAGAGAGAATGTCTGGGGTGGGTTGGGGTCATTGATTAGGCTGGTTGCTTTACCGAGGCAGTGAAAAGTGTAGACAAATTGCATGGTGAATTCCAACATTTGTTGACTTCCGACAATGCCTTGGACCATTGAGCACATTTACGTGGAGTGCTGCCACAAGAAAACAGCATCGATTACCAAAGAGCCCCACCATCAACAGCATGCCACCTTCTCACTACTACCATTGGGCAGGAAGTGCAGAAGTCTTAGGTTGCACACCACCAGGTTCAGGAGCAGTTAATACCTGACAACCATCCGGCTCCTGAACAGACATGGATAACTTCATTCACCGTTACTCTGAGCTAATTCTATAAATTGCAGACTCCCTTTCAAGGGCGCTTTACAAATCTTGTTCTCAATACTATTTTTTGAACACTTTGCCCCCTTTTGAACGTTGGTTGTCAGTCTTTGTTTATCTACAGATTTTTGTAAAATTCGATTACATTTCTTTTCCTGCAAAAAAATGAATCTCAAGGTAATACTGTATATGGTTTTATTTTGATAATAAATTTACTTTGAACTTTAAACTTTCCCTAGAGTCCTATGTGATGCAATGGTTTTTATTCTGTATTATAAACATATATGGTTCTGTTATTCAATTACATTTCACTAAGTATTAAAGACTGAAGGTAAATGCAATGAATTCCATCAGATCAAGCATGCTGAATTTACACTCAGTGGCCACTTTATTAGGTACACCTGTACTCCTGCATGTTAATGTGAGTATCTAATCAGCCAATCACGTGGCAGCAATTCAATGCATAAAAGCATGCAGACATGGTCAAGAGGTTCAGTTGTTGTTCAGACCAAATATCAGAATGGAGAAGAAATATGATCAAAGTGACTTAGACCATGGAATGATTTTGGGTGCCAAATGGGGTGGTTCGAGTATCTCATGAACTGCTGATTTCCTGGGATTTTCAGGCACTATGGTCTCTAGTGTTTACAGAGAATGATGCAAAAAATTAAAAAAAAAACATCCAGAGGGCAGCAGTTCTGTGGGAAAAAGTGCTTTGTTGGATGTGAATAGCCAGATTGATTCAAGCTGACAGGAAGGCAACAGTATCTCAAATAACCATGTGTTACAACAGTGGTGTGCAGAAGAACATCACTGAATGAACAACATATTGAAACTTAAAGTGGATGGGCTACAGCAACAGAAGTCCATTGACATACAGATGTACACTCAGTGGCCACATTGTTAGGTACTGCTGTACCTAATAAAGTGACCACAGATTATATAACTAAGCTAGTGAAACCTGTTTTAATCTTCCTAGAACATAGAAACATAAAATAATACCGGAAACATTTAGGAAGTCAGGCAGCATCTGTGGAAAGAGAAATAATGTCTCATTAAATCAGTCCTAATGAAGAGTTACAGATCTGGAATTGTTCACTGTGTCTTTTTTCGCAGATGCCATCTGTTCTGCCAGTACTTTCAGTACTTTCTGTTTTTATTTCCAGTTTCCATCATGTGTAATTTCTACTGGATTTTCATTCTATTTTTCTGGATTTCAGCAGCACAGTTTTTTCATATGAATCCGTTTGGAATTCTTTACCATAATTAAGAATCTTCTATTGTCCTCATTTTCCCTACCTCTTTAACTTCCTCCAGCCTTATATTTTCACTCATACAATTCTGCTTTCTTGTTCTGCACTCTGGATCCCATGCAGTCCCACCTTAACCTCCCAAATGGTTCATTTGTTTTGTTACGTGCCATGTTGTATTACATGGGCGATCCACGGTCTTTTCATGAACATGATTGTTCTTGGCAAATTTTTCTACACAAGAGGTTTGCCACTGCCTTCCTCTGGCCAGTGTCTTTACAAGATGGGTGGCAGCACCCCGCTCCTCCCAGCCATTGTCAGTACTCTTCAGAGAATGTCTGCCTGCTGTCAGTGGTCGGATAACCAGAACTTATGATATGCACCAGCAGCTCATACGACCATCCACCACCTGCTCCTATGGGTTCACGTGACTCTGATTGGGGGGGCTAAGCAGGTGCTAAACCTTGCCCCAGGGTGACCTGCAGGGTAGCAGAGGAGCACCCTACAACTCCTTTGGTAGAGAGGTTTCTCCACCCCGCCACCCAAATTTCAGCTGCAATGATTTAAGCTCTGAAATTCCTTCCCTCCAGTGTCCCTGAAGGTTCTCTGCATCTTCTCCTCAAAACCCTTTCATTGATCAAACCTTTAAGCATCCAAACTAAAATCTTCTTCGGTGGCTGCTCACCAAGTTAAGAGCCCATGGTATTGCAGGAAAGTTACTAGCATGGCTAGAGCGTTGGCTGATTGGGAGGAGACATTGAATGGAAATAGAAGGATCCTTTTCTGGTTGGCTGCCAGTGACTAGTGGTATTCCACAGGGGTGGGTGTTGGGACCGCTTCTTTTTATGCTGTATATCAATGATTTTGATGGTGAAATAATTGGCTTTGTTGCCAAGCTTGCAGATGATATAAAGATTGGTGGAGGGGCAGCTAATGTTGAGGAAACATGAAGGATGCAGAAGGACTTAAACAGATTAGAAGAATGGACAAGAAAGTGACAAATGAAATACAATGCTGGAAAATGCATGGTCATGCACTTTGGTAGCAGAAATAAAAGTGCGGACTATTTTCTGAATGGGGAGCAAATCCAAAAATATGAGATGCAAAGGGATTTGGGCTCCTTGTGCAGAACACCCTAAAGATTAACTTGCAGGTTGAGTCTGTGGTGAGGAAGGCAAATGCAATGTTAATATTCATTTCAAGAGGTCGAGAATATGGGAGAAGGATTATGATGCTGAGGCTTTATAAGGCAATGGTGAGGCCTCGCCTTAAGTATTGTGATCAGTTTTAGGCTCCTTATCTAAGAAAAGGAGCATTGTGCTGGCATAGGAGAAGGTTCAGAGGAGGTTCATAGGGGTGATTCTGGGAATGAAAGGGTTATCATAGGAGGAACATTTGATTGCCCTGGGCCTGTACTCACTGGAATTTAGAAGGTTTGGCGGGTGGGGGGTGGATCTCATTGAAAATTTACTTTTGAATGTTGAAAGGCCTGGACAGAGTAGATGTGGAAAGGATGTTTCTCATGGTGGGGTGTCTAGGACAAGAGGACACATCCGCGGGATAGAGAGGCATACATTTAAAAGAGAGATACAGAAAAAATTCTTTCACCAGTTGGTGGTGAATTTGTGGAATTTGTTACCACAGGTAGCTGTGGAGCCCAGGTCATTGGGTATATTTAAGGCAGAGATTGATAGGTTCTTTATTGGCCACGGCATCAAAGATTACAGGGAGAAGGCCAGGGAGTGGGGCTGAGAAGGGGAAGCCATGATTGAATGGTTGAGCAGACCTGATGGGCCAAAAGGCCTAATTCTACTCCTATGTCTTATGGTCTATGGTCTATGATCTTATGGCTTGGTGTCAATTTTCTGCTTGATAACATTTTTTCATGAAAAGTGGCTAGGGATGTTAGGTATGTTAAAGACATCTCATTATAGGAAGATTTGTTGGAGCCAAACCATCTGTTTTCAGATGTTCTGACAGATTGGAATCATATCTAA
Source organism: Mobula hypostoma (assembly GCF_963921235.1). Taxonomy (NCBI): domain Eukaryota; kingdom Metazoa; phylum Chordata; class Chondrichthyes; order Myliobatiformes; family Myliobatidae; genus Mobula; species Mobula hypostoma. Next base: position 147,076,140 of record NC_086104.1, on the reverse strand, counting down.
AGTAGCAACACCAAATGCTTCTCTCTTGTGGGTGAAGTTGGAGTGAGGGTGGTAGGGTAGGGATTGGAGTCCAAGTTTGTGGATTCTTGTGATTTTTCTTTTCAGAGGAGGAAGCTTTAAGAAGCATCTTATCATTGCTGGGTGTGGGAACATTTAGGCTAAACCTTTTCAACTTTTGTTCATTTGTTATTTTAGAACATCGTCGTGTCACTCTTTTCCAGATCAAACTGTCCTGAAGTTCTTCTACAAGACAAATGCTGGAGGAACTCAGCAAATCAGGCAGCATCTGTGGAATGATTAAACAGTCAATATTTCAGGTTGAGACCCTTCTTCAGGACTGGAAAGGAAGGGGGAAGACACCAAATAAAAAAGTGAGGTGGGGTGGAATGGAGGAATTAAAAGATGATAGATGAAGCCAGGTGGATAGGAAAGGTAAAAAGCTGGAGAGGATGGAATCTGATAGGAGAGGAGAGTGGGTTATAGGAGAAAGGGAAGGAGAAAAGGACCCCGGGGAGGTGATAGGCAAGTGAGAAGAGGTAAGAGGCCAGAGTGGGGAATAGAAGAAGAGGAGAGGGGGAGGGAAAAAATCAATCCTGATGGAGGGTCTCAGCCCAAAACATTCACAGTTTATTTCTCTGCATAGATGCTGCCTTGACTGTTGAGTTGCTCCGTCATTTTGCATGTGTTACAATACAACATTTATTCAGGATCAGCAATGTCCCATAGTGGTTGAATAAAGAAAGACTTGGAATTAAATGTTTTCTATTGATCTTTATTCCGGAAGAATTGCTGTTTGAGATAGCAAAACTCCCCAGTTGTTGGAAGTCTGAAATTAAGCTAAATGCTGATTGGATAATGAACAGGTCAGAACATTTATTGTCAGGGAAAAATCAAGTTAAAATTTAAGTCAATGGTCCTCCCTCGGAAAAGTGACTAACTCTTCTTTCAGACTGTCCTGGTTCACTTCATTCTTCACCTCCTTTGGTCAGGCTCTTTTCCTCTCCCCCAATGGGCAGAAGACTCAAAAGCCTGAGAGCGCAGACCACCAGGTTCAAAGACTACCAGCTTCCATCCTGCTTCTGCCAGACTCTTGAATGGAGCTCTCATACGCCAAAAGATGAACTATCGAACTTCTTGATCTCCCATCCTACCTCATGGTGGCCTTGTGCTTTACTGTGCACTCTCTCTGCATCCTGCTTTCTTTTTGTAACTTTGATGGAATTATATATGGAATGATCTCTCTGGAATACACAAAAATGCTTTTCGGTATATGGGCTACATGTGACAATGATAAACCAATTACTAATGTAAACAGTAGACTTAGTTTCTTCTCTTGTTTGGTCTCAAGGATAAAATGTTGTTTATGTTCTCACCTTTCCTCACCCTTGGTATCCTAGAACTTGGTTTATCTCCTTTATTTCTAACTCCTACCAGTTCTAATAAAATGTTACTCACCCAAAATATTTCTCTCTCTACAGCTGCTGACTCACATGCTGACCATTTCAGGAGTTCTCTGTCACACCTGGAAATATTCCTGACCTTTGGGAAGACTCACCATGGAATCTTCTGATTGTAGACACAAACTCTCCACCTTCACTTAGCATGAGAACATAGAACATAGAACAGTACATAGGACAGGCCCTTCATCCCACAATGTCATGCAAACCTTTTAAACTACTTTAAGACCAATGAACTTCTTCCCTCCTGCAAAGCACCCCATTCTTCTTTCATCCATGTTTTTACCTAAGAGTCTCTTAAAGGACCCTAATACATCTGCCTCCACCTCTACTCCCAGCAGTGCATTCCATGACTCTACCACATTTTGTGTAAAAGAACTTCCCTCTAACATACCTCCAGATATCTTTAAAATTATGTCCCCTCGTATTTGCAATTTCTGCCCTGGATAAAATTCTCCGGCTGTCCATTCATTCTATACCTCTTACCATTTTCTACACAACTATCAAGTCACCTCTCATTCTCCTTCGCGCCAAAGAGGAAAGCCCTAGGTCACTCAACGTCTCCTCGTATTCTCCCATCCAGGCAGCATTCTGGTAAATCTCCTCTACACCCTCCATAAAGCTTCCACATCCCTCTTAGGTGACCTGAACTGAACACAGAATTTCTAGTGTGGTCTGATCAGAGGATTTGTAGAGCTGCAACATTACCTCATGACTTGTGAACTCAGTCACCCGATTAATGAAGGCCAACACACCGTATGAACCCTTCTTAACCACCCTACCAACTTTCATGGAAACTTTGAGGATCTATGGATGTGGACTCCAAGCACATCCTGTTATTCCACACTGCTAAGAATCCTGCCATTTACCCTGTACTCTGCTTTCATGTTCAACCTTCCAAGGTGTATCACTTCACGTTTTTTTCAGACTGAACTCCATCTGCCACTTCTCAGCCCAGGACTGCACCCTAGCAACATCCCTTTGCAACTTATCACTAATGCCTACACTGTCCACAACATCAGCAATCTCCCTGTCATCTGCAAACTTACTAACTTATCTTTCCCCTTCCTCATGTGTCATTCATAAAAATCACAAAGAACAATGGTTGTAGAATAGATCCCTGTGGAACATAGTTGGTCACCAACCTCCAGGCAGAATACATTCCATCTACTACCACCCTCTGCCTTCTGCGAACAGGTCAATTCTGAACCACACAGTCAAGTTTCCTAGGATTCCTTGCCTTCTGTCTTTCTGAATGACCCTACAATGGGGAACCTTACTAAATGCCTTACTAAAACCCATATACACCACATCAATCGCTCTATCTTCATCAATGTGCTTTGCCACACCCTCAATGAATACAATTAGGCTCATAAGGCATGACCTGCCCTTCACAAAGCCATGCTGACTATCGTTAATCAGACTATGCTTCTCCAAATGCTCATAACTCCTGTGTCCAGGAATCCTCTCAAATAAATAGCACACCACTGACATAAGATTCACTGGTCTATAATTCCTCATGATAGCCCTGTTCCCTTTCTTGGAGAAAAAAATAACATTTTCCACCCTCTAATCATTTGGTAGTACTTCTAAAGCATAAAAATGCATTTGTACGACGTCATTTGTAAAAGCAGAATTCTTCTAAAAATTCCATTCCTAGTGCAAAATTTCATAAACCTATGCAGTTTCTACCACTGAGTTGAACAATTGTGACAGTGATTGTGATCTGGAAAGGATGCCTGAAAGCCTAATTGAGGGAAAAGGGTGCTCGTCTGTAGAGTGGGAGATCGTGGAGTGAGTTGGACACTGTTCATTGTCTACTTTTGGCACCAGTTTGAAAAAACAAGTTGCGCCTGTCAGCGGAGTGGGTTATTGCTTGTGTTGCTAGTATCTTAGCAAGGGCTAATAAAGGGAAGCGAGGTTCAACTGGAGCTTCCATTATGGAACCCTCCAATGTTGGAGAGGACCAGCGTCAGAGTAGGAGGCTTCGACTCAACAGGCTTCCGTGAGAATAGGAAAGGTCTAAAGGTGCCGAGTTTGGAATTATTTAGCTCATTGTAGAACTTAAGCTTGAGAAATTAGAGCCAAAGGTATAATATTATGTAAGCGGGGTGGTAGTTAAGGCAGTGGAATGTTCCTCCTGTAAGATGTTAGATTGCTGGATACCTGATGGTTACATCTACAGGAAGTGCATGCAACTTCAGCTCCTGACTGACATGATCAAGGAACTCGAGGCGGGGCTGAATGTACTCAGGACATTTTGGGAGACTGAAAACCTTATAGATGTTGTCACACCTAGAGTGTTGGCTCCAGATAGTATATGATGTAACGTTTAGTAACTCCAAAACATAAAACTAATCAAAAGAAAAAACATGGAAGCCCAGGGATAAACTTGTGTACATGTATATTTTGCTTTTTTACTTTAGTGAGGTGCTCACTAAATTTTAACTTGTCCCATTGAGGCCTAAATATTTAATTGGTGTGTAGGATTTCTTACTTTTGTGAGATAGTTTCTTTCCTGACAAGGTGGAAGAGAGGTCACTCCACTTGGCAGGTGAGACTTCTGGCTATGGAACAATAACACGAGGAAATCCGCAGATGCTGGAATTTCAAGCAACACACATAAAAGTTGCTGGTGAACGCAGCAGGCTAGGCAGCATCTCTAGGAAGAGGTACAGTCGACATTTTGGGCCAAGACCCTTCGTCAGGGCTAACTGAAAGAAGAGCTAGTAAGAGATTTGAAAGTGGGAGGGAGAGGGGGAGATCCGAAATGATAGGAGAAGACAGGAGGGGGAGGGATGGAGCCAAGAGCTGGACAGGTGATTGGCAAAAGGGATACGAGAGGATCATGGGACAGGAGGCCCAGGGAGAAAGAAAGGGGGAGGGGGGGAACCCAGAGGATGGGCAAGGGGTATAGTGAGAGGGATAGAGGGAGAAAAAGGAGAGAGAGAAAAAGAATGTGTGTATATAAATAAATAAATGGATGGGGTACTCTCGCTCCTTTTTCCCCCCCTCCCCTTTTCCTTCTCCCTAGGCCTCCTGTCCCATGATCCTCTCATATCCTTTTTGTCATTCACCTGTCCAGCTCTTGGCTCCATCCCTCCCCCTCCTGTCTTCTCCTATCATTTCGGATCTCCCCCTCTCCCTCCCACTTTCAAATCTCTTACTAGCTTTTCTTTCAGTTAGTCCGGACAAAGGATCTTGGACTGAAACGTCGACTGTACCTCTTCCTAGAGATGCTGCCTGGTCTGCTGCGTTCACCAGCAACTTTTATGTGTGTGGCTATGAAACAATCTCAGGTTCTGGGGCCTCCTCTGCGGTGGCTATGGAAGTTGACTCTAGGACTGCATGAAGTGGTTCTGACAGCCCTAGATACCTTTCTTCTGGATGTGTTGGCATCCCAAACTGCGCATGGAAAGTTGCTCAATTTGCTGGTCTCTCCCAGGCCACCAGACAAAGCTTTGACCCAACACTTTCACTATGACCGTGTACATGTAGCTCCTTCAACACTCTCAGCTTGGATGGTACAACAACCCTTAATCTCACATAAGGCAATCTGCATCAAGGGCAAGTTCATCCTGGTACTGGTAAAAATGGGGGAACTAGGATTTCTGCAGCACATTCCAGTCATTCTGTGTTGCCCTACAGACCTGAGAGTGTGGGGTCTTTCCTGATTTCCGTTTGAATCACCTCTGCCATAAAAGAAAGACTTTTAATTTGCATTAGGGAGAATATGTCAACTGGAGTGTTCTCTTTTGTAAATATTGCAGGTATTTCTTTTTCCAAAGGTAAATGGGAATTTCACAATTTCCATGATTGGTTGTCCTCCTGAATTCGATCTTGTAATTATGTCCTCCAAGAAACAGAGCCAATTTCTGCATTCACGCTGCTGCTATTAGTGGAGTTTCCTTCTCTGGATTGAAAATGGGCACTAGTAGTTAGAAACATAGAAACATAGAAAACGTACAGCACAATACAGGCCCTTCGGCCCACAAAGCTGTGCTAAATATGTTCTTACCTTAGAACTACCTAGGCTTTATCCATAGCCCTCTATTTTCTAAGCTCTGGTCCATGGCTTTCTGCCAGAGTGCAGGTGCAGGTTCTACTTCAAAAATAAGCCTATTATAGTGATAAAGCCTTTAGGAGTGCTTATGGTAGAAACACTGCAGGCTTTTCTTCCATCTTCATCTGTAGGGAGGCCTCAGCTCTCCACTTTGCTGAAGTGTTTCCCTCCGATAAGATTTGCAAAGGTATCATCTATGCTGGGTAAAGGGTATTGATCTACTTTCAGTACTGGGTTGATGGTAACCTTAAAATCATCACAGATCCTGATTGACTCATCCCTCTTGGCTATTGGGACAACTGGGATTGCTCTTCAGACCCATTCAACCTTGGAAACAATTTCTTCATCCTCCAAGCAATTTAGCTCACTGGCTACTTTATCACAAATTTATAAGGAGCCAGATGGGCTTTGTAAAACTTCGGTGTGACATTTTCATTTAATACTATTTTACCCTTGATATATTTGAGTTTTCCAATGCCATCCTTCAATATTGCTGGCATCATCTAATACCTATCTTAATTCACTTTCAGTTGACCCTGGTGCAGGGGACATGGTATGCAAATGGTGCATCGATCTCTAATCAAGTTATAGTTGTCTCAGCTGATCATGGCCCCACATTGCTAACCCTCCTGTTTTTAACACACACAATGTGGCTTGTTGGTTGTTGCATTTCACTGTTATGAATGTCATTCTCATAGGAGTTACCTTTTCCCCAGTATAAGCTCTTAGTTGGATGTCTGTAGACAACACAATCGATGGGTGACCACCGGGAGAAGTAAGCAGTTAGTACAGGGTTTCCTTGTGGCCATGTACCTCAGCAACATATATAACCTTTTGAGTACTGCTGGGGTGGGAGGGGGCAATAACCTATCAGGACACAGCAGCAGCAGCCAGGCCAGTGGCACTATGGCCAGCTCTGAGGTTCAGCAGGGAAAGGAAAAGTCAGGAAGAACGATAGTGATAGGAGACTCAATAGCTAGAGGGACCGACAGGAGATCTTATATCTGAGAAAGAGACACCGGGATGGTATGTTGCCTCCCAGTTTTATGGTCCTGTATGGCTCAGTGTTGCAAGGACATGGCTGGGGACCCTAGAGCAGGACACAAGCATGGAGACAGGGTCGTGAGGCGTTAGCGCAGCCACGAACGTGGAACAGGTATTCAGCAGAACCTTTACATAGAGACAAGGTTTACATGGATTATCCAGGGAGTGGTGCAGAGCTTAGAACTGACAGTCCTAAGAAATCGGGAAACGAGGTTTACACACACTAGAAGAGACCAACGAACTGGCGAAGCATGAGAGTGACGCCAGGGTTCGTATCCTCAGTTCGCTGATAGAAAGCAGGTGTGCTGTAATTAATGAAAACTGGGAACAATTGGAAATCAGACGAGGGGATTAAGACCTAATCCAGGAGATGATAGCAAAATGGGGCATTGCCGGACGGGACCATGACACTCAGAGTGGCTGCAGAATATTCTCAGGATGAGGGTAAGCAGCCGGAGGTCCTGGTGCACATTGGCACCAATGACATAGGTAGAAGGGGAAAGAGGTCCTGCTGAGTATAGGGTATAAGGGAAGAGACTGAAGAGTAGGATCTCCAAGTTGCTAATCTTCAAATTACTCCCAGTGCTATGTGCTAGTCAGAAGAGGAATACAATGATAATACAGATGAATGAGTGGCTAATGAACTGCAGTAGGGTTGCAGATACTTGGACGATTGGAGCCTTACCTGGGGCAAGGGTGATCTATACAAGGGGGGATGGGTTGCACCCTCATTTTTATTTTTATTCTTTTTTTTCCTTTAAATTGAGTTCTTTCGGATTTCTTGCTTTGTGGCTACCTGTGAGGAAGCAAATCTCAAGATTGTTTTAATATACATTTTTTTGGTAAATGTACATGAATCTTGAATCTTGAAAATTAAGATGCGTGGGGCCCATGGTGAATTGGCCATTTGGATACAGAACTGGCTGGCCCTTAGAAGTTGAACGATAGTGGTCGAAGGGACTTATTCTAGCCAGAGGTCTGTCAATACTGGTTTTCTGCAGGGATCTATACTGGGACTTCTGCTGTTTGTGATGTATATAAATAACCTGGATGAAAATGTAGATAGATGGATTAGTAGGTTTGTAGGTGATATAAAGATTGGTGATGTTGTGGTTAACACAGAAGACTCGCAAAGATTACAATGGGATATACGGTAGATCATCTGCAGATATCAATGGAGAAATGCCGGATGGAGGTTTAACCTGGTCAAAAGAGAAATGTTGCACCTTGGTAGGTCAAATGTAAAATTCAAAACGCAAAAAGGGGCAAGGTCCTTAATAGAGTTGATGAGCAGAGGGATCTTAAGGTTCAAGTTCATAGCTCCCTGAAAGTGGCTACTCAGGTTGATAGTGTGGTTAGGAAGGCATGTTTGCCTTTATTGGTTAAGGCATTGAGTTCAAAAGTCAGGAAGTTATGTTGCAACTTTATTAAACTATAGTTAAGCCACATCTGGAGTATTGCACATACTTCTGGTTACTACATTACAGGAAGGATGTTGAGGCTTTAGAGAGGGTGCATAAGAGGCCTGGATGAGAGGGCATGTGCTATCATGAGAATTTGGACAAACTTGGAGTGATGGTGCAGCAAAGGTTGAGGTGAGATTTGATGGAGAGAATAAGATTATGAGAGGTATAAATAGTCTATCTCCTTTGATATTACCGCCTCTTACCTAAAATGCATATCAGAGGGCATGCACTTAAGGTGAGAGAGAGTAACTTCAACGGAGATGTCAGGGGCAACTATTTTACACAGAGAGTGGTGGGTGCCTGGAATGTTCTGCTGGGGTGGAGGTAGAGGGAGAAGTATTAGAGACTTGTAAGAGATGTCTGTATGGGTATATGGATACGAAGAAAATTGAAGAATATAGATATTTTATAAGCAGAAGAGATTAGTTTAGTTAGTCATTTGATTACTAATTTAAGTCATTCAGCACAATTTCCTGGCATAATTTACATATTACTATTTAATTATTTATGGTTTTATTACTATTTATTATTTATGGTGCAACTGTAACGAAAACTAATTTCCCTCGGGATCAATAAAGTATGACTATGACTATGACTATTCGTGGGCCAAATGGCCTGTTCCTAAGCTGTCCGGTTCTATGTTCTATGTTCTACATTCTGTGAAGTATTACTACTGGTTAGTAATTCAAATCATGTCACTTAGGTAGTGCTAAATTGGAGCTTTACTTAAAAAGGGCTCAGGGGAAAGAGTGGAGCTAACTGGAAAAAAATCTTTCAAAGAGCGAGCTTCGGAGGAATGGTTGGTGTCAATGGTTTTGCTCTACATCAAGCGCGCTTTAAGCAACCTACTCTCAATTCCTTTTCCAAGCGTCCAGAGTGAGATCCAGCCCTTCATCTCAAGCAGCGCCCACTGACAGGAATAAATCAAACGAGGTGACATAGTTGGAAGATTGGAACACTTAACTTTGAGGTGTGCAAGAACCTCTTAAGGATTAGCTTTATTTGTTACATGTATATCAAAGCATTGAAACATGCAGTGAAATGTGTGTCACCTGCGTCAAGTCAGATCAACAAGGATTGTACTGGGCAGCCTGCAAGTGTCACCACACTCTCGACGCCAACATAGTATGCCCGCAACTCACTAACCCTAATCCGTACGGCTTTGGATTGAGGGAGGAAACCAAAGCACCAGGGGGCGACCTACGTGGTCACAGGGAGAACGTACAAACTCCTTACAGGCAGTGGCGGGAATTGAACCCCACTCAGTGGCAGCCGGCACTCTAAAACGATGCCACCCCTTCTTGTAGAGGGTAGTGAATTTCTGGAATTCTCCACCCAGAGGGCTGTAAAGGCTGGATCGCTGGGGATATTTAAAGGAGAAGCAGACAGATTTTGGAAAGATCAGGGAATTCTGATCCAGGATTCAGACCAGGGATCCCGAGGGCCTGCTCCAGCTGCTCCAGACTTTGTGTCTTTTGCTCTAAATGCTATTCACTTACTTGTATTGTTTGCACAATGTGTGTTTTTCTCTCTCTGCACATTGGGTGTTTGTCAGTCTTTTTTTTAATGTTTTTTTTGGGGGTTTCTTGTTTTGTGGCTGCCTGTAAGGAGACAAATTTCAAACTTATGCAATGTATACAAACTTTAATAATAAATGTACTTTGAACTTAGAGCTTTTGAACTTTGAGTTAAGAGCCATGGGGAACGAACACAGAAGAGAGGTGAGGCCTGAGTTTGATCAAGCATGAACATCCCTAATGGGAATGCAGTTTTGAAGGACTGATTGGCCTACTCCTGCTCCTGTTCCCTTATCTTCCTACCTCATTCATTTCTGATGGGAAACACTGGAAGTTTGGAAATGCCTTGTGGGAAAAGGAGATTGGGTAAGCAGATTGACAGTTAAAGGCTTGCTTTCAGATTTTCTTAGGAGACTTGGGAGAATGAGTTTAGTAGGAAATTGGAACGCTGCTCAGGAATGCACCATCTATCATCAAGGATTCCCACCACCTGGGACATCCAAACTTGTTGCAGCTACTGTGAGGCAGAAGACACAGAACCCTGAGGTTCCACACGACCAGGTTCAAGAACAGCTACTTCCCTTCAACTATTCACTTCTTGAACCAATCGGTGCAACCCAAATCACCACAGTATGATCACTTTGCACTGTAATGGACTCTTCTTTCTGTTTTAATTGTACTCTTATTTTAGAGATACAGCACACTAGCAGGCTTTTACAGCCTAACAAGCCTGTGCTGTCCAATTACACCCACGTGACCGATTAACTTACTATCCTGGAAAGTGGAAAGAAACTGGAGCAGCTGGAGGAAACTCACATGGTCATAGGGAGAACATACTGATTCCTTTTAGACAGCAGCCGAGGTGAGTCCAGGTCACCAGCCCTATAAAAGCATTTGCTAAACGTTATGCTTCTATACTGTGTTAATTCTTTCTTGTACAATGTACAATTGTTTTATAACTTTTATTGCTTATGTTTTTCTTGTGAATGTTGCTTATGAGATGCATGTGCTTATAAATTGTTGCAAGTAATATTTTTCATTGCGCCTGTGCATATGTTTACTTCAGCATTTGACAGTAAAGTTGACTTTGAATTTGCTAGTTCCAGTGCCAAACGAGGCCATGCCTTGCTCTACTTAAAGGGAAGTACCATTGAACAGTGTGACTCTAATATTGCTGGCTTGGATGAGGCATTTTACTGGAGTTGATAGATTATTTCAGAGAAGGGAGAATTCATAAGAAAACTAATAACTGATTTTAAAGTTCAGAGATCCATTGAAAAGGCTGTTTCATACAGGTATGAGTGCCCTTGATCTTCTGCAGCCCTCATTCTAATGACAAAAGAGGTTTAGACATGATTACTTCTGACTCAAAGGCAACCACGATTCTTGCTCAGAATAAATAACAACCCAGAATGCACTTCAAATCCATATTGCAGGCGTTCAAAACCTTTGGGACATTGTGAAGTGATGAGAAGTGTCAGGGAAATAATTTATTTTCTATACATTGTATCTTTCTCCTCTGATATCCATTTAATTGAGGTTAAAATTGTACTTCCGATGTGTTTTCTGTGTGTTGGCTTGTCTCACCTCACACACTTGCCAATAATTTGTGGGTTCAAGTCTCCCTTCAGGAATATCGGTTTGAAATTTTAGATTGCTCTACTGGTGTTGTAGTAATGGTGTGCTGGACTGTCAAAGGTGTTGTCTTTAACGAAAGCCAAGTGCACATAGAAATTCTGGTAATCCACTTTCATGGAAACATTGTCTCTAATGACCTGGACAAATTTTTTCTTGGTCTTGAATTTAAAGAGATTTTAAGATTAGCTTCCTTTGTTACTTCCATATCAAAACATACATTGATATGCACATCATTTGCGACCGATCAAATCAGCAAGGATTGAGCTGAACCACACTTCCCGTGCCAATACAGCATGCCCACAACTCAACAACCTTACCAGTAGATCTTTGGAAGGCGGGAATACGAGGGAGGGGTGATTGATAAGTTCGTGGCCTAAGGTAGATGGAGTCAATTTTAGAAAACCTAGCACATTTATTTTTCCTACATTTGCACACTTAGTCCAGCGGTCATGGAGCATACGGATCCCTTCTTTGTAGAAGTCGGGGTCTTGGACCTCCAGAAGTTGTCCACAGCAGGGGTGATTGATAAGTTTGTAGACTAAAGTAGAAGGAGATGAGTTATTAACTTCAAACTTCCTGCATTTTCACTCAAAGAGTTGAACTGCATGTGCATGTAACGAAAATGCTATAACTCATTTTCTTCCACCTTAGGCCACAAATCTATCAATCGCCCCTGCGATGGACCACTTGGAGGACCAAGACGCTCTCGTTACATGCACGTGCAATTCAACTCTTTGAGTGATAATGCAGAATGTTTGAAGTTAATATCTCATCTCCTTCTACATTAGGCCACGAACTTATCAATCACCCCTCATAAATTGGAGCACCCAGAGGAAACTCACAGGGTCACAGGGAGAAGGTACAGTCTCTTCACAGACAATAGTGGAATCGAACCCCGATCCTACAGTAAGCAATGAGCTAACGCTATGCTACTGTGGCACCCCATGATAATGTGTGACCATTGGCTGCTACGTTTTCATCACTTCATTCCATTAGCCATAACATGCTTTAGTATGTCCTTTTTTATTGCTATTTTGTGTGCTTTTGATTGGGGCGGACTGGCTCTGTGACCTACAGTCATGGAAAAACACAGCAGTAAATTGAAATGAACTGAAATAAACTGAATATTCACGGAATGTTTCAATGATTCTGTGGTTTGATGTTTTATAGTCATAGTCATACTTTATTGATCCCGAAGGAAATTGGGTTTCGTTACAGTTGCACCAACCAAGAATAGAGTATAGATATAGCAATATAAAACTATAAATAATTAAATAATAATATGTAAATTATGCCAGGAAATAAGTCCAGGACCAGCAATTTGTGTGATTTGTTCTTTTTGTTTTGCACATTGCGTGTTTGATGTTTTCTTTGAATGGATTTCATGATGTTTCTTTGTTTTATAGCTGTCTGTGGAAAGAAAAACCTCAGTATGTATACATACTGTGCACAACTACATATCAATTAAATAAAAGTACACATGTGCGAGATGGTTTGAACTGGTGTATTCACATTGCGGTGAGAGAGAGAGAGAGAAGAAAATGTGCATAGACAACAGTGCATGCGCAGACAACAGATCAATACATAGTGCCCTTTCATAAACTCATGTTCCAAATGAACATACTTTCACAATAACAGTCCATAACTAGCTTCACAGTTCTAAAGATTCAGTCTTTTGATCAGCCCTCTGCTTCTTTCAGGATAGCATCTCTGGACCTGCGGAGTGGCGTCAGGTTTGGCTGGTGTCTCGTCAATGGTAACATTCTTGACGTGCATCTGAGCTTGTGGAGAGGCATTGGTTTTGGTGGGGGTCTTGTCTGAGACAACGTTCTCGGTTTCTGGTGTCACGTCGCTGTCAGTGACGTCATCTGTAATCTTTCTGTCTTGAAGGATGCAATCAACTCAGATGTGTTCATCAGTTGAGCATCCAGTATCTGGTCCACATTGACATCTCCATTTCTGATCTCCAACATTCACTGTGTACATCAGTGGTCCAGTTCTTGAAGCTATCCTACCGGGTGTCTACTTGTCTTCTTGTACTCATGCACTAGGATTTCCTGTCCAATCTCAAAGTTCCTTTCTGCTTTTCTTAGCAATGGGCTGAACTGTTTATTCCGTACTTCCCTCTGGAGGTCTGGTTTCAGGAGCTCTATGCAAGATCTCAGATTCCTGCTCATTAACAGATTTACAGGTAGTTGATTTGTTGTCACATGAAAAGAGTTCTGAAACATATGTAGGAAGCTGTCCACCTTGTGCTGTAGAGAAATGTGTTCCTTGTCCATCGCTTTAATGAACTTCTTGAAGGTTTGGACAAACCTTTCGGCTAACCCATTTGTTGCTGGATGGTGAGGAACTCACTTGAAGTATCTGATACCACTTCTCTTCATGAACAGTTGGAATGCTTCTGATGTGTATTGTGGTCCGTTTTAACTCACAGTTTGTTCTGGTAAGTTGTTTCTGGTGAAGATAGCTCTCAGAGGAGAGAAAGTCTTTGCTGAGGTGGTTGACTTCATTAGTATAACCTCTGGCCACTTCAGATAAGCATCCACAGAAATCAGAAACATGGAGTTCATGAATGGCCCAGCAAAGTCAATAAGTACTCTTTGCCATGGTGATGATGGCCACTCCCATGGGTGTAACGGTGCCTGTGGAGGTGCATTTTGAACTTTTTGGCATCCTGAACAGCTTTTGGCCTAGCTTTCAATCTGCTTATCTATTCTTGGCCACCACACATAGCTCCAGGTGAGACTCTTCATCACGACTGTACCCAGGTGTCCTTTGTTCAGATTTTCTAACACTCGGGTGTGCAGTTTAGAGGGAACCATAACACAAAGTCCACACGTCAGCATACTTTGACATACTGACATTTGGTCTCATCTTGCGGAGAACTCTGGAAACATAGGGTTACCATGAGCTGGTCATTCTTGCATGGTGATTTCTTAGTCTTTTGACAATGTCGGTTCATTCCTTGTTTCCCTTTGTATTTCTGAATTTGTTGCTGGCGACTGGTAACACCTCTGCTGTATGAAGACATTTCTTCTTCAGTTGCCAACAGAGGAAGACATGACAAGCTACCAGCATTGCTGTGTTGTTTGGTACCCTTGAACTCTATGAAATAAGAGTGGGCTCCTAGAAATAGTGGCCAGCATTGTAACCGGGTAGCAGAAATCACTGGAATTCCCTTCCTGGGATTGAAAATGGACGCAAGAGGCTGGCGATCCGTCACTAGCGTAAACTTCTGTCCATTGAGGTAGTAATGGAACTTCTTTATTCCCCATTCTAGACTAAGGGCCTCTCAGTCAATTTGTGCATAGTTGCATTCTGTGCTTATCAGTGATCTTGAAGAAAATGCAATCAGGCGTTCAGATCCATCTTTCATAACGTGTGACTAAACAGCTCCAATGCCATAAGGGGATGCATTGGACGCCAGTCTGATGGGCAGGGATGGTCAGAATGGATGAACAGTTCATCGGATGTTATTAGTCTCTTTGTTTCCTTGAGTGCTTTTTCACATCTTTCTGACCATTCCCACTTTGCTCCTGTCTGCCACAGTGCTTCCAATGGATGCAGTACTGTAAGTCTGTAGTAGTTTAAAAGGCCCATGTATGACACAAGTTGTGACACATTTTCCAGTTTGGGTGCCAGTAGCACTGCTTCAGTCTTCTCTTGTGACTTATGTAAACTATGCTTCTCAATGACATGTCCACAATATGAGATTTTATTCTTAAATCTAACATTTCTCTCTCTTTGCACACAGACCATATTCACTCAGCCTGGTAAGCACTTTACCAAGGTTCTGGAGGTGCTCTTCATCATTTTTGCCTGTCACGATGAGGTCACCAAGGTACATTATGTTCCCGGGATATCTTGGAGCACTTGGGCCATTGCTCTTTGCCAACTTGCTGGAGCTGATGCGATGCTATAGACGAGATGATTATATAGGAACAGTCCCTTGTGACTGCTGATTGTGAGGAACTTCCTGCTTGACTCCTCAATTTTCACTTGCAGATAGGCTTGCGCAAGTCAGTCTCTAAAAACCTCTCCTCACCTGCCAAAGATGCAAAAATGTTTTCTATTGATGGCAGGGGATATTGCATCGTACGCAGCACCGGCTTGATGCTCACCTTGAAATCCCCACGTTTGTGAACGGCTCCAGCATTCCCTTTCTTGATCACGGAAACAATGGGTGTGGCCCAATCACTCCTTGGAGAGAATTCCAGATGCCTCCAAGCTCTGAAGTTCCGCACCCAATTTAGGATGTAGTGCGTGAACGCACTTTATGAAATCTTGGTGTTGCTGTTTCATCCAGTTCAATTTTGGCCTTCATGTCTTTGAGTTTATCAATCCCCTTCTCATTAGCACTAAGCAGCTGTGCCAGTCGGGTTAGTGCTACCATTTGGGCTGCTGTTGCCTGTTGGTTTGATTGAGTGTCAGTCCAGTTGGATTTTCTCAACCATTCATGTCCAAAAAGTGCCGGCCCTTCACTTTACAATACATAAAACCTTAATTGTTGTGTTTGGCTTCCATATGTCACATTTACTTTCAGTTTGCCTTTAGGAGATAATTTTTTACCTGTGTAAGTCTTTAGCATCACTGAAGTCTTCTCTAATGGTAGCTTGGAAAACAGGCTGTTGTAGTCAGCCTCTGGATCTATAGACAAAGCTGACACTGTATCCAGCTCCATTTTCAGTTTTACACCAGAGACATCCATTGTGACCCATATCATATTGTGATCTGCTTCAGTTGTACTATGTAGTTCTGGGCATGACAGTTCACCTTTGTCAGACTCTATGTTGTCTGATTCTGTTTTTCATTTGGTGACTCTATCCATTTGCTTAGTTTTGTGTTTGAGCCTTTTCACACAGTTGGGCTCTTTTTGTCTGCCTTGCACACTCTCTCTATATGACTTTGCCTGTAACACTTTCTGCGGACTTTTTCTTTGAACCAACAGTCATTTTCATCATGGGAGGTGCTGCCACATCAATAACGTTTCTGGCTTTTTGCACCATTCAGGGGCATTTTGTGCATCTCACGTTCTAGCATTTTTTGTAGTTCTGCTGAATCCTTTGCTTCAGTCTTTAATGATATTGCCCATTGTAGGGTTAGATATCTTTCTGCCAGTAGCCTCATTTGAGTGCTTTGACTGTGCATGCCACATACAAGCCTAACCGTTACTGCATCAGAAAGTCCATCTCTAACGTCGCAATTCTGGGAAAGTTTGCGCAGTTCTGCAGTGTAATTCAGAAAGGCATTCATCTTTTAACTGCTTCCTTTTGTAAAATCTAAATCTCTCAGCTATTACCAGTGGTTTAGGGCTCAAGTGATTTTGTAAAATTGTAACAATTTCATCAAACATCTTGCAGGCTTTGCAGGGGTTACCAAGTTGCGAAAAAACTGTACATTCTTGGGCCCATTCAGCTGAGAAGTGTAGGCGGTCCCTTTTGCTCCTCCATGTTGGTTGCGTTACAATACAGTTCAACCCTCTCGATATATGACTCCCCGCCTTCATTAGCCCTATCAAGTTCGTCAACTTTCCCAACTGAGGCCATTGGCACATTATTTTCTCTTTAAATTCAGCACGTCTTTTACTGTTACTCGTGCGTTCCTTTGTTAGCGTCCATGACAATCTGTTGCATTGAACATGGTGAGATTTTTCTAGGACATATCCTGGATCATGCAGTCGGGTAAGGACTAAACAGGGAGCATTAAAGTAGATGGGGAGGCCTTACAACACCAAAGCTGGAAACCTCTGAGAGGTGGCTTAATGACAGTCAACATCAAGTTCTACTGAAATAGTAATCAGCTACCTCCAACAAAATGCGAGCTTGAAAAGCAGTGAGAAGGTGCAGTTGGAGTTTTTTTTTGACTGAAGCCCCTGTTAATTAGTTTTGCTCTATCTTACCAACATACAACTATATGAGTTGTAAGACTTTGCTTCCCACTGCCTTTTGAGTGAGAGGGTTTCAAATCAGAATCGTTAGAATCTGAATCAGATTCAGGTTTAATATCACAGGCATATGTTGTGAAATGTTTTGGTAAGTGGCAGCAGTACATTGCAATACATAATAATAAAACTATAAAGTACAATGAGAAGTATATATATAAAAAATATTTAAACAAGTAGTCCAAAAAGAGAGGAAAAAAAACACATGAGGTCATGTTCCTGGGTTCATTGTCTGTTCAGAAATCTGATAGCAGAGGGGAAGAAGCTGATTCCTGAAATGTTGAGTGTATGTCTTCAAGTTCCTTGCCTCCTCCTTGATGGTAGCAACAAGAAGAGGGCATATCCTAGGTGATGGGGTCCTTAACGATAGATGCTGCCTTTCTGAGGCACCGCCTTTTGAAGGTTCCTGTATACTGGATAGGTTAGTGTCCATGATGGAGAGACTTTACAATCTTTCTGCAGCTTTTTCCAATCCTATGTAGTCACCCCTCCGTAGGTGATGCAGCCAGTTAGAATGCTCTCCACAGTACATCTGTAGAAATTTGTGAGTGTCTTTGGTGACATACCAATTCCCCTCAAAATCCTAATATAGCCACTGTCATGTCTTCTTTGCAATTGCATCAATATATTGGGCCCAGGATAGATCCTCAGAGACGTTGACACCCAGGAACTTGAAATTGTTCACCTTTTCCACTATGTTTCCTTGATGAGCACTGCTGTGTGTTCCCTTGACTTCCCCTTCCTAAAGTGCACAATCAATTCCCTTATAATTTATAAAATTTTGTAACCTATTTCATTTCATTTCTGTCTTAAATAGGTGATCTCATATACAGGGACCACAATTCTATATTCAGCCAGCAGAGAAATATTCTCTCCACTTCCACCCCTCAGAATCTTGTGATTCAATCAAATCCTTTCCCATTCGGAATTATAGAGTCATAGTCAAGAAGTTGTATAGCATTGAGGTGTTTCCAATCTTTTTTATGCCATGGACAATATTATTGAGCAAGGCGTCCGTGGACCCGATGTTGGGATCCCCTGGCATAGAAACATCCCCTTTGACCCACTACATCCATACCAACCATTATACACGTCTGTACTAATCACACTTGCTTGCTTTGTTTCTATATCTCTCTGTGCCTTGCTCATTGAAATATCTGTTCAGGTAACTCTGAAATGTTATTCCCATTCCTACTTCCACTGTCTTCTCTGCCAGCTCATTCCAGGTACCCCTTACATTTCTTGTGAAAAACCTATCCCTGAGATCCCCCTTAATTCTTCTCTCCCTCATCATAAACCTATGCCCTCTAGTTTTTGACATCACACCAGGGGAAACCAATTCTGCCCATCTGCCCTCTCTTGCTTCTCATAATTTTATATATCTCCTACACGTTATCTCTCAGTCTCCTTCAGTCCAGGGAAATTTGAATCAGCCTATCTGATCTCTCCCTATAACTCAGGCTCTCCAATCCAGCCAATCATTTTTACACCTTCTCTAGCTTAATCATGCCTTTCCTGTGGTGACCAGCACTGAAAACAAGGTTCCAAGTGCAGACTAACCACCATGTTGTACAACACTTATACTTAGTGTCTCGACTGATGAAGATGGGCATCATTTTTCCCTACCCTGCATACCTGTGTTACCACTCTCAGGGAAGTATATATTTCTGAACTCCAGCAGAAGCTTCAATTGTTTAATCATTGATTAGCAGGAACGCCGCAACAGTACAGCGACTATTTTGATCACCTACAGTACAGTTGCTACATTGTTCATTACTTCATAGAAATGGTACAACAGATTCTGCAGATGCTGGAAATCTTGATGCTCGAGGAGCTCAGCAGATCAGGCAGTATACATGGAGGGAAATGAACAGTTGATGTTTCAGGCTGAAGTGAAGGTCATGGCCTAAAACATAAGACATAGATAGTAGAACAGAGAAGATTACAGCACAGTACAGGCCCTTAGGCCCACAATATTGTGCAGACCATTAAACCTGCTCTAAGATCAATTTAACTATTCCCTTCTACATAACGCTCCATTTTTCTATCACGTATGTGCCTCTCTATGAGTTTTTTAGATGCCCGTAATGTATCTGCCTCGACCACCATCCCTGGCAGGGCCTTCCATGCACACACCACTGTCTGTGTAAAGAACTTACCTCTGACATCCCTCCAATTACCTTACAATTATACCCTTTGTGCTAGTTACTTCTGACATGTGTTCCTCTAGCTATCCACTCTTTCTGTGCCTCTTATCATAAGACCATTGGATTATAACCTCCAAGAGGACCATGACCTCCTCGTTGGAAGCTTGCGTGCCTCAATGACCTGGACAGCTATGTTGGCTGGAGTCAGGGCTTTATGCTTTGGCTCTTGGTAGGGTCACCCATGCCAATCAGGTCAAAGGGTGGAAGCCAGACTAAGAGAAGTCCACCGGACCTCCAAGTTCGGGGGTTCAGCTCAGGGCTAACAACCCTGACCAGTAAGACGAAATTGTTATGGAAACAGCAATGAAGAATCCCTCTACAGCTGAGTGTGATGGTATTTCTGAGTCCTCACCTGGGACTTGCATGACTGACAGTGACTGTAGAGGAAGCTATTGACATGATGAAGGAAGCCCTGGACACCACCAGAGATGGAGGACCTTCATTGCTGCCCTAAATGCCAGTGACATAATGGGCAAGAAGTAAGTAGGTATAGGACTATAAGATATAGGAGCAGAATTTGGCCATTTGGCCCACTGGGTCTACTCTACTATTCCATCATCTTGTACATCTCTATCAAATCAGCCCTCATCCTTTGCTTCAAAGGATAAGCCCTAGCTTGATCAGCCTGTCCTCATACAACATGACCTCTAGTGTGGGCAGAATCCTGGTAAATCTCCTCTGCACTCTCTTCTAAAGCTCCCATATCCTTCCTATAATAAAGGCATCCGTTAGTCTTGCGAGACCATGGACCTGCGCCTGGAAAGCCTTCACTCTCCAGGGCGCAGGCCTGGGCAAGGTTGTATGGAAAACCTGAGGACCCATACAGCTTGGCACCAGTGTCGTCGCAGAGCAATGTGTGATTAAGTGCCTTGCTCAAGGACACAACACGTTGCCTCGGCTGGGGCTCGAACTCATGACCTTCAGGTCGCTAGTCCAATGCCTCAACCACTTGGCCACGTGCCCGCACAATAATGCCTCCTATAATGAGGTGACCAAAACTGAGCACAATATTCCAAGTGTGGGTTTTATCGAGCTGCAACAATACCGAGTGACTCTTGAACTCAATCCCTTGACTAATGAAGGCCAGCACACCAAATGCTTTCTTATCCACCCTATAAATTTCCATAGATCCTTATGCATCTTTGTTTGTGTGTGTAGTTTTTCACTGATTCCATTGTGTTTCTCTGTATTTACTATAATGACCGCAAGAAAATAAGACTCAGGGTTGGATGTGGTGACGTATATGTACTTTGATAATAAATTTACTTTGAATTTTGAACACCAGCACAGTGCAGCCCGTAGCGTAACAAGGAAGAACTCCAATTTCCAACCAACTGTTCACACAAAATGTACCTTTCCACAGACCTTTTATTCCTCTTCATGGGTGCTGCCTGACCTCCAGCATCTTGTGTGCGGTGCAACATTGTTATCACTGTCTTGATCTTTAATGAAAAAGATAGCTGCAACGTGAGGTCTCTGATTTCAAAGTAATGGTGCATCAATGCAGTTCTGATTATGGGTACTATTTCACAGCTATAGTTCGGAGGAGCAGTCACAGTTCCGATTGCTAAGTTATGCAATAGTGTGCCAATGTCGTCATTAATCACCAAAGAATAGCAACTGAGCAACACCATTGTCTCCCTCAATGCACTAATTTAGTTGCAACAGTGCAACTGTTGTGATGGTTATTAATAACAAAGGTGCAACTCTGCGGTCTCTAATTCAGTCACTAATTAGTAGCAATAGTGCAGCAGGGCACACGCCATTTTAATCACTAATTAACAGCAACAGAGCGAAAGTGCAGCCACAATGTCGATCACCGATCGCCTGCTGTCGAGAAAGTACCGTTGCTATTTTATTCTGTAACTAACAGTATTGGTACAACAGCCCAGGCAACTTTCGGATCAATTTGATTAATGGCTGTGGTTCAAAAGTGTAGGCAGCGTTCAGATCATTGTAATTAACAGCAATGATGTAACTGTTCCTATCACTAAAATTAACAGGTGCTCCACATTGTTGTTGCCAAGTAGAATCTGGATGAATTTCCTCCTGAAAGATAGTTGGATACAAAAACTGGAATACGAACACCATGCGAAACGGTCGTGGAAAATGGATGGTGAGGACCTAACCCCTAGTCAGCTACTTCACATTTAAAAGGGCAGGGGTTGGAATTGGGAGGGGGGAGGTTATAATCATATTACGGAAGTAACATTTCAATGAGTAATCAGTTGGGCTGTCTGATGTGAACAATTTGTGCTGATTTATACAAGTACAAATTCGATTGATTATTTTCAGAAGACAGCAGGTTGATTTGAGACGAATGGTGAAGTGAGCATTGCTTCAAAGTCCAAAGTAAATTTTTCATTAAAGCATGTCTAAGTTACCGTATATTAGCTTGAGACTGATGAATCAGAGTGAGATTAGAAGGCAGACTGAAAACCTAATTGAGTGGTACCATAATAATAAACACTCACTCAGTGTCAACAAAACCAAAGAGCTGATTGTCAGCTACAGGGGGAAGAAGCCAGAAGTCCATGAACCAGTCCTCGTTAAAACTGACTGTAAAAGCTTTTATAGATATGTAAAAAGGAAAAGACTGGTAAAGACAAATGTAGGTCCCCTACAGACAGAAGCAGGTGAATTGATTATGGGGAGCAAGGACACAGCAGACCAATTGAATAATTACTTTGGTTCTGTCTTCATTAAGGAGGACATAAATAATCTTCCAGAAATAGTAGGGGACAGAGGGTCTAGTGAGATGGAGGAACTGAGCGAAATACATGTTAGTAGGGAAGTGGTGTTAGGTAAATTGAAGGGATTAAAGGCAGATAAATCCCCAGGGCCAGATGGTCTGCATCCCAGAGTGCTTAAGGAAGTAGCCCAAGAAATAGTGGATGCATTAGTGATAATTTTTCAAAACTCGTTAGATTCTGGACTAGTTCCTGAGGATTGGAGGGTGGCTAATGTTTTAAAAAAGGAGGGAGAGAGAAACTGGGGAATTATAGACTGGTTAGCCTAACGTCGGTGGTGGGGAAACTGCTGGAGTCAGTTATCAAGGATGTGATAACAGCACATTTGGAAAGCGGTGAAATGATCGGACAAAGTCAGCATGGATTTGTGAAATGAAAATCATGTCTGACAAATCTCATAGAATTTTTTGAGGATGTAACTAGTAGAGTGGATAGGGGAGAACCTGTGGATGTGGTATATTTGGATTTTCAAAAGGCTTTTGACAAAGTCCCACACAGGAGATTAGTGTGCAAACTTAAAGCACACGGTATTGGGGGTAAGCTATTGATGTGGATGGAGAATTGGTTAGCAGACAGGAAGCAAAGAGTGGGAATAAACGGGACCTTTTCAGAATGGCAGGCAGTAACTAGTGGGGTACCGCAAGGCTCAGTGCTGGGACCCCAGTTGTTTACAATATATATTAATGACTTGGATGAGGGAATTAAATGCAGCGTCTCCAAGTTTGCGGATGACACGAAGCTGGGCGGCAGTGTTAGCTGTGAGGAGGATGCTAAGAGGATGCAGGGTGACTTGGATAGGTTGGGTGAGTGGGCAAATTCATGGCAGATGCAATTTAATGTGGATAAATGTGAAGTTATCCACTTTGGTGGCAAAAATAGGAAAACAGATTATTATCTGAATGGTGGCCGATTAGGAAAAGGGGAGGTGCAACGAGACCTGGGTGTCATTATACACCGGTCATTGAAAGTGGGCATGCAGGTACAGCAGGTGGTGAAAAAGGCGAATGGTATACTGGCATTTATAGCGAGAGGATTCGAGTACAGGAGCAGGGAGGTACTACTGCAGTTGTACAAGGCCTTGGTGAGACCACAGCTGGAGTATTGCGTGCAGTTTTGGTCCCCTAATCTGAGGAAAGACATCCTTGCCATAGAGGGAGTTCAAAGAAAGTTCACCAGATTGATTCCTGGGATGGCAGGACTTCCATATGAAGAAAGGAATTTAGAAGATTGAGGGGGGATCTGATTGAAACGTATAAAATCCTAAAGGGATTGGACAGGCTAGATGCAGGAAGTTCCCGATGTTGGGGAAGTCCAGAACGAGGGGTCACAGTTTGAGGATAAGGAGGAAGCCTTTTAGGACAGAGATTAGGAAAAACTTCTTCACACAGAGAGTGGTGAATCTGTGGAATTCTCTGCCACAGGAAACAGTTGAGGCCAGTTCATTGGCTATATTTAAGAGAGAGTTAGATATGGCCCTCGTGACTACGGGGATCAGGGGGTATGGAGGGAAGGCTGGTGCAGGGTTCTGAGTTGGATGATCAGCCATGATCATAATAAATGGCAGTGCATGCTCGAAGGGCCAAATGGCCTACTCCTGCACCTATTTTCTATGTTTCTATGTTAGGGAAATTGAGGTGGTGAGCATCAGTGACTTTAATTTCCTTAACACAAGACGGTCTTTAAATGCTGGCAATTCAGAGCAGCAAACACAAAATGCTAATGGAACCCAGCAGGTTAAACAGCAGGAATAAATATTTGACATCTCAGGCTGAGACCCTTCTTCAGGATTGGATTTATGTTAATGCCAAGGTTAAATTCCTTTCCATTATCATTTCTTGGGAAGCGAAATTACAATTGATGTAAGATTTATTGTCACTGGCATTAGTCGTAAAATTTGTTGTTTTGTGGCAGCAACACAATGAAGGCATAACAAAATATTAGACATATTTACGTCCTGCCACTCCACTTTCTGCAAGGATTGCTCCCTCCGTGGTTCCCTTGATCATTCGTCCTTCTCCACTAATCTCCCTCCAGGCATTCATCCATGCAAGTGGCTTAGTGCTACACCTGCCCCATGCACCTCCTCCCTCACTTCCATTCAGAGCCCCAAACAGTCCTTCCAGGTGAGGCAACACTTCACCTACGAATCTGCTGGGGTTGTCTATGATGTCCGGTGCTCCCGATGTGGCCTCCTCTGCATTTGGTGGGACCCATTGTAATCATTGGGACCGATTCATCAAACACCACCACAGTATCCGTCACAAATGAGACTTCCTGGTGGCCAACATTTTAATTCCAATTCCCCTTCCCGTTCTGACATGCCAGTCCAAGGCCTCCTCTTGCGCCAATATGAGGCTACCTTCATGGTGGAGGAGAATAGCTTATATTCCATCTGGGTACCCACCAATCTGATGGTATGAATATTGATTTATCCTTCCGGTGAACAAAATTCTACCCCCCTTCCGCTATTCTCATTCTGACCTATTACCTCTTCTCACCTGGGTATTACTTCCCCCGGGTCCCCTCCTCCTTCGCTTTCTCCTATTGTCCACTCTCCTCTCCTATCAGATTCCTTCCTCTCCAACCCTTGACCTTTCCCACCCACCTGGTTTTACCTATCACCTTCCAGCTAGCCTCTTTCCCCTCCTCCCACCTTTTTATTCGGGCATCTTCCCCCTTCTTACTCAGCCCTGAAGAAGGGTCTCAGCCCAAAATGTTGACAGCCTACTCTTTTCCATAGATGCTGTTTGCCCTGAGGAATTCCGCCAGCATTTTGTGTGCATTGAATTATATAACTTACAAATAAATAAATAAATAGTGCAAGAGAGGAATAATGTAGTGCTGATGGGTTCATGGACCATTCAGAAATCTAAGAACAGAGAAAAAGAAACATTGAGTTTGTGTCTTCCAACTCATCTACCTCCTCCCTGGTGGTAGTAGTGAGAACAGGGTATGTCCTGGATGGTGAGGGCCCTTAAAGATAGATGCCAGTTCAGATAAGGCTCACAGACCAAATACTTGGATGGGTGTTTTGCTTTATGAGGAAAGATTGGGCAGGGTATGTTTGTATCCATTTGATTTTAGGGTAGGGGAGGCTTGAATGAAAAATTAGTTCTTCTGCAGTCTTGACAAGGTGGGAGTGGAGAGGACTTTTCCATTTGTGGTAAACTTTCATGCAATGCGTCACACTTAAAAATAAAGGGGTAGAGGCAGAAATGTATTGAAAGTTTCTCTGTTAGAGGTTCATACGTTTCTAGATCTCTCATCTTAATAGGACAGGGGGAGGTAAATCATTGAATATTTTTCAGAGAGAGGTAAGCAAGTCCTTGAGAAATATAGAGGTGAAAAGCTTACTCTGCAGGAGTGGAACTACCAAATTCTGAATCAGAATCAAAATCTGACATGTCATCATTGATTTAGATGTCGTGAAATGTGTTGTTTTGCAGAAGCAGCGCAGTGCAAAAACATAAAACTCACTATAAATTACAAAAATAAAGATATAGTGCCAAAAGAAGAAATGTTGGACAGTTGAGGGAAGATGCCTGCAGTTGCACAACATCCAGCAGACCCATCCCATCCATTTCATTGGACTCTCAAGCACTGTATTGGCTGACATTCTAACCCAGGGAGTACCTGCATGTTTCAAAATGAAAGACTTGAACAATAAAAAAAAGAATTTTCAAGTTTAAAGCTTTTATATAGTGAGTCAGAAAGTGGATAGAGATAGTTTTCAGACCTCTCTCTCTCTCTGAGACAAAATAAGAAGATGTTGCAATACCAACGCATCCTTTTCTACCAAGTTGGTCACAACAGTAACAGAATGTATCCCACCCACACAGACCTTGAAGTGTAGGCACTGTTATAATGCAGGAACAGGCAGTCCCTTTGAATGCAACTTGATTAGCAGCACATACAGCTAACTGGATGACAGTAATGTGAACAAGACAGTTGCTCACTCTTTTGTGGACTGTGGGTTTGCAAAGAGGGTATGGAGAAAGACGCAAAGGCCGAGTTCTTCTGGTGACTTTTCACGGTTCATCCGTAGTAGCTGCGTGACAGAGGGCTCTTTGATCTACGGACTGTCCCTAGGAACACGCACATCAAGTGCTGTTGGAAGATCATCAACTAGGTGAAAGACGCCCTTTGGTGTGCCAGCACATCAAGATGTCCGTAGAGATAATGCTACCAACTGGCACATTTCAGGCTGCAGGAATATGTTCTGAGGGATAGCATTGGAGCTTGGGGCAGTAAGGGCTCAGTGGGGAAGGATCACAAGATAGGGTTCTTCTGGTGCTTGGAGGGGCCAGGTTAGGTGAGGAAGTCCCACTGTTGTTTCGTGTGGTTATTTGAGATACTGTTGCCTTCCTGTCAGTTTGAACCAGTTTGCCCATTCTCCTCTGACCTCTCATTAACAAGGCGTTTTCACCCACAGAATCACCGGTCACCTGGAATTTGCTTTTGTTTCTTGTACCAATCTCTGTAAACACTAGAGACTAGTGTGTGTAAATCCCAGTTTCTAAGATACTCAATCCACCCCATCTCACTCTAATAATCACGGTCAAAGTCACTTAGATCAAATTTCTTCGCCATTCTGATGTTTGGTCTGAACAACTGAACCTTTTGGCCATGTCTGCATGCTTTTATGCATTGAGTTGCTGCCACATTATTGGCTGAATAAATATTTGCATTAACGAGCAGGTGTACAGCTGTACCTAATAAGTGGTCACATAGTGTATAAAAAATTTAGCTTTGGGGTTATGCATTATATACTGGCCGAGCAATGGGGACACAATTTTCTCTTGAGTTTACACTTTGGATCATCCATATCAAGATGGGAAATCTAAGAGGTGCTTCACTTATAAGCATTGAAAAAAAATTGTAAGTGTTGTTGGTAAGTAAGCATTGAAGCCATGTTTGAAATACCTACACATCAAGAAGAGGATTGTCTGGGTCAAGTAGCACAGCTGTCACTTTGGTATTTGTTGCCTGCAGTTACTGTAGATATTCACCATCTGGTCTCTAGTTATGTTGGAGTGAACATAATGTGTGGACTATGAAGCAAAAATGATCTGGCAGTATCAGAACTCCCTCAATCCAACCCCAGAATAGCACATGATTTATTCTCAAAAAAACTACACCTTATTTTTACCATGATTGAACAAAATGGCAAATTCTGGAGAGCCCAAAGAATAGCATGTTGTAGTTATGCATATAGCAAGGGTCTGGCCGAGATCATCATCTGCAAAAAATAACATGACTATTCCACATGCATGAGAGGTGGCTGAAGAGGGAAAAAATGCCCTTTTCACTGTCAGAGAGCCACTGCAAATGGGTTTAAATATTTTAAAAATTCTTTCAAGGAATGTGGGCACCTCAGGCTAAGCCTGAATTTAATTGACATTGAGAAAGTGATGAAGAATTGCCTTCTTGAAATGCTACAGTGATTTACATGTAGGTGCATGGGTAGATTTAGCAGAAATAAATAGTCATAGAGTCTAGAAAGCTGCAGCACAGAAACAGAGCCTTCAGCCCATCTACTCCATGCCAGACCATTTAAACTGCCAACTGCTACTGTAATCGACCTACACCCGGATTAGTGTCCTCCATACCCCTGTCATTGCTGTATCTATCCAAACTTCCCTCAAGCATTGAAATTGAATTTGCATCCACCACTTGCTCATTCCACACTCTCACCGCCCTCTGAGTGAAGAAGTTCCCCCTCATGTTCCCCTTAAACATTTCACCTTTCACCCTTAACTTTGACCTCTGGTTGTAGTCTCACCCAGCCTCAGTGGAAAAAGCCTGCTTGCATTTACCCTATCTATAATTTATCCCTCATAAATTTGAATCAAATCTTCCTTCAATCTTCTATGTTCGAGGGAATAAAGTTCTAATCTGTACAATCTTTCATTATAACTCAGGTCCCCCAGTCCTAGAAATATCCTTGCAAATTTTCTCTATACTCTTTCAATCATATTTACATCTTTCCTGCAGGTAGGTGACCAAAACTGCACACAATACTCTAACCCCAACATCTTATACAAGTTCAACATTACATCTCAACTCCTGTACTCAATACTTTGATTTATGAAGGCCAATGTACCCAAAATCTTTCTTTACAGCCATATCTACCTGTGGTGCCATTTTCAATGAATTACAGACCTGTATTCCCCTTGGTCCCTTTGTTCTACTGTACCTCTCAGTGCCCTATCAATCACTGTGTTGGTCCTCCCAAAGTGCAACACCTCACACTTGACGGCATTAAATTCTATCTTCAATTTTTCAGCCCATTTTTCCAGCTGGTACAGATCCTACTGCAAGCTTTGAAAATCTTCTGTCCTCTACACCCACAGTCCTAGTGTCATCTGCAAATTTGCTGATCCAGTTCACCACATTATTATCCAAAACAGTTAAATAAATGGAGTTGTAATTGAGAGATGTGGATTAAATGCCTGGAGATCTAAGTTCAAACATGACCTTGTCATGCATGGAATTTTATTTTCATCAGTTAATTAAATACATAATTGGTATCAGTAACACTGATTATGATGCTACCGGATTGTAATATAAAAAAAATTCTCAATTTGTTGGCTAGTCTTCTGGCTGGAGTGATCTTTCCCACAAGACTAATTAGACAGCAAGTTCAAGCAGGAGGGGTGCTATGAGTTCAACAAAAGCCTTGGAGAGAGATACTTCAAGAGTGATATCACTGGATATAGAGAATTAGTTGACTTGTATATGGTCTTTTCTTTTGAAATAGGATCAAAGAATAATAACATACTAAGCTAGATTTAGTGCTTAAGAAATTAGCCTGTATATAAAGTTACAAATGGTGATTGAAAAGAGAGTTGACCTAATGAAATAAGCAAGCAAACACATAAACAAATTAATCAATCAATCAATCAATCAGTAAACTATATGCTATAGCTGGTTGATGGCCCTGACTGCAGTATGTGTGAGTTTGTTAGTAAGAAAACTGGCTCGAGCTCATGGTTTTCAGAAAATGACTCCAACAGGAGGCTCTCCAACTTGGAGTTGGAGATATACTGATATAATAGGTAGGATGAGGAATTCCCGGACAGTCATTTTCCCAGAGGAAAGCATGGGCCTATATAGGCATGACTATTCAGAAGCCAGGTGTCAGGTTTCATAAGAGGTTGAGAGAGAGTCCTGCTGATGGTTGTCCATCCCAAAAGGTCCTTGAAACTACTGAGGACAGGCCTGGAGCATTACAACTAATACACAGGACAAAGTTTTGTGGCTCAGAAGAAGAGGAACTGTAGAACAGATAGTGATCGGGAATTCTATAATTTGGGGATAGATAGCATCCTTCTAGAGCAGGGGCTCCCAAACAGGGGTCCACAGACCCTTTGCTTAACTGTATTGGTGCATGGTTTAAAAAAGGTTGGGAACCCCTACCATAGTCAAGAATATGAATCTGCAAGTGTCCCAGGGTATGGTAGGCAGAAACAAACTTGGAAAGGGATGAAATAAATTTAGTTGTCTTGGCCAAAGTTCGAACAAATTGGAGGAAATTCTCACTTACACAGTTTCGGGACAAAATCTTTAAATGAAAACACAGGATGAAAATATTCAGGCTGATATTCTCTGAGTTGGTATCTGAACTACGTGTATATTAACATAGAAGAAGGCACAACAGGGATGGCTTAAAACAGGGCTACCCAAGCTAGGGCCCACAGTCGCCTTGCTAAATGGTATTGGTCCATGGCATAAAAAAGGTTGAGAACCCCTGGCTTAAAGGGATGAATTGGGAATAAAGGTTTCTTTTTCATGGGATCCATACATCAATTCAGGGACAGAAGTCCTGATCCAGGATTGAAAAAATAAAAAGGGAATAGGCATACGTGTTAAACGAGTAAGTAAGATAAGGGGTTGGACATGATACAGCCTTAACATAAACAGAGACAAGGGGCATTGTCAAAAGTAAAAGGGGGTATTGACTGCAAGGGATAAGTAGAATTATGGAGCATGACTAATAAGAGTGAAGAGAAACCATATTAAAGATGTGTTGATATTGCCGTACGGGAAAGATGTGTTAATGCTGCTCTGCAGGAACGCACTCAGTATCTGTAATGAGAAAGAAGTAGGGTACAATCAAAACTTGGCAGGGGACAGATTCAGCAGAAGACAATCAAAATAAAATCTGAAGTAAAAGTGGAAAATAGAGGAAATGTTCAACAGGTCAGGCCACATTTGTGGGAAAAGAAACAGGGTTAACATTCCAGGGAAAAGAGCCTTCTCCCAGGCCGGCACAGGCAATCAACTCCCAGTCTCCACCCAGCTAACACAAGTCATCTGCCACCAATTTCACCTGCAACCTATCTAAACCCAGCTCTTGTCCACCGTCCTTGTTCACCCATCGAACCAGCCAGACTCAACCAGTTGCTCCTAGCCTTCAATTACCTTGATGCCTAGTTGATTTATTTATCTGTTCTCTCTTGTTTTGTGGCCCCTCATGGCTTTGTTGCTTTGCAGTTTATTATTGAAGGTATTGCTAAATTGTCTCTGCTGCTCTGCTTTTGGGTCAGGCCTCCTCTACATTTCCTGACAGGATGGGTGAACCAGCAATGGACCGATGCCTAAAGGAAGTCATCTGCCTTAATAAGTCCACGATCCAGAAGCAGCAGGTAACCACTAACCATCTGCTCGCCACTCTCAACCAACTCTCCATCGTGTTTCAGCAACCTCATGCCAGTCAACCTCCTCCCTCGGATCCCTGGGTTCTGGAGCTCAAATCTTTTGATGGACTACTAACCCGATGCTGCAACTTCCTGTCGCAATGTGTCTTGCACTTCAAGCTCTGTATTCTATGGATCAAGCCAAGATTGCCTTCATCACCTTTCTCTTGACAGGTCTCTTTTCCCCTGACCTCTTTAGATAAATAAAGTGTAAAACAGAGACAAGAGTGGATATTGGACTGCTGGAGAGGTAGTTCTATAGGACAACAAAATGGCGGATGACTGAATAAGGATTTTGCATCAGTCTTCACTGTGGCGGACACTAGCGGTATGGTGGAAGTTCCAGGCGTCAGGGGGCATGAAGTGTGTGAAGTTTCAGGTGTCAGGGGGCATGAAGTATGTTAAGTAGAGAGAAGGTTCTTGGGAAACTGAAGGCCTGACGGTGGATAAGTCACTTGGGCTAGCTGACATACACCCCGGAATTCTGAAAGAGGTGGTTGAAGAGATTGTGGAGGCATTAGTTATGAACTTTCAAGAATCACTAGATTCTGGAATGGTTCCGGAAGACTGGAAAATTGCAAATGTCACTCCACTCTTCAAGAAGGGAGAGGGACAGAAGAAAAGAAACTGTAGGCCAGTTAGTCTGACCTCAGTGGTTGGGATGATGTTGGATTTGATTATTAAGGATGAGGTCTCGAGGTACTTGAAGGCACATGATAAAATAGGCCATAGTCATCAGGTTTTCCTCAAGAGAAAATCTGGCCTGACAAATTTGTTGGAATTCTTTGAAGAAATAAAAGGCATGATGGTCAAAGGAGCAACACGCACAAAATGCTGGAGGAACTCAGCAGGCCAGGCAGCATCTATGGAAAAGAGTGCAGTCGACATTTCAGGCCAACACCTTTCATGATAACCCTTCACAAAACCTTGACTGTGCTCTTGTTCCATAGATATGAAGGTAGGTGGAGGGGCAGGTAGTTTTGAGGAAGTAGAGAGGTTACAGAAGAACTTAGACAGATTAGGAGAGTGGACAAAGAAATGGCAGTAAAAATACAGATTAGGGAAGTGTACGGTCATGCATTTTGGTAGAAAAAATGAAAGCATTGATGGCTTTCTAAATTGAGAGAACGTACAAAAAAATGAAGTGCAAAGGGACTTGGTAGTTCTTATGCAGGATTCCCTAAAGGTTAATTTACAGGTTGAGTCTCTGGTGAGGAATGCAAACGCAATGTTAGCACTTATTTCAAGAGGACTAGAATATAAAAGTAAGGATGTAATGTTGAGATTTTATAAAGAACTGGTGGGGCCTCACTTGCAGTATTGTGAGCAGCTTTGGGCACCTAATCTTAGAAAGGATGTACTGAAACTGGGAAGGGTTCAAAGGAGGTTCACGAAAATTATTTGAGGATTGAATGGCTTGTCATATGAAGAGTGTTTGATGGCCTAATTGAAACCCATCGAGTGGTGAAAGGCTTTGATAGAATGGATATAGAGAGGATGTTTCTTATGGTGGGAGAATCCAAGACCAGAGGACACAGCCTCAGAATAGAGGGTCATATTTTTAGAATGGAGATGAGGAGGAATTTCCTTAGCCCGAGAGTGGTGAATCTGTGGAATTCTTTGCCACAGGCAGCTGTACAGTATATTTAGGGCAGACTTTGATAGATTCTTGATTAGTCAGGGTATGAAGGGAAATAGGGAGAAGGCTGGAGATTGGGACTGAGAAGGAAAATGGATTAGCCATGATGAAATGGTGGAGCAGATAGAACAAATGGCCTAATTCTGCTCCTATATCTTATTGCCTCATGGTCTTATGGCCTCCATTCCTCCAAAGCCCATTTAATAGGGAGCATCACCCTGTCTCATACTCCATAATAGGTACTGTGTAGGGGTGAACTTGTGCGAGAAGAATGCACAAGGATGTGTCTTCCTATCCAGTCCTCGGTGAAAGAGGATGGTCTCCGCTACCATGTCAGTTGGTTCCACCTCTAACACAAAAGGACTGGGGAGGTTCGGGTGGCAGAGAATGTGGCCGGTGGTGAAGCATCTCTTGAGCTCCTCGAAAGTGTGGTTTGTGACAGCAGACCAGATTATCCTTGAGGTAGGTGACTTGGTGAGGTAGCTGAGAGGACCAACGATTTGGCGTTAGTTCATATTGAAACGGTGGTAGAAGTTGGAGAAACCCAAGAGGTGCTGTAGCTGTCTGAGGGAGTGCACTCAGGGCTACTCAATGATGGCTTGCACTTTCTCCGGATCCACAGGCAACCCTGGACCTGGGTTCAATTCCCGCCACTGACAGTAAGGAGTTTGTACATTCTCCCCTTGACTGCATGTTTTTTCCAGGTGCTCCGGTTTCCTCCCTCGGTCCAAGGACCTGCTGGTTAGTAGGTTAATTGAGCATTGTGAATTGTCCCATGGTTAGGCTCGGATTAAATCAGGGGTTTGCTAGGCGACATGGCTTAGAGGGCTGTAAGGGCTTATTCCACACTGTATCTCAATAAATAAATGAGTATAGACTCTGCTCAGGCTTGATGAGGCCTGTTCTGGGATTGGAGGAGTGTTTAATTGGGAGGATAAGAGGGAGAAAAGGGGCTTTGCTTTGCTGTTTTTTTTTACTTTCTATGTTCTGTGTCGCTTTGCCGAGCAACGTGGGCATGCTATGCTGGAATGTATAGCGTGTCGCTGGGCTGCCTCCAATACATCCTTGGGTTATGTTGGTTGTTAACACAAACAACACGTTTCACTGTATGTTTCAATGTACATCCGATGAATAAATGAACCTGAGAATGTAGAGAGATTTAAAATGTGGTGTTAATGCAGGATTAGTGTAAGCGGATGGATGATGTCTACAGTGATCCAATTCCTATGAGTCTAAATGGGGAGTTAAAAGGGATAAAGTTGGGTAAAGGAAAATAACCTATAATGAAAACAGAAACCAAGTCCATTTAGGCGAAAATAAAAGTTAATTCAAGATCGGTGAAACAGGTCAGTGTTGTCTGCAGACTGGAATAGTGAAAGAGAGTTGGGAGAAGAAATATGAAGACAATTTAAGGGTTTACGTAATGCAGATAAAATAACAATTGTGAAGGGTTTTAGCTACTCCAGTATTATTGGGATAAAGGGAATGGAGACCCTACAATGGGGATAGGGCTCCATTCTAGCCCACAGAAGGATAATTCATCATTGGAACAGATAACCACGAATGAACCAAAACACATAAGAAGTAGAGGAATAGCAGTGTGGAGAGAAAAACGAAAAAACGAGCTGCTTGAGGAACTCTGTGGGTCAAGCAGCATCAATGAAGGAAAAAAGATGAACATTTAACTGGGAGTCTGCTTCAGGACGTTGTCAAGACCCAAGAGGACGTTATATTTATCAATTAAGCAATACTCCCTATCCTGAGTTCCAAAGTTTTGCTCCAGATTCCAGCATCTGCAGTCCCTTGTCTCTCCGGTGAATGCTCGAAGAAGCATTTCAACTTTTAAGGTGAAAAGACAGAAAGATGTCAGAAAGACAACAGACAAGTAAATAGATTGGAGGTGTGCTGATTTTGAGATGCTGAGAACAGAAGCTGGTGGGTAAAGCAATCAACAAGATTGGCAAGCAATTTAGAACAGCAATGGAGACACTTAAAGCTATTTTCAGCACGTGTAGGGAAAATACATTCTGTTAAAGAGAACCAACTAAACAGAATCCAAGAATGAATAAACACATACGTGAATGAGAGAAGGATTATATTAAGTACATAACACTGTGTGATGAGGGATAATGGAAGACCATAAGACATAGGAGGAGCAGAATTGGGCAATTCTGCCCATTGAGTCTGCTCCACCATTCCATCATGGTTGACTTGTTGTCACTCTCAACACCGTTCTCTGCCTTCTCCCCATAACCTTTGGTGGCCTAACTAATCAAGAATATAAAATTCCACTTCAAATAGACCCAATGACTTGCCCTTCACAGCTGGCTGTGGAATGAATTCCACAGACTCACCACCCTCTGGTTGAAGAAATTCCTCACCATCTCTGTTCTAAATGGACGTCCTTATATTCTAAGACTGTGTCCTCTGGACCTAGACTCCCCCTCTACAGGGAAAATCCTCTCCACACTCACTCTATTTAGGCCTTTCGCAATCCAATAGGTTTCAAGTGAGATACCACCACATTCTTCTGAACTCCAAAGAGTACAGGCCTAGAGCCATCAAGAGCTCCTCGTTATATGAAGAGATGCAAAAATGTAAAGATAACAATTAAGAAGCCAAAAAGGACCATGGACTGCAATAATCAACAAAATATAAAATAAAATTATAAGATATTTTATGGATGGATCAATAAAAATATAAAGTCATTGTAGGATTAGGAATGGACAGGCGAAGTGCCTGGGTCTTGAGAGAAGGCAGAAATACCAAATCCGTATTTGCTTCAGCGTTTACCAAATGGACAGAGCAGGTGGACTTGATATTTGAAGATAAAATGGGTTAAAAATGAAAGTAGTTGTAACAGAGAATGTAAATATATTAAGCCAATTAGGCATAGAACAAAATCCCTGATCCAGATGGATTGCATTCAAGCATTTTAAAAGGACCTAGAGATAGCCGAGATACTGCTAAGCAGAGGATACAAAGATAGAACATAACAGCCTCCGGCTCTTCGACTCACCATTGCTGCGCCAACCATGCCAATCTAACTAGTCCCATCTGTCTGCATCACGCTAAATAATTTTGACAACATATTTAACAGCTTGTTAGGAATAGGCATAGCGCACTTTCAAGGAGCGGTACCTTAGGAAGGTGGCGTCCATCATTAAGCACCCCACCATCCAAGACATGTCCTCTTCTCATTGTTGCCATCAGGAAGGAGGTACAGAAGCCTGAAGGCACACACTCAATGATTCAGGAACAGCTTCTTCCCCTCTGCCATCTGATTTCTAAATGGACATTGAACCCATAAACACTACCTCACTACTTTTTGTTTTGAACTGCTTATTTTAACTTATTTCACTATTTACCAGTCGTATATATACTCACTGTAATTCAATGATTTTCTCTATTTATTTATCAGGTATTTCATTGTACTGTTGCCATAAAGTTAACAAATTTCATGACAAATGCCACACACCCAAAATGCTGATGAAGGGTCTCAGCCCGAAATGTCAACTGTTTAACCTTTTCCATAGATGCTGCCTGTTGTGTCCCGACCTATGCCGGTGATATTAAATCTGACTCTGATATATCCATCTATTTACAAACTGGGCCAGAATGTGGCAAAGAATTATAACCAATCAGCTTAATCCTGGTAGGAAAAATATAGATAGAACAGCTAGAAGGGAGGATTATAAGGATAATGGGTTACGTGGATGGAATGTATCCTTTAGTGAGGTAACCGAGGAAAAGCTAAAGGATAAAGTGTGATGAGGTGATGTCAGGCGCATGTACCAGTGTGAATGCTGGCTGGATTCACAGAGAGCATGAAACACTGGACAATGGAAGAGACTGCAGTTCACAATTCACAACTTGGATTCTGGAACCAGAAAATACCAGTTATACGCTCAGAGGCCACTTGATTAGTTATCCGTTCCGAATAGCGAGGCTTCCAAGTGTAGGTTGGTGGGGGATGCGCAGTTGCTGGGTAGTGGATAGCGGGCGAGAGGAGTGGTGATGCACGTGGGAGAACCATCAGTGCTAAGGAGATCTACAACACATTTCAGGAGGCTACTAATAAAACTGTGGATTAGACAAGAAAATGGCAAGGGAAGTTCAACGCTGATAAATGTGAGATAATTTGGTCAGGAAATGGGGAAGGTCACTTATTACTAAATCATGTGAAGGATGGACTGATTTTGGAATACCAACAGAATCAGGTTCTGAATATTGGACCATGGTTTGGCAAAACCATAAGATGGCAAACCAGACACTAGGATTGGAAAGTAGGGAAGATTTATTTATTTATTGATTGATTGATTGATTGATTGAGAAACAGTACAGAATAGACTCTTCTGGCCCTTTGAGTCACATCACCCAGCAACCCCCAATTTAATCCTAGCCTAATCACAGGACAATTCACAATGATCAGCTAACCTAATAACTGGTATGCTTTCAGACTATGGGAGGAAATCTACGCGGTCACGGGGAGAATGTACAAACTCCTTACAGGCAGCGGTGTAAATTGCACTTGGTCACTGATACTCTGGAACGTTGTGCTAACCACTGCACTATCGTGCCACAGTTGTGACCTGCCATATGATAGAAGGGATGTTGAAACAGAGTCAAAGGTGCAGAGTTGAATTACTAGAATGGTACCACGTCAGGATAGGGTGAACAGACTGGGTCGTTTTTCTTTACAAAATACAGGAGGGCTAACATCCATAAGCAATGTTTCTACCTGTGGGAAAGACTACTAGAGGGACTGAACAAGAAGTCCTTTCAGAAATTCAGAAGAAACTTTTTTAGCCACGGAGCAGAATATTCCCTTATGACGACTGTTTTAGGCCGACAGTGAGGATGATCTTAAGGAGAAGTCTGTCAAGCAGATGAGGTGGAAAAGGAAGAACGGAAAAGCAGGA
This sequence comes from Mobula hypostoma, assembly GCF_963921235.1. Classification (NCBI taxonomy): domain Eukaryota; kingdom Metazoa; phylum Chordata; class Chondrichthyes; order Myliobatiformes; family Myliobatidae; genus Mobula; species Mobula hypostoma. The sequence continues at coordinate 147,038,794 of NC_086104.1, read as the reverse complement.
AGAGGTGAGAGTGGGGCATAAATACAGTGGAGCAGTATGGCCTAGTTGGGCCAAATGGCCAGTTTTCATTTTATTTTGGAAATGAAAGTAATATGGGAATCGTGCTGGGATATAGAACTGAATGATGGATCAGGCCTGAGGAACCCCAGCACTACCTCTGTGCTTAGGTTGTGTGTCTTCCACCTGAAAACATCTGTGGGGAATCCCTTTCAAATAATAAAACTACCAAAGATCAGAGAAGACCTCCGCTTCTGCCTCTGCCTGCGCACCTAAGTCATTCACCTGTAAGTTCCGAGCATCTGTCTCAGGTAGATAACTGTCAGGATTTCAGTTAGTAAACTCACCAAGCTTTTCAACTGAGACAGAACTCACTCCAAACCTTGCTGACGTTTCTACACCCAAGAAAAAAACACAGCACTGGTGTAAACTACAGTGGATTTTTTTTATTTAACAAACTACTCGAGGAACTCAGTGGGTCAGGCAGCATCTACAGAGGGAGGTGGATGACTGACATTTCTGGTTGAGACTTTCCACAGAAGCTTAAGGTCTCAACCTTAAGTATATTGACTGTCCATTTCACTCCACAGATGCCACCTGGCCTGTTGAGTTCCTCCAGGATCTTGTTTGCTGCTCCACGTTCCGGTATCTGCCGCTTCTTGTGTCTCCTTGTAAAACTCGCTTTCTCCTGGTTGGACAACTGAATGTGGGGAAAATACGACTTCCAAAAGAGTTGAACCATCCTTTACAGTTTTTAGTTTATTTTCTTAAGAACATGATAAGCAGTCTTATATTTACATCGTCAAATACCAAAGCACAGAAAATCAGAAGGACGGCAAATTTTGGAAGTTTAGCTATTGAGTTTTCAACGGCCACAGATTGTTCAGAGTTTTAATTTTTTTTTTAAACACAGGAAAGAACATTCAAATGTTTGTTTTTTATCCTGTTCTTTTTTACTCGTTCCCATCTAGACCTTGTCACACACAAGTCTGCCATTTGTGAGATGTCCACCTATGGTGAATGAGGGGGTTCGAGATGTATGTTGGGAATCGCGGAGCGGGCGACTGTGCTGATGATGTTCCGATTCACGCCCGGTTCGACGTTGCTGGGCTCTGCCTCTTCCTGTACAGGGGTCTCATACCGCTTGTGTATGTGAAGAGTCTGATGTGCTTTGCAGTACCCAACCAGTGGCTGATCGTAGTTGTAAAAGGCTGTGATGTTCATGGGAAGCGGTGTCTGCGGATGAGAGTCAAGAGAACATCAAGGTTACTATCGTGCATGTTATGCCTTGCAAAAATCAGTGTTGCAGTACATATCTGTAATCAAACTTAAGAAATTATACAGTGTAGAAAGCAGCCATTCGGCCCATAATCCTTATGCTGGCTATTTGTTAGATTAATTAAATGTTTGGGGTTTATTGACATACAGTCGTATAGACCCTTCCAGTCCTTTGAGACGTGCCATCCAGCAATCCCCCAGTTTAACCCTAACCTAATCATGGGACAATTTACAAATGACCAATTAACCTAACAACCAGTACATCTTTGGAATGTGGGAGGGAACCAAAGCACCCGAAGGAAACCCACACAGTCACGGAAGAACGTACGGTCTCCTTACAGGCAGTGGTGGGAATTGAACCTGGGTCGCTGGTACTGTAAAACTTTGTGGTAACCACTGTGCTACCATGCCGCCATCTACTACCTAACTACAACTACGTTGACTCAGGCCTAGGAGGCCGGTGTCAGGCAAAAGCTACCTAAAGTGATCAATTAACCAATCAAGCAGCACATCCTTGGGATATGGAGGAAACCAGAGCATCTGGAGGAGATCTAGGTAGTCACAGGGAAAAAAAAAGTACTGGAAGAACATGTAAATTCTGGACAACGCTGGATTGAACCCAATATTGAAATCGGAAGGAGATGGCCCATTCTTTACAGTTTCTAATCTACAGGCAGCACAGTAGCTTAGTGATGAGCATAACATGTTACAGAGCCAACGACTGGAGTTCGGTTCCGGCTTCTGTCTGTAAGGAGCTTGTAAGTACTCCTGGTAACCATCTGGGTTTCCTCTGGATGGTCCAGTTTCCAAAGACATACATATTAGTAAGGGTTGGCAAATTGTGGGCATGATATGTTGGCACAAGAAGCACGGCAACACTTGCGGGCCACCCCGAGCACATCCTTGACACAAATGACGCATTTCACTGTATATTTTGATAGTTCAATGCACACATGACAAATAAAGCTAATCTAAACTTTATTTTCTCAAGAACAAGTAAATGAGTCCTATACCCATGTCATCAAATGCCAAGCTCAGAAGATCAGCAGGACAACAAATTTCAGAAGTTTAGATATGAGGATTGTTCAGAGTTGGTTTTTTTTAAGCACGGGAAAGAACATTCAAATATTTCCCAATTAAATGCATTCCCTGAGGAGTATTTATTCCAAAACATACTCAAAGATGGCATCCTAATAGTTGCTCCATAATTTGTAGTAAGGTTTAATATATTTTGAATTCCAAAATAGGACAGGAAGAGGCGAAGGTATTCTGCTTGCAGTATTCCACTGGGGGAGAACCTGCAGTTGGTGGGATTCAACTGGGGGAGAACCTGCAGCTGGTGGGATTCAATTGGGGGAGAATCTGCAGCTGGTGGGATTCCAGTGGGGGAGAACCTGCAGCTGGTGGGATTCCATTGGGGAGAACCTGCAGCTGGTGGTATTCAATTGGGGGAGATCCTGCAGCTGGTGGGATTCAATTGGGGGAGAACCTGCAGCTGGTGGGATTCCAGTGGGGGAGAACCTGCACCTGGTGGGATTCCACTGGGGGAGAACCTGCAGCTGGTGGGATTCCACTGGGGGAGAACCTGCAGCTGGTGGGATTCAGCTGGGGGAGAACCTGCAGCTGGTGGGATTCAATTGGGGGAGAACCTGCAGCTGGTGGGATTCAATTGGGGGAGAACCTGCAGCTGGTGGGATTCAATTAGGGGAGAACCTGCAGCTGGTGGGATTCCATTGGGAGAGATCCTGCAATGGGTGGGATTCTGTTGGGGGAGAACCTGCAGCTGGTGGGATTCAATTGGGGGAGAACCTGCAGCTGGTGGGATTCAATTGGGGCAGAACCTGCAGCTGGTGGGATTCAATCAGGGGAGAACCTGCAAGTGGTGGTATTCAATTGGGGGAGATCCTGCAGCTGGTGGGATTAAATTGGGGGAGAACCTGCAGCTGGTGGGATTCAATTGGGGGAGAACCTGCAGCTGGTGGGATTCCATTGGGGGAGAACCTGCAGCTGGTGGAATTCCATTGGGGGAGAACCTGCAGCTGGTGGGATTCAATTGGGGGAGATCCTGCAGCTGGTGGGATTCCACCGGGGGAGAACCTGCAGGTGGTGGGATTCCATTTGGGGAAAACCTGGAGTTGGTGGTATTGCATTGGGAAACAATCTGCAGCTGGTGGGATTCCACTGGGGGAGAACCTGCAGTTGGTGGAATTTCATTGGCAGAGAACCTGCAGCTGGTGGGATTCCACTGGGGGAGAACCTGCAGCTGGTGGGATTCAGTTGGGGGAGAACCTGCAGCTGGTGGGATTCAATTGGGGGAGAACCTGCAGCTGGTGGGATTCCATTGGGAAAGAATCTGCAGCTGGTGGGATTCCACTGCGGCTGATGCCCTTAGTGATAGTTGTGGAGTAGGAAGCTACAATCCTGGATGGCATAGAGACCTTTGTGACTTGGAGATACACTTGCCCATGGAAATACAGGCTATTCCATCTGCAATGCACACATCTGCCAAAGTGATGCAGCAGTTAGTACTGCTGCCTTCCTGCTCCAGCGACCTGGGTTCAATCCCGACCTTCTGTTGCTCTGTAAACCAATTCTGCACATCCTCCCTATGATTGGGATTTCTCCTGCACCCCACAAAAACCACTGGTAGATTAATTGGCCACTGAAAATCACTATAATTCTATAGGTTTATGGCAAAAGGATTCAGAGGGGAGATGTTATCAACATATGAGAGCAAATAAAGTACGGGAGTATAGAGAAATAAACAGAAGGGGAATATGATGCTCTCCAGGAAGTCAGGAATCACCCTAAGGGCTGAATAGACTCATTCTGTGCCATAAATAATATAAGACACCCATGACCTCAGGTTATATCTATTTTCATTTTTATTATTATTAATATTTGCAGCCCACTCCCACCTAATCCATATTGTAGCAGATGGTAACGAGAAGCAACTGCACAGGAAAGTGAAATTTATTATGACATAGCTGCAGATCCAATAGGAAAGATGCAGTACAGACAAACAGCAGATTAAACTCGGCCATTATGTTACCCACAATCCTCCACTGCAAACTGCTTTAGGCTTAAATTCAAAAAGAATATTGCATTTTTAAATATCTCTCTCAGAATCAGTGAATTACACTTCAATAACAATATACTTCTTCAGCGTAATCTGGCAATTAATGATGTTTTATGAGCTATTAACTTTTCATTGCTAATCTAAGTATTCATGCAGATCATCCAGTGTCTGTCATCTTTAATTAGATATGCCAACTGATTTTTCAATTAAACCCTAATTGACGTTTGAGTTTTAATTGCAATGTGAGTTTCTTTATCACTTTAACACAAGGGGGGAAAAGAAGAGGAATTGTTACACAGGAGGCAGGACGCTACAGGATATCAACTAGCTAAATTTATCTCAAAAGCATAGCCTGGTGAAGTCTTGGAATCTGAAACAAAAACAAAACAAAAATGGTGTAAATAATTTATGTGTTCATTTATTGGATGTGGGCATCACTGGCAAGGTCAGCATTATGTCTCGTTCACAATTGATCTTGAGAAGGTGATGACAAGCCGCCTCTTTGATCCACTGCAGTCCTACTGGTGAAGGTGGTCCCACAGCACTGTTGGGTAGAATTTCCAAGGTTTAGGCCCGGCGACGATGAAGGGCGGTTGACATATTCCCATTCTGGGATGACGTTTGGCTTGGAGGGGAAGTGGCCGTTGCTGTCCTTGTTCCTCTTGGCGGTAGAGGCAGTGGATTTGGCAGATACTGTCGGAGTAGGCTGGGTGCGTAAAGACCGCGCATTTTCTTGACGGTCCACGCAGCAACAGGTCGGGCAGTATCTGCGGAGAGAGAAACAGTGTAAATGTTTCAGGTCGATGGCCTTTCCTCTGAAAGATTCTGATCATCACTTCTGATGAAAGGACATCGATTTGAAACTTCTCTCTCTATATATATATATAGATAGATAGATACTGCCTGACCAGCTGTGCGTTACTAGTGTTTTATCAGTTTTGGTATAAATCTATGACTTCCTTTAGAGATTTATTTATTATTCATTTATTTATTCAGATACTGTGTGGATAAAGCCCTTCCAGTCCTCTGAGCTGCACTGCCCAGTAATCCCTAGATTTAACCCTAGCCTAATCACAGGAGAATTTACAATGACCAATTAACCTACCACCCGCGGACTGTGGGAGGAAACCCATGTGTTCATGGGGAGAAGGTACAAACTCCTCACAGGCAGTGACAGGAATTGAACCAGGGTTGCTGGTACTTCAAATCATTGTGCTAACCACTACACTACCGTGCTACGTCTTTGAAGTCTTGATGGCAAAGACACTATTTGTTTCTTAGCTGGCAGGGCTACTATATGCCTGCAGCCCTAACTAATTCTTGTAGAAGCTTGATGTCAAAAGGTTAGGAGGTTCTGTTAGAAGAGTCCGAAGATGTAAATACATTGTATGTTGTGGACGGCAGATTGAGCAGCCACTGTAGGGCAGTGAGTTTTTAAAAATGGTGGATGGAGTGCCAATTGTATAGCTGTGGCCTGGATTGCGTTGAGTTCTTAAGCATTGTTGGAGAGCATTCCATTCACCTCCTGACTTGTGCTTTTCGGTAGAAAGGATCTGGAGAACCAGGAGAATGATCATTTACTCTCTGGACATAAGCCTTACAGATAATACCCATATCTCTAAATATCCTGTAACTGAGTGATTTAATAGGACAGAGATCAAATGACCATAAGACCATAAGATACAGGACTGGAATTCGGCCATTTGGTCCATCGAGTCTGCTCCACCATTTCATCATGACTGATCCATCTTTCCTCTCAGCCCCAATCTCCTGCCTTCTCTCCATATCTCTTCATGCCCTCACCAATCAAGAATCTGCCAACCTCTGTCTTAAATATGCATAAAGCCTTGGCTTCCACAGCTGCCTGTGGCAAAGAATTCCAGAGATTCACTCCTCCCTGTTTAAAGAAATTCCTCTTCATCTCTGTTCTAAAAGGATACCCCTCTATTCTGTGGCTGTGCCCTTTGGTCTTAGACTCTCCCACCATAGAAAACATCCTCTCCACATCCACTCTATCAAGGCGTTTCACCATTCGATAGGTTTCAGTGAGGTCACCCCTCATTCTTCTGAATTCTAGTGAAAACAGGCCCAGAGCCATCACATTCTCTTCATACGACAAGCCATTCAATCCTGGAATCATTTCCAGTTTCAGCACATCCTTTCTAAGATGAGGGGCCAAAACTGCTCACAATACTCCAAGTGAGACCTCACCAGTGCTTTATAAAGCCTCAACATTAGCATTAACAATAACGCAGAACTTTGCTTTTTTGAGTCATCCACACCAGGTAAGGATTTTCTTCCCTGAAAGAGCAGTGAACCAGATGGGTTATAACTGACATCTAGTAGATTCATTTCTTCATAGTTATTTAATTAACTTGAAATTAGTTCTGTGAATGGGAATTGTCCTTGATTCTCAGATTAGCTTTGCATCTCCAGACTGAGAAGGTAGCTATTTGATATCAATGAGTAAGCAATTATAACCACCATGTTTCTCTGGTTGATTTCAGTCTGTGATGTTACTAGTAGGGGATGGCGAGATTCGCTCTTGATTAGATGGCCATTGTTCCTCATTTATAGTCTCTTTCTTTGCCAAAGTGTTATTTTTCTTCATCACATTGATCTGCACCTGGACCAAAGCCCACCAGACCTTTCTCTTCTATGTATCTATCCAAACATCTCTTAAATGATGCAATCAAACCCGCATCAACCACTTCTGCAGGCAGCTCATTCCGCACTTGCACCATGCTCTGAGTGAAAAGCTTCCACCTCAGATTCCCCTGAAATATTCCCCATTTCTCCCTTAAACTATGACCTCTAATATAGTCTCACCCAAGCTCAGGGGACAGTGCCTGCTTGCATTTATCCTATCTATATCCGTCATAACTTTTATATACCTCTATCAAATCTCCTCTCATTCTTCTACACTCCACAGAATAACTCTTAACCTTTCCCTATACCTCAGGTCCTCAGAGTTTACATATTGTCCTTACACATCGGGAGAAGAAGGATGCTTATGTGAAAATCCTGTTCTTGGACTACAGTTAAGCATTCAACACCATAGTTCCATCCAGGCTCGACAAGAAGCTCAGAGACTTCAGCCTTGACCCTGCCTTGTGTAGCTGGATCCTGGACTTCCTGTCATATTGCCAGCAGGTGGTAAGAATGGGCTCCTTCACCTCCACCCCTCTGACTCTCAATACAGGAGCCCCTCAAGGTTGTGTACTAAATCCTCTCCTTTACTCCCTGTACACCCATGACTGTGTCGCCACCCACAGCTCCAATCTGCTAATCAAATTTGCTGACGACACTACATTGATTGGCTTTATCTCAAACAATAACGAGGTGGCCTACAGGGAAGAAGTCATCTCTCTGACACAGTGGTGTCAAGAAAACAACCTCTCCCTTAATGTCGCAAAAACAAAGGAGCTAGTTGTGGATTATAGGAGGAATAGAGATGGGCTAACCCCTATTGACATCAATGGATCTGGGGTTGAGAGGGTAAACAGCTTCAAGTTCCTCGGTATCCACATCACCGAGGACCTCACATGGTCTGTGCACACCAGCTGTGTGGTGAAAAAGGCACAACAGCACCTCTTTCACCTCAGACAGTTGAAGAAGTTTGGTACGGGCCCCCAAATCCTATGAACTTTCTACAGGGGCACAATTGAAAGCATCCTGACTGGCTGCATCACTGCCTGGTATGGGAACTGTACATCCCTTAATCACAGGACTCTACGAAGAATGGTGTGGACACCCCAGCGCATCTGTAGTTGTGAACTTCCCATGATTCAGGACATTTACAAGGACAGGTGTGTAAAAAGGGCCTGTGGGATCATTGGGGACCCAAGTCACCCCAACCACAATCTATTCCAGCTGCTACCATCCGGGAAGCGGTACCACAGCATAAAAGCCAGGACCAACAGGCTCCGGGACAGCTTCTTCTACCAGGCCATCAGACTGATGAACTCACGCTGATTTGAGTGTACTCTATATTACTTTGACTGTTCTGTTTATTATAAATACTATGATTGCATATGCACATTCAGATGGAGATGTAATGTAAAGATTTTTACTCCTCATGTATGTGCAGAGTGTCAGAAATAAAGTCAATTCAGTTCATGTCCCAGCAACATTCTTGTAAACTTTCTCTGTACTCTTTCAACCACATTGATACCCTTCCTGTATGTAAGCGATGCACAGGCTCACTACATTGAAATTTCACACTCTTAGAAGTAAACCGAGTTTTTATACTCATACTTTGTCTTTAACTTAAAAACGGGGAAAACTGCACATGTAATCTGCAGGAAGAACTCTGCGAGCCAGGCAGCTTGCGTGGGAGGAAAAGTATTTGTCTGTTTAACCACCCCTCAGGATTTTGACCCGAAACGTTGATCTCTGCTTTCCTCCGACAGATGCTGCTCGACTTGCTGCGGTCCTCCAACAGATTGTTTATTGCTGCAGATTCCAGCATCAGCAGTCAACTTCTTATGTCTCCAAGAAACTGTAAATGTTGGAAGTCAGAGTTAAACACAGAAAATGATGTGGATTAGACAGCATCAAACATGAAATGTCATTTGTCCTAAAACATTAACTCTGTTTCTCTCCAATCTGCTGTGTATTCCCAATATTTTTCTCTTTTAAATTTCTTTAGCCAAACTTGTTGAATAATAAAACTGTGTTTTACTTCCCCTATGTATTGTGATTAAGAAATTTAATAACATTCATAATGAACTGCTGATATATCACTGTTCCATATTCCTTAGACACTGATGCTTTCTCTGGGTAAGATTATGACGAGCACAAAACTGTGCTAAGCATTATGGGCTGGCCCTTCTATCTCTAATTAATTAATTAATTAACCTTCCAGTGTTAAAGGACAGGTTATACACCATTGCATAGTGTTTGAATTCTTGCCATGACAGGCTCCATTTTTAGTATAGCAAATTGTCAGACGTCCCATTGATGATACATTTATGGATACTTAACCTTACAAATCCAGAGGACAGGTATTATTGCAAAGCAACACACACAAAATGCTGGAGGAACTCAGCAGGTCAGGCAGCATCTGTAGAAAGGAATGAGCGAACAGTATTTAAGACCGAGACCCTTCTTCAGCACTGAGAAGGAAGGGGAAATGTGCCAGAACAAAAAGATGGGGGTAGGGGAAGGAGGCTAGCTGGAAGGTAATAGGTGAACTCAGGTGGATAGGAAAGGTCAAGGCTGGAGAAGAAAGAATCTGATAGGAGAGGAGAGTGGACCACAGGAGAAAGGGAAGGAGGAGGGGACCCAGGAGGAAGTAATAGGCAGATGAGAAGTAGTAAAAGTTCACTGTGGGGTATAGAGGAAGGGTGGGATGGAGGAATTTGCTTACCAGAAGGAGAAATTGATATTTGTGCCATCAAGTTAGAGGGTACCCAGACGGAATATGAGGTGTTGGTCCTCCATCCTGTGGGCAACCTCATCTTGGCACAAGAAGAGGTCATGGATCGATATGTCAGAACAGGAATGGGAATCGGAATTAAAATGTTTGGCCACCAGGACTGTCCCGCTTGTGGCTGGATGGTGGGGAGGTGCTGAACGAAGCAGTCTCCCAATTTATGATGGGTCTCACCAGTACAGAGCAGGCCGCATGGGGAGCAATGGACACAATTGTCCACCCCAGCAGATTCACAGGTCAAGTGTTGCCTCACCTTCAAGGACTGTTTGGGACCCTGTATGGAGGTGAGGGAGGAGGTGTATGAGCAGAAATTATTGCAGACTCAAAGCTTCCCTGAATCAAGGTTAGTTCATAATCCTCCAACTTTTTCTATGTGTTTCTGCTACTATAACCTCATCAGGAGGAGGGGAAGATGGCGGCGCGACACAGCTTGCAGCAGCCACTCCGATGAATGATACCTGTTATTTGTCAAGTAGGGTGCCGTGCACAATCTGATTTGATGGAGACAGACATGAGAGCACAGAGGAACATCTGGTGAAACTTCTGAAATGCCTGTTTCGCTGCCGCTGCTACTGTGTGATCCAGAATCTCCGGAGGAGAAGGCCCCGAGTCCTCGGCTTTGCTTGTTGCTCGGCGGCCAGGGCTGGGATCGAAGCGCTCGGCAGAGATGGTGCTCGGTGCTCGGTGTTGGAGGGCTGGTTGGAGGCTCGAAGTTTTCGGACGGAATCAGAGTCGGCTGTGGTCGGGTGCTTCCAATGCATAGGCAAGTTTGCGGCGCTTGGAGGATCATGGCAGGGAGAGTTTCTCCCTTCTACCGTCTGCGTGAGATGATGGGGCTATCGGGACTTGAGACATTCTTTACCGTGCCCATGGTCTGCTCTTTATCAAATTATGGTATTGCTTTGCACTGTTGTAACTACACGTTATAATTATGTGGTTTTGTCAGTTTTAGCCTTGGTTTGTCCTGTGTTTCTGTGATATCTTTCTAAAGGAACATTGTATCATTTTTTAATGCATGCATTTCTAAATGACAATAAATGAGTGGCCTCATAATCTAATCTCTGTGTAATGGCTCCTCCCTACACAAGCAGGTTTTCAGTGACCTTGGCCAGAATCTCTGGAATTCCCTCCATAAAGCTTTATACCTCTGTCCTTCTTCCCATATATTTCTACCCTATTTTATTGCCCATACTTTTGATCTACTGTCCTAAATATCTCCTAATCTGATTCAATACCACAGACTAATTGGCATCAACTCCTATTGAAGCATCCTTAAGTGTTTCATCCTTGTGAATGGAAGGGATTGGGCAGATTTCTGCTGCAAGTAAGGAATATTTTTATTTCATTACTTGTAATACTTCTTGCCGTCATCAAAGTCAAATAGCATTTTAGAAGTATAACATCATCAGCATAATCATCATCAGCAGCATAATCATTATGTGCTGTGCCATACAATGTGGCCGATCATGGTCTCAAGACCATAATTGTTCTTGGCAAATTTTTCTGCAGAAGCGGTTTACCATTGCCTTCTTCTGGGCAGTGTCTTTACAAGACGGGTGACCCCAGCCATTATCAATACTCTTCAGAGATTGTCTGCCTGGCCTCACTGGTCGCGTAACCTGTGCTTGTGATATGCACCAGCTGCTCATAAGACCATCCACCAGCTGCTCCCATGGTTTCACGTGACCCTGATCGGGGGGATAAGCAGGTGCCTAAAGGTGACCTGCGGGCTAGCAGAGGGAAAGAGAACCTTACACCTCTTTTAGCAGGAATGTATCCCACTCCACCAACAGTGAAGTATAACAAGTAACCAGTATAATGTCCCTCCATTCCACAGTCTCTGGATTCCCAAATATTTCCTGTGTTTTTCCTGGCTAAGGCATAGGAGTAATCTATTAGATTTCCTTAATATTCACAGCGCGGGCCATTTGTGCAGGGAAAATGGTCCTCACTTAATCCCAAAAGCACTCCATCCTATAGTTGTTGTTGTTTCCACACCTTGTGATGTACTAGGCAGCATTTTTTGCCATTTCCTTAGCCTGGTAAAAAACAAACAGATGCTGAGTTTCCAGCTCGACGCTCAACCCAACACGAATGGAAAGCATGCAAGGAGCTGGCTGGATTTGAACGTGGGACTGCTGGCCTCAAAGTCCAGTACTGATGCCACTACGCCACCAGCTGGCTCTATCCTATAGTAACAAGGACAATCGCTGTCCTCTCTGTGTCTTTTAGTACTTTGTTTCACAGCTGCACAACTCATTCTTATGCTTCCGGATTGATTGGACTGCAGTAGTAATTACAGTACTATCATAAGAATGTCCAAGACAGAAAGAGGCCATTCCATCCACTTCATCCATTCTGGTCAATAAAGAGTTTGTCAGCCGAATCCCAGTTTCCAGCACTGGGCCTGTAGCCTGGTAGTTCACAGGTCACATAATCAAGCACTTTCTGAACATGGTAAAGGCTTTTGCCTCTGCCATCCTTTCAGTCAGAGAGTTTCAGACAGTCACCATCCTCTGGATTAAGAGACTTTACATCAAGCCATCTCTCATGCCCTATATTCCTTCTTCCAATTAGTCTACGACCCCTGGGTTTTGAGGTATTTATTCTTTCTATCTACTGGGACACCTCACAAATTTACACCCTTCAATTAAGTCAGTCTTCAGCTTCCTCTTTAAACAAAACCTTAGTTTAATTAAGTTTTTCCTCATATGAAAAGTCTTCCACTCATAGCAACTTCCTGCAAACCCCCTCTGCACGCTCTCCAGTGTAATCATGTAATGAAAAGAACAGAAATTAATACAGCACTTAGGGTGCACAGGAGCAAGGTACATCAGCTAGTTGAGTGGTGTGGCAGCAACAGCTTTTCACCAAAGAACTGATCGTAGACTTCAGAAAAGGTAAGCAGAGAGACCAAACACCAGTCCTCACAGAGAGATCAGAAGTGGAATGAGTGAGCAATTTCAAGTGTCAATATCACTGAGGATCTATCCTAGATGCAACATATTGGAGCAGCTACAAAGAAGGTACAACAGTGGCTATATTTCATTAGGAATTTGAGAGGCTTTTGTACCACACAGAGCATTATAATTAGCCGTATTACCATCTGGTATTGAGGAGGGGTGGAGGCTACTACGCAGGACTGAAAGAAGCAGCAGAGAGTTGTAAACTTAGATCCATCATGGGGCACTGGCCTCTGTAGTATCGAGGACATCTTCAAGGAGCGATGCTTCAGAAAAGTGACATCCATCATTAAGGACTCCCATCAAGCAAGGTATGCCCTCCTCTCATTGCTACCATCAGGAAGAAGGTATAGAAGCCTGAAGGCACACACTCAGTGATTCAGAAACAGCTTCTTCCCCTCTACTATCTGACTTCTGTATGGACATTGAACCCATGAACATTACCTCACTACTTTTTTTTAAATTTTTGCCCGACTTATTTAATTTAACTATTTAATACATATATACTTACTTTAATTCAGTTTTTTTTCTCTATTATTATGTATCGCATTGTACTGCTGTTGTAAAGACAACAAATTTCATGATATATGCCAGTGATATTAAACCTGATTCTAATTCTCAAGTTGCATCCAAGAAACCCACCATGTGAATCCAGCTCTTCAAATGTTCCTTCAGTAACCCATAGTGTGGAATACTTATCTTTGTTCTTTTTGTGCTAACTTATACCAAATTGTCTCAATTTCACTGATTAACCTAGCTGTGGGAATAATCTGAAACAATTTATTCCCTCAAGCTTTCATTATCTTGAACGTTCATTGCTGCAGATTTTCGATATCTCATTATAACCATGTTCTCTGATCTGTGATTTTGTATCTCGGCTGGTTATCTTCTACAACTCCCCTGACTTTTCCAAAGATGATTTGCATCCAGCTGATCTTTCGCAATTATTTTTACCGAAATTAAGGGTCGGGAATGTAACAGAATTTGAGATTAAATAACATTTTGGAAAAAGGAGATATTGTAGCAGTCAATTTATTTGATGCAGTCACAAAGTTAGGAGCACCATCCAAAGTTCAAAGTATATTTATTTTCAGAATATGTATACATTATACCTCCAAGAGGACCACAAGCTTGTCGTGGTTTGGAGGCTTGCATGCCTCTATGACCAGGAGAGCTATGTTGGCTGGACTCAAGGCCTTGTGCTCTGGCTCTTGGTAGGGTCACCCATGCCAAACAGCTCAAAGGGTAAAGGCCACACAACAGACAAAGAGTGGTCCACTGGACTTCCAGGTTCATGGCTAACAACCCTGACTGGTCAAAAGAATTGTTATGGAAACAGCAGTGAAGAATCCTTCTATATCTATGTGCTACTGTATGGACAAACAAAGATGGAAGACCTTCATTGCTGTCCTAAATGCCAATGGTGTAACAGGCAGAGTAAGTAAGTATAAATGTTACGACCTTGAGTTGCATCTCCTCACAGACAGTCACAAAACAAGGAAACCCCCAGAAAAACCATAAAAAAGACCAACTGTGCAAAGAGGGGAAAAAAAGAAAAATCATGCAATCAATAAAGTAAGCAAATAGCATTCAGATGAAAGTGAGCCCACAAACATGAAGCCTGGAGCAGCTGGGATAGAGACAGAGTTGAGTGGTGAGGTAGTTTATAATCAACGGCTTCATGCAATTGGTCTACAGGGAAGCAAAACAGATATATCTGGCTAGAAATTTGATGTTACCCACCCAAGCCACACTGATGAAACCTCCCAAGTTTACAAATGTTACATCAAGAGGGACAAGGGCTGGAAGTTCTTGGGAATGTCAATGCTCACAACTGCCTTCAGATTCCTTTCCAGTCACACACCATGCTGATCTAGGAGTTTATCTCTGGTCATCATCATTACGTGCCGTATCATATGACATGGGCGATCATGGTCCATGACTATGACTGTTCTTGGCAAAATTTTCTACAGAAATGGTTTTGCCATTGCTTTCTTCTGGGTAGTACATTACAAGACAGGTGACCTCAGCTATTATCAATACCCTTCAGAGATTGTCCGCCTGGCATCAGTGACCATATAACCAGGATTTGTGATATGCACCAGGTACTCATATGACCATCCACCTCCTGCTCCCATGGCTTCATGTGACCCTCATTGGGCAGTGGGGAGGGTGAGCTGGGGGCTAAGCAGGTGCTACACCTTGCCCAAAGGTGACCTCCAGGCTAGCAGAGGGAAGGAGTGCCTTACACTTCCTTTGGCAGAGACGTATCTCCACCCTGCCATCCCACCTTCATCATCACCAGGTTCAAATCCTGAAACTCCACTCCCCAACAGTGAGAAAGCATCTTCACTGGGAGGGCTGCAGAGGTTCGAGAAGTACACTGTGGGTATTAGCGATCAGAATGCCAAACGAATTTCCCTCGGGATTAATAAAGTATATCTATCTATCTATCTATCTATTCCCACTTATGTCTGTCAGGAGTTTGTACGTTCTCCACGTGACCACATGGATTTCCTCTGGGTGCCCCGGTTTCCCTCCTCATTCCAAAATCGTTCAGGTTAGAGTTAGTAAATTGTGGGCACATTATGCTGGTGATGGCGCCACGGCAATACTTGCAGGCTTCTCCGAGCCCAACCTCGGACTGTTTAGGCTGTTGATAAGAATGATGCGCTTCATTGTCTGTTTCAATGTTTCGATGTGTATATGAGAAATAAAGCTAATCTTTAATCGTTAATAACATTGTATACCACTGCGTATACAGTTCAGGTTGATATAGATCTCTCTTTGTCAAGTACTGGAGTACAGCACT
The DNA here is from genome assembly GCF_963921235.1 of Mobula hypostoma. Classification (NCBI taxonomy): domain Eukaryota; kingdom Metazoa; phylum Chordata; class Chondrichthyes; order Myliobatiformes; family Myliobatidae; genus Mobula; species Mobula hypostoma. The sequence continues at coordinate 147,023,228 of NC_086104.1, read as the reverse complement.
GGTGGGGATGGATATCTCACTCTATAACACTGGGGTACAGCACCTGTGTGCACAGACACTCAACAGATTCTGCAGATGCAGGAATCCTGAACTACACACACAGGAGACTGGAGGAATTCTGAAAGTCAGGTAGCATCTATGGAGGGGAATAAATGTTAACTGTTTCCTTTCCATAGACCCTGCTTCAATTGCTGAGTCTCTCCAGCACTGTACTGGTGTACGTACAGATCTGGAGCATTGTCCTAGCGGGCTGGGTTTTTCAGTGTATAACTCTGATGGATTGCCCTGATTGGTAGATTCTGTCACTGCATACCACTTGGCTACTATCCTGATGGGTACGTGTTTGCCACTGTATATATCTCTGGGATACAGAATTGGTGGGGACACGTCTATCACTGTATAACGCTGGGATACAACACTGATAGAAACAGATCTGTCGCTGTATACCATTGGGGTACAAAACTTGTGGGGACAGATATGCCACTGTCTCTCACTGGGTTACAACACTAGTGAGGAAATCTTGTTGTTGTATATCACTGGGGCACAGGTGTCATGGTATGTAAGTCATACAGCACTTGTGAGGACAGGCCTGTCACTGTACAACACTGTGGTACAGCACTGGTGGGGTCACTTCTTTCACTGTATAACTCAGGGGCTGGACACTAGTGAGGAAAGGTCTGTCACTGTCTATCACTGGGGTACAATACTGGGGTGGACAGATCTATCACTGTATATACCTGGGGTACAATACTGATGGTGGCAGGTCTGTCACTGTACATCGTTGGAGTACAGTACTGGTGGGGAGAGGTCTGTCACTGTACAACACTGGGGTACAGTACCAGTGGAGTTCAGTTTGTCACTGTAGATCGCTGGGGTACAGTACTGGTGGGGAGAGGTCTGTCACTGTACAACACTGGGGTACAGTACCAGTGGAGTTCGGTCTGTCACCGTAGGTCACTGGGGTACAGTACTGGTGGGGACAGGTCTGTCACTGTAAAACACTGGGGGTACAGTACTGGTAGGGACAGGTCTGTCTCTGTATATCACTGGGGTACAGTACTGGTGGGGACAGGTCTGTCTCTGTATAATACTGTGGGTACAGTATTGGTAGGGACAAGTCTCTTACTACATCACCAGGGTATGAAAACGGTGGGAAATGATAAACAAGAATTAATTCTGATTTGTTTTTCTTGCATTGACACCACTTAAATGTAATTTGATAAATATCTTTTATATAGTTGTTACAGATAGAAGGGCTTGTAAGATCCTTTTAGTTACAATCTTGCACAACCTTCCTGTCAACCAAATACCGTTGACCTTTTATTTGTTTCTTCCTTACAGGATATAGCATTACTTGCAAGCCTGCCATCAGAATCTGAAAAAAAGATCTATTATCACTGATTTAGATGACATGTTGTCTAATGTTTTACAGCAGCAGTACTGTGCAAAGATATAAAATCCCATAAATTACAAAATAAGTAAGTAGTGCAAAGAAAAGGAAAGATGAAGTAATGTTCATGGATTCATGGATGGTTTCGAAATCTGATGGTGGATTAGTAAAAGTTATTGAGTGCGGGTCTGTGGGCTCCTGTACCCCTGCTCCAATAATACCAATGAGGGCATATCCCAGATGGTGAGGGCCCTTTTAGTGATGGATGCCACCTTCTTGATAACTTTCGAGTGCCCTTGATCTGAGTGCCTTACTGGGTAATTTCAGAGGGCAGTTAATTACCTTGGTCTGGATCCTCATGATCTGGGACATGGTCATCATCATTAATACCATCAACGAGGAGTTGCAGAGGCTTGAAGGCTCACAGTCACTGATTTAGGAATAGCTTCTTCCCCTCTGCCAACAGACTTCTTAATAGTTCATGAACCCATGAACACTATCTCGTTATTCCCTTATTTGCACTATTTATTTAACTTAATAATGATAAGTAATTTCATGTACTACTGGTAAGCAACATACTTCATGCCATATACAGTAAGTCAGTGATAATAAAGCAGGAAAAAAGCAAGAGATTATGCAAAGAACACACATAAAATGCTAGAAGAACTCAGCAGGTCAGGCGGCATATATGGAAAGGAATAAACAGTCGTCGTTCTGGGCTGAGACCCTTCATCAGGATTGGAAAGGAAGCAGGAAGATGTCAGAATAAGAAAGTGGGGGGGAGGGGAAGGAGTACAAGCTCGAAAGTGATAAATAAAGCCAAGTGGGTGGGGAGGTGTAATGAAGTGAGAAACTGAGAAGGGATAGGTGAAAATGGTAAAGGACTGACATAGAAGGAATCTGATAGAAGAGTAGACCATGGGAGAAAGGGAAGGAGGGAGGAACACCGGGGGAGGGGAGCAATGATCGGCAGATGAGGAGAAGAGAAGAGTTAAGAGGCGAGTGGAAGAAGGGGAAAATACTGGACATTAGAGTAATTAATGTTCACGTCATCTGAGGCTACCCAGATGAAATATGAGGTGTTGCTCCTCCAACCAGAGAGAGGCCTCATCAAGGCAGTAGAGGAGGCCATGGAACAATGTCGGCATAGGAATGGTGACTGGAATTAAAATACTTAGCCAACTGGGAAATCCTACTTTTGGCAGATGGAGAGAAGATGCTCGACAAGGCATTCCCCCAATCTACGCAGGGTCTCACCAGTGTAGAAGAGATAGAATCGGGGTCACTGGATACGGTAGACAACCCCCAACAGACTCACAGGTGAAGTGCCTCATCTTGACAGACTATTTGGGGTCCTGAATGGAGTTTAGGGAAAAGATAAATGGACAGGTTTAGTACTTTGGCTCCCTGCAGGGATAAGTGGCAGCAGGGAAATTAGTAGGGAGAAATGAATGGACAACAGAATCACAGGAAAACGGAGAGTTGGGTGGGGGGTGGAGATAAAGATGTATCTGGTGGGAGAATCCCATTGAAGATGGCAGCAGCTGTAGAGAATGTCCTTGATATAGAGGCTTGTGGGGTGGTAGGTGATGACAAGAGGAACTCTATCCCTGTTAGGGCAGTGAGAAGATAGGTTAAGGGCTGATGTCTGGGAAATGGAGGAGATGTAGGTGAATGCAGCAGCAATGGTGCATTACCAATGAAGGCTTGGAATATGACTTGTTCAACATAGCCAACTAAAAGCCAGGCATAGGCGGGGCCCATATGGGTGCCAATGGCTACACCTTGAGTTTGGAGAAAGTGGAAAGAGTCAAAAGAGAAATTTTTCAGTATGTGGACCAGTTCTGCCAGACAGGGAACTGTAGGGAACTGTTGGTAGGGAAGGGGAACTGGTCGGGTATGTTGAAGGGAAAGAAGTGGAGAACTTTAACGCCTTCTTGCTGGAGGACAGAACTTTCGGGACTGGACATTTATGCTGAAAATGAGGCAGTCAAGGTCAGGAGATTCTTTAGATGCCGGAAATCTTGAGCAGCACATCCAGAACGTGAGAGGAACTCAGCTAGTCAGGCATAATTCATGGGGGGCGGGGGTTAATAATCAGTCAATTCTCTGGTCAGATGGTGGAGCGCTCAATCGCAATGGCTGCTAAGGGGTGAATAAAGGATGCTCCTGTCCTTTTTAAACACTTTCTATGATCGCAAGATCATACTAGACTTTAAGGACGGTGGGTCTACCCCATCAGCGAGTTGCTCATTGGTGAAGAAACAGAAGAAGCTGGACTTGATGTGGATCACACTGCTGGCTGCGTCAGAGAGGCTTCGAAGGAATCAATGCGTGAAGGTGGCATGCGGACTAAAGGCGAGCGACCATCTTGGTCACTTCTCTTGTGATTGCAGGACCCTTTAGGACATTGTTAATGTGGAATGCTGCAAGCCCAACTCACTGATTTATTGGTGGCCTGCAGGAGCGGATGGCAGGGGAGCTGTGTGTACTTGGTTGTAGCCTCAAGCCATGGTGTCACCTGTTTAGAGCCACCATGAGAGGAGCTGGTGTGTGTCGCCAGGGACGGTGTGGCACAGCGTCCAGGCTGGAGTTGGTGCTGCCTCCCCCAGTACTTGTTGGGCAGAAGACAAGCTGTATTGTGGTTGATTGCAGATTTCTGTGACATTCATGGACTCAGCATCTCGGCTATTTTTTTTTGTTGCTTGGCTGTGTTTTACTGGTATCTTAAATGTACTTGATATCTTATAGGTGCCATATGTGCTTTCTGTGAGTATTGCTACTGTATTTAGCACCTTGACCCCAAGTAATCTTTGAGAAGGAGAAGCTAAAGTCAAATGTATCAGCATTACAGTGGAGTAAAGGAAGTTACAGAGGCACAAGAGAGGAGTTGGCCAGAATTGACAGGAAAAGAACACTGGCAGGGATGACAGCAGAGTAGCAATGACTCTGAGCATTGAGCAGAGGACACAGCCTCAGAATAGAGGGGCATCCTTTTAGAATGGAGATGAAGAGAAATGTCTTTAGCCAGAGAATGATGAATGGAATTCTTTGCTACAGGCAGCTGTGGAAGCCAATTCTTTATGTATATTTAAGGCAGAGGTTGATAGATTCTTGATTAGTCAGGACATGAAGGGATTTGGGGAGAAGGTAGGAGATTGGGGCTGAGGAAAATTGGATCAGCAGAGCAGACTCGATGTGCCAAATGGCCTAATTCTGCTCTTATGGTCTTAGGGTAACACTGTCTCATTTGGCTTTAGTTATGAGTATTCATGTATGATTGAATTAAACCTGAATTGAATTTTGGCCTGAGACCTTTCATCAGTTCTGGAAGGAAAGGGGGCAGAAGCCAGAATAGGAAGGTGGGGAGAAGGGGAGGAGTTCAACCTGGCAGGTGATAGGTGAAAGGTGATATACACAAGGGACTCTGCAGATGCTGGAAATCCAGAGTAATATACATAATAATTCTGGAGGAATGCAGCAGGTTAGGCATCCGTTAATCTTGTGATACCATGGATTTGCTCCTTGGAAGGTTTCCAGAGTGCAGGCCTGGGCAAGGTTGTATCGAAGACCGGCAGTTGCCCATGATGCAAGTCTCCCCTCTCCACGCCACCGATGTTGTCCAAGGGAAGGGCACTAGGGCCGATACAGCTTGGCACCAATGTCATCGCAGAGCAAAGTGTGGTTAAGTGCCTTGTTCAAGGACACAACACACTGTCTCAGCTGAGGCTCAAACCAGCGACCTTCAGATTACTAGACTGACACCTTAACCACTTGGCCATGTGCCAACATCATTATATGGAAAGGAGTAAACAGTTAACGTTTTGAGCCAAGATGCTGATGGAATGTGATAGGTGAAATCAGGTGAGGGGGTAAGTGGTAGTGGGTGAGGGAGGAAGGATGAAATAAAATTCGAGGAGGTGATAGGTTGAAGAGGTCAAGAAAGGGTTGAAGAAGAGGAATCTAATGGGAGAGAACAGAATGGAATAAAAGGAAGAAAGAAGGGAACTAAAGGGAGGTGATGGGGAGGAGAGGAGAAGAGACTTGGAGAGATTGGAAACAGAATGGGGAATGACAAAAGAGTGAAGTGGGGTGGGGAGGGATTGGTGAAAGATAACAGATCTGATTCAGATGTTGATTCTGAATCCCCCTTGGCTAAACCAGGGAAGGTAGCAGATTAATTTCCCTAAAGGGTTTTAGTAAATGAAGTTGAGGTATTTTCATTGTGATTATATCAGAGACTCACCTTTTGATTCTGGATTTACTTCATAAACTGAATTAAGTATCTCAGTAACGTATACAAAATGTTGGAGCAGCTTGGCAGGACAGGCTGCTTTTATGGAAAGGAATAGAGAGTCAGCATTTCAGGCCGAGACCCTTCATCAGGACTGTCTTTGCTGAAACGATGCTGCCAGACCAGCTGAGTTCCTCCAGCATTTTGTGTGTATTTCTTTGTATTTCCAGTGTTAGCAGAATCTTTGTGTTATAAATACCTCAGATCAACAGATTATTCGCCCAACAATGGAGCTAGAATGCTACCAAAACACTAATTCATGTCCACAGGCTTGACAACTCACATTCTCTGAGAGTTTGTTGCTGTAGAGCAGGTTATTTCCACCTCTGATTTCACCAGCAAATTGTGAATGTTACATTGCATTTTCAGGTTTAGTGGATCTCATCCAATCCACACCTATCATTTGTGTTCAGCCTGATAAGTAGCTGCTAACTGACTTAATTGGCACTTTACCACTTTTGACTTCTTGTCTGGATGTTGTCAATGTGGCAATGTTGGCCCTTCAGTCCTCCTTCAAACTCCCCACCTCCAACTGGGGCCATCGAATGAATTTCTGAGATTCGTTCTTCAGAACACTCGAGTTGAAAAACCCTTCAACAGGAATAACTATACCGGATCCTGAGCCAACTTTGCCACACTAACACTTGAGTAAGAGTCATAGAACACAGAAAAGTACAGTACAAGAACAGACTCTTAACTAATTAAGCCAATGATGCCTAATTAAACTAATCCCTTCTGTTTGCACATGGTGAAAATCCCTGTATTTGGCTCATACACATGGAAACTGGACCTTAGGCATATTGAGTCCATGCCAACTGTCAAGCATCTATTTGCATTAATCCTTCTCATAACCTTTTTATTCTAAGCAACACACACAAAATGCTGCAGGAACTCAGTAAGGGCTAATTTATACTTGTGCATACTAGCTTATGCAAGTGGGCTATGCTGTTGTGCGCACTTATACTTGTGCGTTGGTGTGTCTGCGTCGCTCTGCAATTCACCACCAAAACGCTAGTTGGCGGTGGGGTTTCTATACCACTGTGTTGAGTTTCTTCGTGTTGAAACTCAAACTTCAAACAATGGCGACTGAAACTGAAGGAGGGTGAATTTTCTGTGCTTGTCCGGCCACTGAGAGACATGGACGAGGAAATGCATTTCAAATATTTTCGGATGTCGGCAGGTAGATTTGACGATTTGGTTCATCGTCTCCAACCATTTATTTTGCATCAGTGTACGCACAGTATACTCAGAGACTGGCAATCACCATTCGAGTTTTAGCTTCAGGTGGAAGTCAACAGGCTGTAGCAGCTAGCTGCACACTGGCGTCAAGCACAGGGTCCTCCATAATTTCGGAGGTCTGTAAAGCTTTATGGAACGCATTGCAGCCAGAGTTCCTTCCCTGACCTTCAGTCGCCCAATGGGCAGCTATTGCAGCGTAGGAGGAAATGCGATGCTACCAAGCGGACCAATCACAGTTGTTGCAGTCTGCGTCGTCGTGATGCGCAGTTACATTTTGGGAGAGTTGCGCATTAGGCTACGGCATAGGGTTCGGCGTAGAGTACAGCGTAGGGTACGCGGCTACGCCGTACCTACAGCGTACATTTGACACGCAAGTATAAATCAGCCTTTAGTCAGGCAGCATCTATAAGAGTAAACAGATGACATTTTGGGCCAAGACTCTTCTTCAGAACGGAGGATCTTTATATTCTTACCATATGTCCATCAGTCTCCAGGTACTACCACATACCTACATAAAGATGTAGTATTTACAGTCAACTTAATTTGTTATGTATATTTACAGTGCATGTATTAGGAATTCACTTTGATGTATTGGTGGGGCATGCAACGAAAAACATTAAACAATTATAAAGATTAGAGAATTAAATAAAAATAAATATCCAAGTTCAAAGTAAATTTTATTATCAAAGTGAATATTTATTTATTGAGTTACGGCACAGAATAGGCCCTTCTGGCCCTTTGAGCTGGGTCACCCAGCAACCCAAGCCTAATCACAGGAGATTTTACAATGATCAATTAACTGTGGAAGGAAGCCCGAGCATCTGAAGGAAACCTACACATCATAGGGAGAACATCCTAACAACAGGAATTCTGCAGATGCTGGAAATTCAAGCAACACACAATAAAGTTGCTGGTGAACGCAGCAGGCCGGGCAGCATCTCTAGGAAGAGGTACAGTTGACATTTCAGGCCGAGACCCTTCGTCAGCACCAGCAACTTTGATGTGTGTTGTTGGGAGAACATGCTATCTCCTTACAGATTGCAGTGGGAACTGAATCTGAGTCACTGGTACTGTAAAGCATTGTGCTAACCACTACGCTACCAAGCTGGCCCCATTAAATACAACACAGAGATTAATTTTCTTGTGGGCATACTCAACAAACCTATCGCATAGAATCAACGAGCGACAACCAAACTAGGGCTTTCAACCAGAGTGCAGAAGACAACCAACTATGCAAATGCAAAAAGAAGAAAAAATAGTATCAATAAATAAGCAATAAATATCGAGAACATGAGGTGAAGAGTCCTTGAATGTGAATCCGTTGGTTGTGGGAATAGTTCAATGATGAGGAAAGTGAAGTTGTGTGAAGTTAGCCCTTCGTTCAGGAGCTTGATGGTTGCGGGGTAGTAACTGTTTCTAAACCTAGTGGTGCGAGTCCTAAGGCTCTTGTACCTTCTTCCTGATGGCAGCAGCGAGAAGAGAGCATGTCCTAGGTGGTGGGGGGCGGTCCCTGGTGATGGATGCTGCTTTCCTGTGACAGTGTTTCATGTAGGTGTGCTCAGTGGTTGGGAGACCTTTACCTGTGAGGGACTGGGCTGTATCCATTACTTTTTGAAGAAATTTAGAGATTAAAGGACGGATTTTGAATAGAATGCGCATAAATACATAAATACCAGCATGCATTTCCATTATAAGAAGTGTTTTAAAGTGATTAAAGTGCATGTAGTGACTGAGGTAATGGATAGAGAGGGGCGAGGAGGGTGATCTTGAACGGTTGATTAGATTAATTGCCTGGGGGAAGAAACTTTTAAGATGGCGTGAAGTTTTTGTTTTAATAGCCCTGCAGCGCTTTTCAGAAGGGAGCTTTTGGAAGAGGCAGTTTGCTGGGTGGGTAGTGTCTGCAATGATTTTTCCTGCCCGCTTCTTTGTCCTGGACACATACATGTCCTGCAATGATGAGAGACTGTAGTCAATGACTTTTTCTGTGACCTGACCGATTGCTGTAGTTCTGGTGTATTGTGAGGGGATGCTACACCAAATCAGATGGAATTGGCTGATGTGAGGATGACCTCCATGACAGCAGTGCCAGAATTGCACCACAGTTATTGATGGTGGCCAGTTTATCTACCAGCCCACATGTGGAAACTGGGAGGGAAGCAGGGCATCTGGGGGAAAGCTCACACAGATAATGCAGACAGCACTGGGGATCAGAATTAAATCAGTGCCTTGAGGAAGCAGCTCCAACACCAATGCAATGTACACAAAATGCTGGAGGAACTCATCAGGTAAACAGCATCTATGGGGGGGGGGGGGAATAAACAGTCTATGTGCTGCCTGACCTGCGGAGTTCTTCCAGTTTGTGTGTTGCTCTGGATTTCCAGCATCTGTAGAATCTGTTGTGTGTAGGTGATAGGTGAGACCGGGTGAGATGGAAGGTGGGTAGTTGGGGGGCTGGGGTGGGATATGACGTGAGAAGCTGGGAAGTGATCAATGAAAGAATGGTTACCAAAAACTAAAGAAATCAATGTTTGTGACATCAGGCTGGAGACTACAAGCTGGAATAGGAGGTGTTGCTCCTCCAACCTCCCGCATTGTTAGTCTTCAAACTGATGCATAAACATTGTTTTCTCTAAATTCCAAAAACCACTCCTTCTATTTCAACCCCCTCCCCACCTTTTCTTGTTGCTGTAGAGTCACAGGGTAATAGCACACTACAGCATAGAAACAGACCCTTCAGCCCATGCCAAAATATTATTCTGCCTAGTCCCATCAACCCTCTAAACCTCTCCCATTCATCTATACAAATTTCTCTTAAATATTGAAATCAAACCCATGTCCACCATTTCTGCTCTCATCTCATTCAAATCTCTCACCACCCTCTCAATGAAGAAGTTCCCCTTAAACATTTCATCTTTCACCCTTAACCCAAGACCTCTAGCTCTAATCTTACCCAACCTCAGTGGGAAAAAAGCCAACGCATTTACCCTATCTATGCAGCTCATAAGAAATTCTATATGTCAATAACATGGATAATACCATTGATGACTTTGTGGCCAAATTTGCAGATGGTACAAAAACAGGTGAAGGGCAGGTAGTGCTGGGGATGCAGGGAGTCTGCAGAAGGACTTGAACAGGTTAGCAGAATGTGCAAAGAAGGGACAGATGGGATATAGTGAAGGGAAGTGTATGATCAGCTACTTTGGTAGAAGGAATAATGGTGTAGACTATTTTCTAAAAACTGCAGGTTAAAATGGACTTGGAAGTCCTAATGCAGGATTCCCTAAAGGTTAACTTGGAAGGTTGATTTGGTAGTAAGGAAGGGAAATGCAATGTTAACATTCATTTCAAGAGGACGTAAATATAAAATCAAGGTTGTAAGCTGAGTAACATACTCAAGATGCAGGAGGAACTTATCAATTGAGAAGAGCAAAGCTCCTTAACAGGACTGCAATCCTGAGGCATTATAAAGCATTGGTCAGACTGCATTTGGAATACTGTGGGCAGCTTTGGGAAGAGATGTGCTGATATTGGGAAGGTCCGGAGGAGGGCTATGAAAATTATCCTGGGAATGAAAGGATTAATGTATGAGGAGCATTTGATAGCTTTGGGCCTGTACTCGTTGGAGTTTAAAAGAATGGTGAGAATCTTACTGAAACCTATTGAATGTTGAAATGGCTGGATACAGTAGAGTGGACATGGAGAGAGAGAGTCTAGGACCAGAGGGCAACCTGTGAATAGAAGGTCATCCCTTTAGAAGAGAATTGAGGAACAATTTTTTTTAGCCAGAGGGTGATCCATGAGTGAACTCATTACTACAGATGGCTGTAGAGTCCAGATCGTGGGGTATATTTAAAGTGGATGCTGATAGGTTCTTGATTAATAAGGACATCAGAGATTTTGGGGAGAAGGCAGGAGAATGGGGTTGAGAGGGAAAAAAAATCAGTGATGATGGAATGGTTGAGCTATGCAACAGTCTGAATGGCTTGATTCCACTCCTATTCTTATGGTCTTATCTTGTAATTCTTTCTGCTTTTACTTTCTTCTGTAATTGGAAATCAGATGTCCTGTATTATAAACAAGCACATTTGAAAGCAGTCTAACAGCCAACACAATGTCTATTGTGTATAGTTTGTGTTTGTTATACTTTTGTTGTGAATGCTGCCATCTGAGTCTATGTGTCTGTGATGCTGCTGCAAGCTGGAATTTCTTTACCCCTGTGTTCACGTGTGCTTGTGCATATGGGAGTAAACTCGACTTTGACTTTGGTATTCTCTAGCATGGCTCTTCTGTTCACTCATGTCTCTTTCTGTAACGCCTGAATTCCCAAACTTTGCCACTGCCAGTGGTACAACAGCCACGTTCCTGCAACAGCTTGCAGCTCACCCCAAAGTGCTTCTGAGCCAGAGGCTTGTGAAACTTTGGAATTTTCTACTCCGGAGGGTGGTGGAGGCTCACTTGCTCAGTTCATATCAGAATAGAAATCAATAAGATTTCTCCACATTCAGGAATTGAAGAGATATGGGCATTGTGCAGTCAAGAGTGGTATGAGGGCTATGGTCCAGGTGAGGGTAGATGGCATCAGGCAGAAGACCAAGCCAGCACGATTGGCTGGGTGGCCTATTTCTGTGTTCTATTTTTCCACAACTCCACGACTCTCGATGTGGACAAATGGGACTAGTTCGGAAAAGGCAGATTGGTCAGCATGGATAGGTTAGGTTGAAGGATCTTTTACACTGCTGTATAAACTGATTGACTCTAGGAAATGCCATAGCCAGTCAGGTGAGCCACAGCTGGCATGCAGGTGATGCTGGAGAGAAGACACCTTTCATACCAAGGTATGGAAAGGTGAATATGCAGAAAGAGCAAAGGAATTCCTACTCTCATCTATTTAACTTCACTGCAGCAGCTTCGATAAGTTCATGGTCATTGTTGCAAGGAAGGAACAAATCCCCTGTGGCCTCAGGGGACAAATGAACGTAATGGAGATGTTTGGAGATGTTTCAATTAAATGTAAGTAAACTGAGTATCATAGCAGTGCACAACTGGTCAAGTTCTTCATAAGTGTATTTTAATAATTGGCTGAAGGATTATAAAGAGGAAGCCCATGCGGGAATTTAATGAATGCTGAAACTATTCCAATTAAGTGAAATCTCTATGGAAAATACCTCTGCAAATGTGCATGTTCAAAACTACACATCTAGCAGAGTTTGTACTTACTCTCTATGATGGCAAGTGTTTCCCACTTTCCATACCCAAAGGGTTGGTTGGATTGCCAATGTAAGGTGGACCCAATAAGTAGACGAATGGGAAAATGGGGAGGGTGGAATTGATGGAGGCTGGGGGTGGGGGGTTGTTGAGAGAACAGGTTTTGAGCACTTATAGGCCCCTTATCTAAGAAAGGGTGTTCTGGCATTGGAGAGGATGCTGAGGAGGTTTACGCGAATGATTCTGTGACATGAGAGGTTTAATGTGTGAGGAGTTTTAGATGGTTCTGGTCCTGTACTTGCTGAAGCTTTGAAGAATGAGGGGGGAGCTCATTGCAACCTATTGAGTATTGAAAGGCCTAGGCAGCGTGGATGCGGCGAGGGTGTTTCCAATAGCGAGAGAGTCTGGGACCAGAGGGCACAGCCTCAGGGTACAAGGATGTCCCTTTGGAACAGAAATGAGAAGGAATTTCTTTAGCCAGAGGGTGGTGAATCTGTGGAATTCTTTGCCGCAGATGGCTGTGGAGGCCGTCGTTGTGTATGTATGAAGCAAAGGTTAATAGGTTCTTGATTAGCAGGAGAAAGGGGTTGAGAGGGATAATAAATCAGCCATGATGGAATGGTGGGACAGACTTGCTGAGACCACGGCTTTTCAATTTATACATTACTGATCTGGATAATGGAATAGGTGGCACTGTGGCCAGATTTGCAGATGATACTTTGGTAAGCGAAGGAACAGGTAGTGTCATGGAGGCAGAGAATCTGCAAAAGGACTTGGACAGATTGGGAAAATGGACAAAGAAGTGGGAGACAGAATACAGCATAAGGAAGGGTGGGATATGCATTTTGGTAGGAAGAATAAAGGTGTGGATTATTTTCTAAATGGGGTGTTGAATTCAGAAATTGGATGTGCAAAGGGACTTGTAAGTCCCAGTTCAGGATTCCTTCAAGGATAACTTCCAGGGTGACTCAATAATAAGGAAGGCAAGTGCAATGTTAGCATTCATTTTAAGAGGACTAGAGTATAAAAACATTTATACTCCGCATTTGGACTGCATTTGGAATATTGTGATCAACTTTGTATCTGAGGAAGGATGTGCTGGCTCTGTTCTCCAGAGGAGGTTCACAAGAATGATTCCAGGCTTAATGTATGAAATATATTTGATGTTTCTCAGTCTGTACTCAGTAGAGTTCAGAAGGATAGGGTGAACGTCATTGACTCTTATTGGACAGTGAAAGGCCTGGATACAGTGGACATGGAGAGGACGTTTCCATTAGCCGGTGAACCTAGTACCAAATAACAACAGGAAATGCTGGGGAGAAAAATCAGCAGGTCAGGCAGCAGCTGCGGAAAGGGAAACAGTCAATGTTTTTGGTCCTGAACTCTTGATCAGAATTGGAAAGGACAGATAAGCAAGTTAGTTTTCACTAGGAAAGAAGGCGATAGGCTGGGAAGAGGATACCTCTGATAGGGTAAGATGAAATGGGCAATGAGAGGATCCAGACTAACTTCCCCTTGATGATCCATTTGATCACACCCTATCAGAGAAATTCTGTTCACCCCTTCCCCATCTTCACCACTCCTGAAAACTAATTTGTTTACCTTTCTATCCCAATTCTGATGATGTGTTTCAGATATTACTACTCTCAGATTATGAGAAGACTCAGTCCTCTTTTATTGTCATTTAGAAATGCCTACATGCATTAAAAAATGATACAATGTTTCTACAGAGTGATATCACAGAAAACAGGACAAACCAAAGACTAACACTGACAGAACCACATAATTATAACATATAGTTACAGCAGTGCAAAGCAATACCATAATTCGATGAAGAACAAACCATGGGCACGGTAAAAGAAAAGTCTCAAAGCCCTTTCCACAGATGCTGCCTGACCTGCTGAGCATTTCCAGCATATTCTGTTTTATCTGATATTTCATTTATTTTTATTTATTGAGATTTATTGTGGAAGAAGCCCTTCTGGCCCTACGATCCACACCGCCCTGCAACCCCAGATTTACCACTAGCCTAATCAAGGGACAATTTACAATGAGCAATTAACCTAACAGCTGGTAGATATATACCATATAACAATTACAGCATGGAAACAGGCCATCTCGGTCCTTCTAGTCCATGCCAAACATAAGAACAGAGCTGATACTGCGAGAACCAGATATTAATTAGAGCAAAATGTCCGCAGCAGTTGGATAATGCTCATCCAAAAAACTCTGAACCACACTTATGGAATAGAAGATACGAGGTGAACTGTCTGGGGGAGAAATTCTTTAACGCGCGGGATACTATAATGCTGGCTGGTGACCTTTATGGTAACATTCCGTCATCAAAGGTATGAAAGCCCACCACTCCTTCATCACTTCTGGACTGTAGTCTTCCACGAAACGGAACTGATATTGTTGAAGTTTAATCATACCTTGCCGCCGGGCAATTCTGATTAACTTTGTCTCCAACTTTCACCCTGCCGTCAAGTTTACCTGGTCCATTTCTGACACCTCCCTCCCCTTTCTAGGCCTTTCTGTCTTTATCTCTGGAGACAGCTTATCTACTGATGTCTACTATAAGCCTACTGACTCTCACAGCTATAGGAACTATTACTCTTCTCACACTGTCTCTCGCAAAAATGCCATCCCCTTCTTGCAATTCCTCCATCTCTGCCGCATCTGCTCTCAGGATGAGGCTTTTCATTCCAGGACGAAGGAGATGTTCTCCTTTTTTAAAGAAAGGGGCTTCCCTCCCTCCACCATCAACTCTGTCTCAAACGTATCTCCCCCATTGCACACACATCTGCTCTCACTCCATCCTCCTGCCACCCCACTAGGAATAGGGTTCCCCTTGTCCTCACTTACCACCCCACCAGCCTTGGGGTCCAACATATAATTCTCCGTAACTTACGTCACCTCCAATGGGATCCCACCACTAAGCACATCTTTCCCTCCCCCACTCTGCTTTCCACAGGGATCGCTCCCTACGCGACTCCCTTGTCCATTCATCCCCCCCCATCCCTCCCCACTGATCTCCCTCCTGGCACTCATCCTTGTAAGCGGAACAAGTGCTACACATGCCCTTACACTTCCTCCCTTACCACCATTCAGGGCCCCAGGCAGTCCTTCCAGGTGAGGCGACACTTCACCTGTGAGTCGGCTGGGGTGATATACTGCGTCCGGTGCTCCCGATGTGGCCTTCTATATATTGGCAAGACCCAACGCAGACTGGGAGATCGTTTCACTGAACAACTACGCTCTGTCCGCCCGAGAAAGCAGGATCTCCCAGTGGCCACACATTTTAATTCCACCTCCCATTTCCATTCTGATATGCCTATCCACGGCCTCCTCTACTGTAAAGATGAAGCCACACTCAGGTTGGAGGAACAACACCTTATATTTCTTCTGGGTAGCCTCCAACCTGATGGCATGAACATTGACTTCTCAAACTTCTGCTAATGCCCCACCTCCCCGTCATACCCCATCCATTATTTACTTATTTATATACACACATTCTTTTTCTCTCTCTCCTTTTCCTCCCTCTGTCCCTCTCAAAATACCCCTTGCCCATCCTCTGGGCTTCCCCCTCCCCCTTTCTTTCTCCCTAGGCCTCCTGTCCCATGATCCTCTCATATCCCTTTTGCCAATCAACTGTCCAGCTCTTGGCTCCATCCCTCCCCCTCCTGTCTTCTCCTATCATTTCGGATCTCCCCCTCCTCCTCCCACTTTCAAATCTCTTACTAGCTCTTCTTTCAGTTAGTCCTGACGAAGGGTCTCAGCCCGAAATGTCGACTGTACCTCTTCCTAGAGGTGCTGCCTGGCCTGCTGCGTTCACCAGCAACTTTTATGTGTGTTGCTTGAAATTCCAGCATCAGCAGATTACCTCGTGTTTGCGTTTTTAAATTCGGATAAGATGCTCTTTATCGTGAACATAATGGAAACGGAGGATTACTGTCCTCGGTTTAAATCCGGGGCCTAGTTTTGAAAGCAATAAGCGATGAACACGATCAAGCAGTGCAGGATCATCCAGGAATACAGAGCTAAATACATCCTTAAAAGTTGAGAGAAGAATTTTAAAGGATCCCCTTCTTCAACATCTTCAGGGAGACCAATTATATGTAAGTTCTGTCTTCTAGATCGAGTTTCAAGATCATCTTTGGGCTGTGGGAGGAAACAGGAGCACCCAGAGAAAATTCAAATGGTCACAGGGAGAACGTACAAACTCCTTACAGACAGCAGCAGGATTTGAACCTTGTCACTGGTACTTTAAAGCGTTGCGCTAACCTCTATGTTACCAATGTCTAGCATCTGTTTTTTTTCCTTCTTTTGAGTTTCACTACCAAGCCCCAGCAATCCCTCAGACCTACCCAGTGACAACCCTTCCCAGTACCAACCAAAGAACAAGGTGTCTTGGGCTCTAATACCCCTTTTCCAGTGGTGGTAAACAGCATCAACAACTTCTAATTGGAGCTTTGGTTTCTTATAATCCCGTACAACATCAATTAAACTTTACAACTTGGAATTTGGTTTCTTACAAAGCTTCAGAGCATCAATTAAACTTAACAATTTGGAGATTTGGTTTCATATGGAATAAAAGTGAAACCTTCTGATAAACGTATCTCAGTAAGTTTCACAATAATTCCTCATCACCACCTTCCCTTAGGAATCAGAACAATGTCTTAGGTAGAAATGATTTCCACATTGTCTGTTTCAATTGACTTTCTCTTCCATTTGCTTTGCATGCATGCAGGTGAGAGATGTTAATGCTAACAATAGGAGACTTAGGTCAACCAGGACAAAATTACTTTGAGGGTTTGCCATAAAATTCAGAAGAAGGATTAACATTGTCCCCTGAATCATTAACATCACAACCCATCTGATCTTGCACTCAACACCATCTTCTAGTCCACACACACACACACACACACACACACACACACACACACATCTATATAAATATATATATATATATATAGAGAGAGAGAGAGAGAGAGACTTTAGCACAGTTCTGTAGTAATTTTATGTAATACATTGTACTGCTGCCACAAAAGGAAATCATGGCATATGTAAGTGATGATAAATCTGATTCTGATATGGTTCCCTGTTGTGATCTGAGAGTGCAAGCAGGGCAGGGAGATGAAATCATGGTTGGAAAAGGGAAACGGAGGGGAAGGGAGTGGGAAGCGCCAGAGAGACATTCTGTAATGATCAATAAACCAATTGTTTGGAATCAAATGACCTTGAATGGTGTCTCTGCTCTGGGTGTGTCTGCACCCGTGCCACCCCCTTCACCCCTGGCACTCCTTTGCCACCAGTCCTGCACCCCTCCCACACCTAACCTCCAGCTCGCCATTCCCAATAATCTTTGCTCCTACCAGATTTACAAACTCTCTCTCTGGTCCACATTTTATATTTATATATACACACACACATACACCTAAGACTTTTTCACAGGTCTGTACAATGCACGCACACTTAGTGGCCTCCCTATTAGGTACCTCCTGTAACTAGTGACGTGGCCACTGAGTGTATAAGTTTGAAATTCCATGTTTGTATTCACCGAGCCTGGAAGTTAGGTCACAAATGTTTCGTCATTAGTCGAGGTGACTATGAGTGATTTTTTTCTCTCTGCCGAGTGCTCGTGTTTACATTGGTCTGATTTGTTGTTCTGATTGGTTGGTTGTTGCAGTGGCTGCAAGTCTCCACTGGGTTTTGGCCAACCAGATAGATGTGTTATCTCCATCAGCCCGTATCGCTAGTTATTGGTCGTTGTGAGTCTTGGTTCCTCGGATGTCAATGGCTCACCCCTCAGCCCCAATCCTGCCAACACATAGGTTCGTAAGTTGCATCCAGTTCGATATGCTTGTTAATAGAGTCTTCTATTGAGAACCAATCTTCTAAGAATTCTCTTGATTTCTTGTTTTGTGCTTCTGCCAGGACTTTTGTATTTCCCAGATGAACGTGTATCCTGCTGAAGGGTCTCAGCCCGAAACTTCAACTGTATTCTTTCTCCATAGATGCTGCCTGGCCTGCTGAGTTCCTCCAGCACTTTGTGTGTGTTGCTCGGATTTCCAGCATCTGCAGATTTTCTCTTGTTTGTGAACATGTACCCTTCTTGGTCTTCGTGTACTGAGATGAGTGAAAAACGATTATGTCTTCTTAGATGGCGTTCATATAGGCTCATAGATAGTTCTCTCCCCATCAGTGCTACATAGTGTTTGGGGCAGTCTCCACATTGGATTGGTATTTTACATGAGTTCTCTCATTAATATTCAAAGATCCTGGTCTCAGGTTGTAGGTCCATTAAGCACAAGTTGCCATCAGTGTTCCAGATCGGGATAAAATGACAGTAAATGCCATCAGCGCACACAATGAAGATAACAGCTGTTTACTTCTCTCATAAAAATGGCCTGAACACCTCCTTAGTTCACTTGCGAAAGAGTGGCTGGATTGTCACCTGATTTAGTTCATCCTTGAAGCTCATCAATAGCAAACAGCTGGCTGGCACACCTCACAAGGAATTTACTCAATGCAGCTCTTCTGCTAGATGTTTAGGGTGAGAATGAGTTAGTGCTTTCAAGTCTCTGCCTGCTGTTTGTCCTGTTATTATGTCGTCCTTCTGGCTCTCTGCAGGTAAACACAGGATGGAAATTAAGGTTGAACAAAGTGAAAGATATCTCCAGTAGATTAGCCAATGGCTCTCTCTGACATAAAGTGCTTAACTATCTCACTAGTTGCCCGATGGTGCAGGTGCATCTGCACCGGACTTTGCATTGTCCCAAGTTCGAATCTGGCCAGCTCCTTGCATGCTTTCCATCCGTAGCAACTTGGCCTCAATTTTAAAAAATCCATCAAATACTATGGAAACGGAATAAATGCTGCCCGATGCACCACGAAAACGAACAACAACCATCTCACTGAGGAAGCACTGTACGGCCTTAAAACCATAGGGTGGGATCAGCTGTGTAAGTGAGTTGGGCCTGTAGAGGGTCTTAGAGAAAGGGACTGGCCTCACCTCTTATGGTCCTGTTGTATTGTGAAAAAGTCACTGGAGAAACACTGAAGCTAATGGATATAGAAGTGTCTCGGCCTGAAACGTCGACTGTACCTCTTCCTAGAGATGCTGCTTGGCCTGCTGCGTTCACCAGCAACTTTGATGTGTGTTGCTTGAATTTCCAGCATCTGCAGAATTCCTGTTGTTTGGATATAGAAGTGTTTTATTCAACAACAATGAGCAGCAGACATCATATTGAGACGTTCCAGGAGAAGAGATAATATTACTATCCAATGTAATACCCAATATTACTTGGAATCTTCATATACAAAAGATCAAGGGTAACAGCAGGACAGTTCTATAATTACAATGCATCTACGATGCTTCCTTTTAATTAAGTGTAGTTTTCACACCATATTCATACCCTCACTTCAGACACCCAAAATGAATGTTAATCAGCATTATCTGGTTTGCAGTCAACTCCAGCCCACAGCTCCGGGAAAGCTATTGTTCAGGGCTGCATCTTAAATTCAATCTGCAATCCATGTTTCTGGTGAAACTAATATTTGCTCCATATCCTAACTCAAGAATATGCCCTAACAGTCCCGATACTGACGATGTAGTCATTACAGGTGGGACTGAAACAGAGATCAGGCAGGAGAGGGGGTTGATCAATAAACAGACGTTTCTGTGATGTAACCTCACCACCCACTCATCACTGACAACTCCACAGTTAGCACCGTTTCAGCATTCAGGTTTCTGGGCATCATTATTTCAGAGGACTTCAAGTGAGAAACCCATATTTCCCTCATTAGCAAAAAGGCTCAGTAGAGGATATATTTCTTGTGGCAGTTGGTAAAATTCCATCTTCCCAAAAAAGAAAACAGAAGTTCAAAGTTCAAAGTAAATTTATCATCAAAGTACGTATATGTCATCACTTACTACCTTGAGATTCATTTTCTTGCAGACATTCATCAGAAAACAAAGAAATACAATAAATAGAATCAATAAAAAACTACTAAGAGAGACTGACTAACAACCAATGTGCAAAAGAAGACAAACTGTGCAGATAAAAAGTAAATAATTAATAGATAGATAGATATCAGGAGCAAGAAGAGAACATGGCCTGGATGGTGGGGGCCCTTGATGATGGATACTGATTCCTTGTGACAGTGTACTTTGGAAGTGCGTCTAATGGTGGGGGAAGCTTTGCAGCAATGGACTAAGCTGCATGCACCACTCTTGGTAGACTTTTCTGTTCCTGGGCATTGGTGCTTCCATACCAGGCTGTGATAAACAGACATTTCTATGACGCAACATCAAGCCACTCCAAAGCCAATTACATCGAAATGAAGTCAATAAGCAAAGAGCGAGTTGCTGGAGGAATTCAGTGGAGTGAAATAGACAATGGATGTTTTGATTTGAGACCTTTCATCTGGAGGTGAGGGGCGATGGCCAGTATAAAGAAGTAAGGACGAGGAGTAGCACAAGAGCTGACAAGAGACAAGTGCTTTCAGGTGAGGAGGTGATGATTGATATCTGGAGCAGGTCAGGGAGTGAGGGGTGAAGATAGCGACAGAGGCTGTGAGGTGATAGAGGGCAAAGGGCTTCAGATATGGAATCCGATAAAAAAGGAAGATGAACAGGTATCAAGTAAGGAAGGCGGGGTGGGCGGCAGGGAGCATTTGGGGAATGGGACACAGTGAGTAATGGGAAGATGGAGTAGGTAGAGGCAGGGAAAGAAACTGAGTGATATGAGCACACCTACAAGGAGCATTGCCACAAAAAAGCAACATCTATCATCAAGGAGCCCCAACATCCAGGCCATGTCGAGAAGGAGCTATGGGAGCCTTGGGTCCCACATCACCAGGTTCAGGAACAGTTATTACCCTTCAACTGTCAGCCTCCTGAACCAGAATGGGTAATTGCATTCATCCCGATACTGAACTGATTTCGCAACCTATGGACTCACTGTCGAGGACTCTACAACTCATGTTCTCAGTTTTTAATTTTTTATGTATGTATCTGTATTTGCAGTTTGTCTCACATATTGATTGTCAGTCATTGTGTGTAGTTTTTCACTGATTCTATTGTATTTCTTTGTTCTATTGTGTCTGCCTGCAAGAATACGAATTTCGGGGTGGTATATGGTGACATATATGTCATTTGATAATTAGTTACTTTGAACTTTGATGGGGGCTCCCAACAGGGATGGTGGTGGAGAGAAGGGTGTGTATGAGAAAACCTGGGTGATTTCACATATACTCATGTTCTACTCTATTTGAGAGATCATTGCCCACCAATGTCTCCTTTTAGCTTTCTGCTCACTTCACATTTTCCAATGTATCTTTAAATCTGTACAAATTTAGTGACCATTTCTTTTGTTCCTTCATTTTTGATGGTAGTGAGAAGAGGACAATTTAAGTGGAGAGAGATCAATATTTTTATATACAACTGATTCTAACTAACATGTAATTGTAGCAGACAATTAGGAAGGCAAATGGTATTTTGCTTTTTTTAATGCTGGACTGTGTAAATACAGGAGGAAAGGTGTTTTATTGCAGTTATATGGTGCCTTGGAGAGACTATGTGTGAGGTACTATTATAGTAATTGTGTCCCTACCTGAAATAACTCTCCTTACTCTAGAGGGAGTACAGCTAAGACTGGTTAGACATTTGTGGGATGGCAGATTTGCTGAGTGAAGTGACATGTAGAAATAGCCTCTGTTTTGTAAGGTTGAGAGGAATAAGAGGTGACCACACTGAAAAATAGAGTTTAACAGAGTGCTAAGGGAAGAATGTTTCCTCAGGTGAAAGAGTTGAGAAATTGGGCTGGACTACTTGGGATTAAAATGAGTGATAGTCACAGAGCACGGAAATAGCCCCTTTAACCCTTTACATCCACACTGACCGTCAAGCACCTTTCTGTACTAATTCTATTGTATATTTGTAAGATACTGTGCTACTACTGAAAAGAGCTAATTTTCATGGCTTCGTACCCCATCCCTTATTTATTTATTTATTTATTTATTCATTCATTCATTCATTCATTTTTTACTATTACCATTTTTTTCTCTCTCTCTTTTTTCTCCCTCTGTCCCTCTCACTATAACTCCTTGCCCATCCTCTGGGCTCCCCTCCCCCTCCTATCTTCTCTTATCATTTCGGATCTCTCCCTCCCCCTCCCACTTTCAAATCTCTTACTATCTCTTCTTTCAGTTAGTCCTGACGAAGGGTCTCGGCCCGAAATGTCGACTATACCTCTTCCGATAGATGCCGCTTGGCCTGCTGCATTCGACCAGCATTTTTAATGCGTGTTGCTTGAATTTCCAGTATCTGCTGATTTCCTCGTGTTTGGGAATTTTCATGGCATTTGCTTTTATTAGATGTATGTATGTGTATGACAATAGACTTTTCCTCTTGCATGCATTTGCTCCCTCACCCTTGAAATTCTCTATTCCAGTGGGGAGGGGGTATTTTGGTGGTTCAGACCCAAATGCATACAAAGCAGAAACAAAGGGCATAAGCGAGGACAGGTAAACCAGTCACATCACATTGATGGGTTGAATGACCTGCCCCTACTTCTGCCTGATATGTCATACCATCAACTGTGACTCATTTGGAAAGCCCATGTTAATAGATTCTGCAGAGGCTAGAACTTCTGAGAAACTCACACAAAATGTTGGAGCGACTCAGCCAATCAGGCAGCATCTATGGAGCCAAATAAACGACTGATGTTTCGGGCCGAGACCCTTCATCAGGACTGGAAAGGAAGTGGGAAGAAGCCAGAATAAGCAGGGAGGGGGGTGGTGGTGGTGGGGAGGGAAAGGAGTACAAGCTGGCAGCTTATAGGTGAAGCTAGGTGAGTGGGAAGATGGATGGGTCGGGGAGGTGGGGATTGAAATGAGAAGCTGGGAAGTAATAGGTGGAAAAGGTGATAGACTGAAGAAAGAATCTGATAGGAGAGGACAGAGGACGATGGGAGAAATGAAATGAGGAGGGGATCCAGAATGGGGAATGGCAAAAAGAAAGGGGAATAAATTTCAAGATTAGAGATTTCAATGTTCATGCTGTCAGGTTGAAGACCACCTAGACAGAATGGCCTCATCATGGCAGTAGAGACCATGGACTGACAAGTCAGAATGGGAAGGGAAGGTGGAATTAAAATAAATGGCCACCAGGAAATCCCACTTGTTGTGGTGGATAGAACGAAGCACATGTTAATGTATGTCAGATAACAGAATGGGTCACAGCTGCCTTTTACTGTCCGGGTTTGTATGTAGCGGCCACTAAGTTTGCACTGGGATACTGGAACAAGTTACAGACCTAACCTCAGATCAAAATGGTTAGGACACTTGACATCCAGAGGTTTGGGTCACTTATCTGGAAGCGCTTGGCTTGAGTCTCACCATGACGCTTGGGGAACTTAGAATATGAAAAAAAACAAGCATTGGAGTGGGTGATTTGTCCTCCAAGCTTGCTCTGCCCTGCCTGGTCTTCTACATGAACACAACTTTCCCTGATCCTGTAATATTTAGGAATTTACTACGTGAGCTGCTTTGAATTAATTCAATGACTAAGCCTCCATAACCCTTTAAGGTAGAGAATTCCAAAATTTCCCCATGCTCTGCATGAAGGAACTTTTCCTCACTGCAGTCTTAAGTGACCAACTCATTATTCTCCATCCTCTGGTTCCAAAACCCTTTCTCTGCCAATGTGCAGACACACCTACATCCAGCCTGTGGAAGCCCTGTAAGAACTTTATAAGTTTTTATGTGATTGCCTCAGATCACACCTCTGGAGAATGTAGATGTCAGTCTTCATGTGAGGCAAACCCACTGTCCTTCCACGTATCAAGTCAAGGATGCTTGCCGTTCTGCCTATTTCCTTTTTCCTCTTCTGCCTTATGGGAGAAGATACAAGGGTTTGAAAGCCTGGATGAACAAATCCAAAAACACCTCTTCCGCACAGCTATCAGCCTTCTGAACAAATCACCTCCTTCACATTTCCTTCCCAGTGGGTTCCAACACTTTGTTCTTACCCTTTCAGTTACTCTGTCACCTTCCTGTCAGCTTGAACTAGTTGTACCATTTCCCCCGACCTCTCTCATTTACAAGGTGTTTTCACCAACAGAACCACCACTCACTGGATCTTTTTGCACATCCATTCTCCAGAAACTCTAGAGACTGTTATGTGTGAAAATCCCAGGAGATCGGCAGTTTCTGAGATACTCAAACCAGCCCGTCTGGCACCAACAATCTTTCCATGGTCAAAGTCATGTAGGTCGCATTTCTTTCCCATTCTGAGGTTTGGTCTGCGCAACAAATGAACCTCTTGACCATGTCCGCATGCTTTTATGCATTGGGTTGCTGCCACATGATTGGCGGATTAGTTATTTGCATTTACAAGCAGGCGTACAGGCGTACCCAATAAAGTGGCCACTGAGTGTACTCTGCTTACTCTGTGGTCTTCATACAAAGCAATAAATTTTATTGCCCCCTGGTATATATGACAATGAACTAACCTGTATCCGAGTCTGAACTAACAAATTAAATTTGGGGTAGAAAGCTGTCGCTGTAATGGTGAGCATGAAACTTAAGCAGCTTGTTTTGAATGGCTGACCTTCTATTTCAAGCAACACGCACAAAATGCTGGAGGAACTCAGCAGGCCAGGCAGCATCTATGGAAAAGGGTACAGTCGACATTTCGGGCCAAGACCCTACAGCAGGACTGGAGAAAAAAAGACGAGGAGTAGAGTTAAAAGGTTGGGGGAGGGGAGGGAGAAACAGAAGGTGAAAGATGAATCCAGGAGGGGGAGGGGTGAAGTAAAGAGCTGGGAAGTTGATTGGTGAAGAGATAGAGGACTGAAGAAGGGGCAATTTAATAGGAGAGGACAGAAGGCCATGGAAGAAAGAAAAGGGGGTAGGAGCACCAGAGGGAGGTGATGGACAGGCAAGGTGATAAGATGAGAGAGAGAAAAGGGGATGGGAAATGGTGAAGGAGGGCAGAAGTTCGAGAAATTGATGTTCATTCCATCAGGTTAGAGGCTACCCAGATGGAATATAAGGTGTTGTTCCTCCAACCTGGGTGTGGCCTCATCGTGAGCGTAGTGGAGGCCATGGGTAGACATACTGGAATGGGAATGGGAAGTGGAATTAAAATGGGTGGCTACTGGGAGATCCTGATTTTTATCTCTGCACCCTTTCAATTTCAACATAGCTTTTGTGGTCCTGCAATATCAGGCTTTCAAACCTCCTGCATCTTCTCCCAAAAGGCAAAAGAGAGAAAAGGGCTCTTGTCGAGACTTGACCAAAAGCATTGCAACATTTAAGTCCCCTGCCTACCCTCGTCCTTGTCCGGGAAAGAGGCTAGCATTTTGACTGGTGCAATAAAGGAGTGATATTCATTTAGTATTTAGTTATTGCTTTCAGCCGCAGTGTTGGCATTTAACTTTTAATTTGAGAGCTTTAGTTAATGGCCCTGTCGGCCTAGCATTCATTGTTTTTATTTTCCTTTAAATTTTGCAGCAGTTCTCATTAAAGTCAGTGAACTGTCGACCCGCTTTCTCTCTGCACTTGGCCCAGATCCAATCATTCTGATAGGACGGCCAGGTTAGCAAGCACCCTTAGTTTGAGACTTGAAAGAACAGCGGGTTTGCCACATGTGAATATTCAGTAGACGGGGCCTGCATTCTCTAGAGTTAAGAATCATTTGAGATTGCATTAAAATAATTGGTTGAGAAACATCTTCATCTCTCAAACTTACTTCAGAGTATTTTCCGATGCATTATAATCTATTTGCAGCAAGTGCAACGAAATACTATTCCAAGAAAGACTGCTACAGATCTCTATAGATGGACAGTGAAGAGCATTCTGACCAAGTGCGTCATCGCCTGGTGTAGAGACTCCAGGGAAGAGGAGCACAAGAGGCTGCAGAGTTCAGCCAGCTCAATAACGGGCACAAGCCTCTCCACCACTGAGCCGTCAAGGACATCTTCAAGATTGGTGTCTGAAGAAGATGGCATCCATCATTAAGGACCTGCACCATCTTCTTGTTACTACCATAAATGAGGAGATACAGGAGGCTCAATCATTCCGAAACAGCTTCTTCCCCTCCACCATTAGATTTCTGAACAACCCCGGATTCCATGACAATAACGCAACATAGACAAAGCGTGTGTGTTGCATTATTAAGCAGGTCAGGCAGCTTCTGTGGGAAAGAGTAAAGAGTCGATGTTTTAGGCTGAGACCCTTCTTCAGGACTGGAAAGCAGTCAGACTAAGAAGGTAGGGAGGAGGGGAGGAAGAAGTACAAGTTGGCAGGTGATAGGTGAAACTGAGAGAGGGGAGGGTTTGAAGTAAAGAGCTGGGAAGTTGATTGGTGAAAGAGATAAAATATGTTCTCCTGCAATATCAGGCTTTCAACCTCCTTTGTCTTCTCCTAAAGGGCAAAAGAGAGAAAAGGGAATTGTCTCAACCACCCTCCTTCTCTCCCAGTTGCACCTATCACCTGCCCCCTTGTACATCATCCCCGGCCCCCCCCCCAACTTCTGAGTCTGACTCTTTTCCCCTTCCTTTCCAGTCCTGCAGAAGGGTCTTGGCCCGAGACATCAAATGGTTACTCTTTTCCAGAGATGCTGCCTGGACTGCCAAGTGTACTCTTTTCCTAGATGCTGCCTGGCCTGCTGGGTTCCTCCAGCATTTTGTGTGTGTGTTGCTTTGGATTTCCAGCATCTGCAGATTCTCTTGTGTTTGTGAACCCACGACACTACCTCATCATTCCTTAGTTTCTGCACTATTGATTTTTTTTTTGTAATTTATAGTAATTTTATGTCTTTGCTCTGTATCGCTGCCACAAAATGACTAATTTGGTGTTCTGTGAGTCCATGAGAGTAGATCTGATTCGAATTCACAGTATAACAAACCTGGTAGGGTCTAATTTTCTTCTCCTGGGCTTGATTGCGGTCCCTGCATTTTGCATCAATTGTGAGTGCAACACATTAATCTCTGAATAAGTTGCGACAATGCTCGAGGAACTTCATCTTTGACTCGGACCTGTCCATATCTGGAAAGGTTAAGTGACTGCTGATAGCTGTCTGTATCCAACAAAGCCAGCTAAATGGCACAAATCTAGCAGCACTGATTGGGCTCCAATGTTTCAGAGAGCAGAAATCACGCAGCCACAGAATGAACCATAGCACGCAGAGAATAAAATGAAACTACAGTGGCACAACCAAATCACCAACCGTGAAATGTCTCCTGACACCAAATGTGTTTATCAAGCCAAGCAAGTAATTGACTCCCAGGCATGACATGATTGCATTGACCTGATTATTGCTTGCATGTTAACAATTTAAACATTCAGGCCTTACACACAAAACTCGAGAATGTCAACAGGAATCTTCCTGCTTCAATGCTTTCTCACCAGATCTCAGTGAGTTCACCATTTTATTGTATGCTGGACTTGAATGTGTCCAGGACAAAGAAGTGGACAGGAAAAATCATCATGCACCCTACCCACCCGCAAACTGCCTTTAACAAAATTTCAAACAAGAGAAAATCTACAGATGCTGGTAATCCTAGCAACAGATACAAAATGCTGGAGGAACTCAGCAGGCCAGGCAGCATCCAGGAAAAGAGTACAGTTGGCGTTTCAGGCCAAAACCCTTCAGCAGGACTCCAAAATCTCCCTTCTGGAGAGCACTTTAGGGCTATGAAAACAAAAATTTCACACCAATTTAAAAGTTTCTTCCCCCAGGCAATTAATCTGTTCAAACATTCTAGCTAAACACCCCACTCCCCTCTATCTAATACTCCAATCACTGCTCGGCACTGTAAACACTTTAAACCACTTTTTAATCACTTTTTCAATTTCAAGTTCAAGCTAATTGTCATTCAATCATACACATGAATACAGCTAAACAAAACATCATTCTTCTTGGGCCAAGGTGTGAAACACAGCACATAGTCACACACATAGTTATGATCCAGCACATGCAGTCACAAAATAATGTTTGCACAAGTCCCTGAGTGGCGGGCTACGTGGTAAGGAAATTCTAGGCAGTTTCATGGTCGGCACAACACTGTGGACCAAAGGGCATGCAATGTGCTGTAGATTTTCTTCGTTCTGTGTTCCATAAGTGGCAAGACCTGAAGATCGACAGGTTGACATAAAGTGTGAGGTGTAAGACAATATAATGTTACTGTCACTATTAGAATAAAAACAAGCAGTCATATAAATATGTGAAATGGCAGCGCTGAAAGATGAAAAGTGACCGTTGAGGGATGACAGCATATCTGTGGGTGGGGGAATGGGCAGGGCATTTAGACAGAGTGTGCATGTGTGCTGGCTGGCTGTATCCACTTACATTGTGGACTTAGAATGGGAGCAGCACACATAGTTCATCAGATTAGGAGGAGGATAGAAATTTGAGAACAATGTCATTGAGTGATGAAACTTTAGGGGTTTGGAGGGTCAGAGAGAGGGCTAACACTGATAGTAAGTGGGGGTATGGAGACTGGACAAATTTTGTGTCCTCATCTGGACCCTGAACCACCTTCTTCTTGAAGTTGACTCTATGGTTCAGGTGTTGTTGGGTACTGGCAATCAATATGGCATTACCAGTGACAGAAAAAAGACTGAGACTATTCAAAGGAGGACCAGAGGAAGGAATGAATTGAAGAGGTGGTGAGCCAGGCGAGGACTGAGACTGAAGAGGTGACAGGTCAGAGGGAGGACTGAATCTGGGCAGAGAGACACAGTGGGACAGGGTATCAAAACTGTGTGATGGTTACAGAGTCAGTCCCTGGGAGGGGCACTGGTTTGTTGACCTTCAGTTAGGAGCCTCAGAAAGATGGCATCTATATTTTTTTAGTTACTGCCAGGATTGGGCATCACTGGTAATGTCATATTGATTGCCAGTACCCAATAACACCTGAACCATAGAGCGTGCAAAGAGTCAACTTCAAGAAGAAGGTGGTTTGGGGTCCAGGCGAGGACACAAAATTCCACCTCAAAGGGACACTAGTTTGTTTACAGCTGTTTCTTGTAATCATTCCTATAACCAGCTTTTTATTCAGGAATTTAATTTCCCCAGATGCAATGGGATTCAACTCCGTCTTTCCAGATTCAATGACTTGGGCTACACAGCCAACTGTGACAATGAATTCCACAGATGCATTACCACCCTCTAGCTAAAAAAAAATCCTCTTCACTTCTGTTCTAAAGAGATGTGCGTCTATTCTGAGGCTGTGCCCTCTTGTCCTAGACTCTCATGTTATTGGAAACATCCTCTCCCTGTCCATTGTATCTAGGCCTTTCAACATTCGGTAAGTTGCAATGAGATCCCCCTCCTTTCTTCTAGACCCCAGTGAGTACAGGACCAGAGCCATCAAAGGGTACTCATATGTTAATACTTTCATTCCCAGGATCAGTCTTGCAAAACCTCCTCTCCAAAGCCAGAGCATCGCAGAGGTTGATAGGTTCTTGATTTCTAAGGGCATCAAAAGTTATAGGGAGAAGGTAGGAAGATGGGGTTTTTATGATCATATAGCATTGCAGACATGATGGGCTGAATGGCCTACCTCTGCCCCTATATTTTATAGTGTAATGCTCTTGTAAATGAATGTCTATGGATAAGTTAACCACTATGATGCTCTGCAGAACTGGTAAATTGGAATGAATGCAACGTTGCTTCAGTTCACTCAAGCTGAGAGAGGGAATATTAGCAGACACTCTTTGTCATTCTGCAACCCTGGACAAATTGCTGTGGGATTAGTGGAGCAGAGTGGCAGAGTGTGGAGATAAACCTGTAGCAAGTGGCATTGCTTGATAAAGTAAACTCTGAACCAATCACGAGCAGCAAGGGGATATGTTCATGCCTGAAAGAACCAATTACTGAGCTGTACAGTCCCAAAGGCAATACAGACACAAAGAACTAAAATGTTAATTAATGTCTGGTTTCATGAACTCCAACACCAAGTGTGAGGAACTATGCTTTCTTTCACAAAGCTCTTGGGCTGATTGATGAGTTGATGCACGATGCTTTTTATTTTTCCCCAAAAATATACTTTCAACTTGCAAATGTACACCACTGCGTGTTGCCATTTAAAGAAAGTGCTTTCAATAGATTCACATAATATCAGCATCAGTTCTTCTGTATGCATTCCCTGAGCAAATAGTTTGAGTGCTTTTTTTTTACACAATGAGAGGAAGACTTTAAAATCTACCTTTTTCTTCGTCTCTGTGGTAGCTGTACTGAGAATCAGTGCATCTTTTAGCATGTATCCCTGTACATTTCATCCACAAATCTGCTGTTGACACAACCATAGTGAGCATCATGGCATCATAGTGTTCGCAGATCAGGATTCAATTCCCGCTGCTGTATGTAAGGAGCTTGTACATTCTCCCTGTGACCGCATGGGTTTCCTTCCACATTCCAGAGACATATGGGTTTGCAGTTAGTGAGTTGTGGGCTTTCTAAGTTGGTGCTGTAAGTCTGATGATGCTTGCGGGATGCCTAATACACTCCTTTGTCTGGAGTCTCAAACAATGGGACAGAGTATAGGAAAGAAATAGAGATTCCAGACACGAGGAAATTACAGTTGCTGGAATTTCAAGCAACACACATCAAAGTTGCTGGTGAACGCAGCAGGCCAGGCAGCAGCTCTGGGAAGAGGTACAGTCGACGTTTCGGGCCGAGACCCTTCGTCAGGACTAACTGAAAGAAGAGCTGGTAAGAGATTTGAAAGTGGGAGGGGGAGGGGGAGATCCGAAATGATGGGAGAAGACAGGAGGTGGAGGGATGGAGCCAAGAGCTGGACAGTTGATTGGCAAAAGGGATATGAGAGGATCATGGGACAGGAGGCCCAGGGAGAAAGAAAAGGGGGAGGGGGGGAAAAGCCCAGAGGATGGGCAAGGGGTATCATGAGAGGGACAGAGGGAGAAAATGGAGAGAGAGAGGGAAAGAATGTGTGTATATAAATAAGTAACGGATGGGGTACGAGGGGGAGGTGGGGCATTAGTGGAAGTTTGAGAAGTCAACGTTCATGCCATCAGGTTGGAGGCTACCCAGAAGGAATATAAGGTGTTGTTCCTCCAATCTGAGTCTGGCTTCATCTTTACAGTACAGGAGGCCGTGGATAGACATATCGGAAGGGGAATGGGATGTGGAATTAAAATATGTGGCCACTGGGAGATCCTGCTTTCTCTGGCGGACAGAGCGTAGGTGTTCAGCGAAATGATCTCCCAGTCTGTGTCGGGTCTCGCCAATATATAGAAGGCCACATCGGGAGCACTGGAGGCAGTATATCACCCCAGCCGACTCACAGGTGAAGTGTTGCCTCACCTGGAAGGACGGACTGGGGCCCTGAATGGTAGTGAGGGAGGAAGATTCCAGAGACATGGTATTAAGGCAGTAACCTATTTCTCAATGTCAATGAGAACAAATGACCTGGCCATTGACCTCAGGAAGCAAGGTGGAGTACACGTCTCTGTTTATATTAATGGGGTGCAGGTGGAAATGGTTGGGTACTTCCAAATTCCTTGAATTAGCCCAGGGAGCACAGAGTCCCATCATAGGTGGCCGCTCAGGATGAACCTCAACAGGTAAAGGGCCAATGCGTCCTTTGCTGATCTTTCTGGTGAACTCCAATTCCAGTAGGAGGTGGCAGGACATCTCATCTCTCTCCTGGGCTGTCTTGATGGCAGTGTATTGGGAAGCAGAAATTCTACCTCTGCCCGAAGGACCTGAAAGTGAAGATGCTTCTCTCCAGCAGCCAACAGTCTGTCTTGGTGTTTGTTTGAACGTTCTGACATTCCATGCTCGAAATTTTCTGTCTCCCTGTTAGCTCTCAGCCTGTGAGGTCTGGTGTAAGGTGAGACACTGGCATGAACGAGCAACAGCTGAATGAGCAACCAATCACCACCATTCACATTGACCAATGTGAGGTTTGCTATATGAATAGTATTTGATGGCTCTGGGCCACTACTCACTGGAATTCAGAAGAATGGGCGGGGACCTCATTGAAACCTATCGAATGTTGAAAGACCTCAATAGAGTGGATGTGGAGAGGATGCTTCCTATGGTGGGGGAGTCCAAGACCTGAGGACACAGCCTCAGAATAGAGGGGCATCCTTTTAGATGAGGAGGAATTTCTTTAGCCAGAGAGTGGCGAATCTGTGGAATTCGTTGATACAGGCAGCTGTGGAGGCCAAGTCATTGGGTATATTTAAGGCAGAGGCTGATAGATTATTGATGAGCCAGGGCATGAAAGGATTATAGGGAGAAGGCAGGAGATTGGGGCTGAGAGGGAGAATGGATCTGCCATGATGAAGTGGAGGAGCAAACTCGAAGGGCCAAGTGCCCTGATTCTGCTCCTGATCTTATGGTCATATGATTGACGTCCCAGAGCTTTTAGCAGCCAATGAGGTACTTCTGAACTGTACTCTTTTTAAAATTAGGACACATAACAGCTAATTTACACACAGCAGGATCACTTAATCAAAAACGTAATAAGACAAGAAAAAACAAGAGGTCTGTCGACCCCTCGAGCTTAAAGCCCGAGGGTCCATGGTCACCTGTTGCTTTTCCTTGTCTCATCACATTGGTGTTTAATAGAATTAATCTTTCTGAGCAGCAGTAAGATTATGGCAGATCTTACGTCTCATCCTCATGAAGTCATAGGATCATATAGCACAGAAACTGTTTCTTCAACCCACCGTATCCATGCCAACCACTGTACTCATCTGTACTTGTCCCATTTATCTGTATTTGGTCTATAGCCGTCATGCCTGTGCCTGTTTTCATGCTTTTTAAATGGTGTGAGGATACCTTTCTCAGGCAGGGCATTCTAGGTATGAACCTAGTATATTTCCTTCTTAGCATCTTACCTTACCCCTAATTCCTCTTTCCTACCCAGTCCCTGAAATTTGCAAAGGCCCAGGGAGCTCAGTCTTGAATACATTCACTGACTTATTCCCCATTCATCATCATCATTATGTGCCATGTCTTATGACATCTTGACCATGATTGTTCTTAGTAATTTTTTTCTACAAAAGTGGTTTACCATTGCCATCTTCTGGGCAGTGTCTTTACAAGATGAGTGACCCCGGCCATTATCAATACTGTCCAGGGATTGTCTGCCTGAGGTCAATGACCGCATAACCAGGACTGTGATATGAACCAGCTGCTCATACAACCATCCACCACCTGCTCCCATGGCTTTATGTGACCCTGATTGGGAGGGGTGGTGGGGTTAAGGAGATACTACACTTTTCCCAAGGGTGACCTGCAGGTTAGTGGAGGAAAAGAGCGCCTTACACCTCCTTTGTAGAGCCATATCTCCACCTCAGCACCCTCATCTCCTCTTTACATATTGAAATCTGAAAACATGCCCTTCAGAGCAAAGAAACTGTCCCAACAGCTAACACCTTACCCTAACACTGTGCCACAACCAACTCACACAAAGCACAAGTAAGTACCATGACGAAACTGAACACAGTAGGCCAAAGGGTTCCGTTTCCATGGTGCATGACTCTATAACAATAGTTGAAAAGTTCTAGAATATTCTGTGAAACGTGGAATCTCCTGACAAGCAAACTAAGTAGCGGGAAGAAAAGAGAGCCATTTCTGATGTCGGCCTTCACACTTACAAGTTTAAAAGGTTACACTTTGCATTCATTTGCACACCCACTGACTAAATTACTTTGATTGAGTGCATGTAGCAGTGGCTTGTTCCCAAGGCAACCAAAAACCCTGGTATTGCTACTATTGGATTTAATCATCAAACAATTTATAGAAACATAGAAACATAGAAAATAGGTGCAGGAGTAGGCCATTCGGCCCTTCGAGCCTGCACCGCCATTTATTATGATCATGGCTGATCATCCAACTCAGAACCCAGCCTTCCCTCCATACCCCCTGACCCCTGTAGCCACAAGGGCCATATCTAACTTCCTTTTAAACATAGCTAATGAACTGGCCTCAACAGTTTGCTGTGGCAGAGAATTCCACAGATTCACCACTCTCTGTGTGAAGAAGTTTTTCCTAACCTCGGTCCTAAAAGGCTTCCCCTCTATCCTCAAACTGTGACCCCTCGTTCTAGACCTCCCCAACATCGGGAACAATCTTCCTGCATCTAGCCTGTCCAATCCCTTTAGGATCTTATACGTTTCAATCAGATCCCCCCTCAATCTTCTAAATTCCAACGAGTACAAGCCCAGTTCATCCAGTCTTTCTTCATATGAAAGACCTGCCATCCCAGGAATCCAGAATGGTTAAACTAGAATGGTTGGGGGGTGGGAATCAAATTAAAGCGGCTAGGTGTGAGGAGGTTAGTTCACAACAGAGGGATGGGAACCAGTGCAGAGAGACAGAGGGGTGTAAAGTGAGCGTAGAAGCAAAAAGTACAAAGGGGAAAAGTAAAAGTGGCAGGCCGACAAATCCAGGGCAAGCATTAAAAAGGGCTAAGAGAGTTGTAAAAGAGTGCCTGAAGGCTTTATGTGTCAATGCAAGGAGCATTCGTAATAAGGTGGATGAATTGAAAGTGCAGATTGTTATTAATGATTATGATATAGTTGGGATCACAGAGACATGGCTCCAGGGTGACCAGGGATGGGAGCTCAACGTTCAGGGATATTCAATATTCAGGAGGGATATGAACTTAAAGAGGGGTAACTTTGAAGGTATGAGACATGAATTAGCTAAGATAGACTGGCAAATGACACTTCAAGGATTGACGGTGGATATGCAATGGCAGGCATTTAAAGGTTGCATGGATGAACTACAACAATTGTTCATCCCAGTTTGGCAAAAGAATAAATCAAGGAAGGTAGTGCACCCGTGGCTGACAAGAGAAATTAGGGATAGTATCAATTCCAAAGAACCCTGGTATTGCTACTATTGGATTTAATCATCAAACAATTTATCTTTGATGGAACCTCCTTTCTCTTCCTAGGCAATCTACAAATACGGTGTAGGTTATTTAAGATTACTTGTTACTCTGTGTTTGTGTTTTCCTTTAGTTAATTGACATCCCTCAAATAAATGGAGTAATTTTCCAAGCTGTTGCTGATTGACAAAGATGGATGCATATTAAATTTGAGCCTCTTGCATATAATGATTATGTGCTCATATCTAAAGCCACAGAGGAAAGGCAAAGCGCGAGTAACCCCTCGATAATTAATATTATCTCAGAAACAATACCACTCCACCTTTTTATGTCACTTACATATTAGCATCCTCTCCAGAACTCCTGCTAAACATGACAGTGTGCAGTAAAACACTAACAATCCATTATCCAACTATTTGACTCAGTGCCTCAGAAAAGCAAATCAAATAGTTTAACTTAATATCAGAGAATGTATACAGTATACAATCTGAAATTCTTATTCTTCACAGACATCCACAAAACAAGAAACCCCATAAAATAAATGATAGAAACATCAGACACCAATGCAACCCCCCGTCCCCCTCTCACGCACAGCAGCCAACATAGTCAAAGACCCCTCCCGCTCTGGTTATGCTATTTGACCTGCTGAGTTCCTCCAGCACTTTGTGCGTGTTGCTTTGGATTTCCAGCATCTGCAGACTTTCTGGTGTTTATGCTATTTGCTGACTTTCATTGTTTGCACGATTTGGTTTTCTTTTCTCCATGCACGTTGGGTGTTTGTTAGTCTTCTTTCTTTTAAAAGGGTTCCATTGGGTTTCTTTGTTTCATGGCTGCCTGTAAGGAGATGAATCTCAAAAATGTATAAAGTTTTGCACATATTGTGAAAATAAATGTACAGCTTCAATCCTGCTATTTTAAGACTCTTGAATGGACTTCATGTATAACAAAGATTAAACTCTTGATCTCACGATCTACCCTACTGTGACCCTTTGCCTACCTGTACCATACTTTCTCTGTAACTGAGGCCCTCCATTGGTTGAGGTCGACTATGGACATTGCATCCCAGTTGTCTACGTGATGGGCAAGCCAGGGCAAATCGCTGTAACTGTATCACTATATTCTGTATTCTGTTATAGTTTTTCCCTCATATGTCCGTGCTGGTAACGTAGTGGCATTTGCATTAGACTTTGGAGTGAGAGGTCCCGGGTTTGAATCCAGTCGTGCTCCTTGCGTGAGTTTTGCCTCATGCTGGGTTGAGCATTGAGCTCTTGTAAAACAGGCAAATGCTAAAGAAATGGGAAGGTTGCTGCCTGATGCACTAAATTAGCACAGGAAGGAACTTCATTATTTTCTTTTATATGACCTTAATGTAGTAGTAGCAAAGTAATCACTCGAGTCAAGTGTAATATTCTCCCAAGGTGCGATCCCTTAGTGGAGATCGCTTGTGCATGACTTCTTTTAATGTGGGGAGGCTGATGCATGGGCAGCCACAGCCTTGACAGATCAGGGTCAGGGTCCAGTGGCATGGCATCCAAGATGCCTGGGGATCCTTCAATGCTGAACCCTTTCTTCACTTTCACTGCCATTGTGGTGTGACATCATCTTCTGCCAGCTCCACCTCTGAGGTCTTAGTTGGATTGCTCTTTGTCTGGAACCTCCCCCTTGACCTTATCGCCTCCCCCTTGACCTTATCGCCATGGTGACCCTACCAAGATCTAAGCTCCAGTTGGCATTGCCCTTGGCATCTCAGGAACTCAAAAGTCTCTCCAGCACTACAAAGTGTTGATCCTTGGAGAAGTACAGCAAGATACTTGTAAAATGATTACAGGAAAGAACGCAAATGGAACCCAAAAAAACCCAAAATTTATTTAGTGCAAAGTCCTCATGGTTTTGCAAACCTGAGGTAGTGATTAGGGTTGTGCAGCTTGAAATGATCAAGGTGCCATGAAAAACAAAGTTTTTTGCTGTATCTTGGTACTCATGACAATAATAGATCAATACTGTTGGTCTTGGGCAGGTGGGGCAAGTCAGCCTTGGACGGCAGGCTGCCGAGGAGAAGGAAAGCTCTGATTTTAAACCTCCACTGCCTCGTGGCCATACCCACTGATGGAAAAGGCTTCAGGAGTAAACCCCAAGGAAGAAATCCAGAGCCGGGGTCCCTAAGGCAGTTCGATGTTGTTTACAACTTCACTCTGGCAACTTCTGAGACGACACTGGTGCCAAGCTGTATCGGCGCTTGCCCTTGCCTTGGACTACATCAGTGAGGTGGAGCGGGGGAACCCACTGCATGGGCAACAGCCGGTTTTTCAAATCTTCCTGTCCAGGGCCTGGACAGGACACCGTCCACCAGAGGCGCAAGCACATGATTCCCCGGGATAGACGGCTGCCTGCTAATAGATCAATAACCAATTACACTTGACATGTGATTCACTAATGCTGATTCCTGTAATCTCTTTCACAGACCGGGGTCCTGGCTGCCAAGCTCCATTCACACACCAGGCCCTGATAAGGCAACTTTAAAGTGCAGGAATGTTAGAAGCCACAGAGGCTAGCAGACCGAGCTCAATACAACATGGACACAATCGTCCTCACCATCAGTGGTATCTCTTCAAGGCCCGGCCACTGGAAGGCAACACCCTGAAGAAGGGTCTCGATCTGAAACCTTGACTGTTTATTCCCCTCCATAGATGCTGCCTGACCTGCAGAGTTCTTCCAGCACTTTGTGTGTGTTGCTCTTTATTATCAAAGATCCCTGTCATCTGAGTCAAGCTGTCTTCTCACAGTTACCACTAGGCAGGAGGTACAGAATCTTTAAGTCCCACACCACCAGCTTCAAGAACAGTTACTTCTCTTCAACCATTCAGTTCCTGAACCAACCTGCACAACCCTAACCGCAGTCTAGCAAAACCATGACACGGCAAGAACCCTCTTCCATGGGGTTGGGATGTCTCACCCACCCAGACCCCGGTTTGTGTGAATGCTGTGTGATTTACTGCCCTGCAATCGCCAGTCAGCATGAAATAACAGATCGCACACTGCATACAATTATAAAGAAATATATTTGTGAACATTAACTTAACCAAAGAGTTAGTAAAGAAAAGAAAGAAAAAAAAACAAAAGGGCCCATTCTAATTAAACAGTCAAATCTACACAGGTTGGAGCTCAGATCTTCCAAAAGCCATATTCACCGATTCTCGGCAGACCTGTGTGCCTGGGCTCCATCGAATCGCATTTCCCCACCTATGACCGGTTCTCTCCAGTGACTTCTCTCTTCATCTCCCACCGAAAAAAGATGAAGGCCCACCACAGGTGTCAGGCACAAAACGGCTCCCCCAGCCTTCTCTAGAACCTTCTCCCCGTTCCACTCTCCTGATTGGTTGGCACACTTTCCTAAGCATCCCTTATCTCTAACAGTAACCCAAACACTGCTTCGGCAGAAATGCCCTGTAACATTAGCAGTAAAATCTTTACCAGGGCGTTACAAAGCTATCAGGGCCCCAGTTCTCACATTCCTTGAAACTCACCTTGCTGTTTCCCACACCTTAAACTTACTGTGTTTAGTGCAACATTTATTATTTTACTGTGTAGCATCTAAAAATACGTGAAGTAAAAGTGTGTTGGAGTATTGATAGGAATACCATCCATTGTCCATGGAATCTGCAAGTCCAAGACCTCTAAAGTCCCCAGCATGCTGGATTAATCAAGCTTTGCTGTACATCTATCCTCACCTTTCACACGGGTCATTGTGCATGGTGACCAAGGGAGGCAGCCTGACCACCTCCTTTTGTTATCAGTCATAACTTCATGAGGAAGTGAGCAGGCTGTTTCATGAGGAAAAAGTTCTACAGGATGAGCTTCTACCCAGTGGAATTTAATAGGCTAAATGAGGACTTAACTGAAATATAAATGAGATTCAGAAGAATCTTAACAGGAAGGTTGTGGAGAGAATGTTTCCTCTTGTGGGAGAATCTAGAAAGACTGATTAAAATAAGTGCTTCACTTTTAAAATGAGTTTTTTTTTCTTAATTCTCAATTTTCTCTCCAATTGTGAATTTTGCAACTCTCATCCTCAAAATGCCATGGAAACGGAGTCCTTTTAACATCTTTAAAGCAGAATTAAATAGATTCTTGCTGAGCAAGTTGATGAAAGATTATTGTAGATAGATAGGAGTGCGGAGATGAGGGGGCAGTCAGACCAGCCATGACCTTAGTAAATGGCAGGGTATGCTTGATAGCTGAATAGCTTCATCCTGCTCCTAAGTGTCCAGGGTAATTCTTATTAAAATGCATTAGAATATTGATAGGATTAGCATCTAATAAGCCAGAAATTCTGCTAGTCCAACAACTTTCAAGTCCCCCGTGTGGGGGATTAATAGATCTTTGTTGTACATCCGTCTTTTCCTTGTGTCTTTCACATGAGTTAGGGGAGGACCTCCTGTTCTATTACGCCCAGTACATGTCCACGAATTTATTAGAAACTGGATGGATTGTCTTCTGAGGAAAGTTTGGGCAGTATAGTCTTCTACCCAATGATTCAGTATGGGATCCAGAACTGAGTTCAATACGCCAAGTGTGGTCTGACCAATGCCTTATAAAGCCTCAGTATCATATCCATATCTGGAGATCCTTAGATCTTTACTTTGGAGTTAAAGGTGCCAGTTCCCACGAGAGTCATGAATTTGCCACAGAAAGCCTCAATGTGAAGTTCTTTCTTTAAGGAAAAGGAAACCAATGAAAGAAATTGCTCAGAGTATTTTGCTGGTAATACTTCAAAGTACCATCCAGCTTCATCTCCAGCGTGAGCTGTTTTTGGGACAAGTACCTATAGACATTGTGAAAGTACAAAATCTGTTTTCTGAGATGGGCAGAGACTGACAGCTTTCAGTTGTCACGTCGAAAGAGTTTAATGAATTTGAGATCATCGATTGGTGTGAGTGACACTACCAATTTATTCTCAGTGGGCTCCTGTACCAAGAAGTGAACACAAATAAAAATAATCATTTCAAACAGGACAACAGGGTCAGATTGTTGGAGCATTTACTTCAGATCGTTTACTTCAATGTGGTTTCCTTTAGCAGGCAGTTCAAGGACAAGAGGGCACAGGTTAAAAATTCTGGGTTAATTATACTTTGGGAATGTGAGTAAACCTTCTGTAGCCAGAGGGGAGTCGCAAGCTAAGATTGCCTCTAAGAGTGGTGAAAACATAGGCAATCTCTTCAAAAAATAGAACAATTTAAAGGGCTCAGGAGAAAGAGTGACAGGGGTGGATGGCCCTGTTGGGATTGGTCTACAAAGAACTAGAATAGAATTGATAGGCTCAGTTGCCTCCTTCAATGCCCTTAACAACTATTCTGTAATGCATGATGGCAATCCCACAGTGGACATGGTTGGGCTGTACTGTGCAAGATGTTTTCACACTAGGTCACTGTGCTATTAGAACTACTGTTCTGTCATTCGATCTTCACCCAGTCTGAATTTCCATAGTGTATTCACATGATCATGCAATTGCAGCACTCAATGAGGGCCCTGAGCCCAACAAGCCAGCATTAGCTCCTCGTAAGAGCGATCAGTTTGCCAAGTTCTGTTTCCTTCCTTTCAAAGCACCACACTCAGTTGGTACATTCCAGATCATGTTCGCCTTAGAACTATCAGAGTGCTCCGCCATTGATCAGGCTACTGGGATTACCAGCAAGACCACCATTTATTGCTGATCCCTAGCTGCCATTAGGAGGAGGTGATTATCTGTCTTCCTGAATATATCGATCCGTCTGTCTTTCCATCTTTCCATCTGACTGTCTATCTATCTGTCTTTATATCTATCTATCTATCTTTTTATCTATCTTTCTTATCTATCTACCTTTCTATCTATTTCTATCTTTCTATCTTTCTTATCTATTTCTCTCTCTATCTATCTACATATTGCTCTACAACTTTCCTATCTATCTATTGATCTGTGTAACTGATAGAACAATACGTAGCTCATACACACGGTGACAATCGATGCATACGCAGTGTTGCAATGCAGTGCTATTCACTCACAGCACTAAAACGCACACTGGTATAAGGTAGTTCTTGTGAAGACTCCATCGCAGTGCTAGTGGACAGGGAGTTAAAGGATTTAAAACGAGCAATGATAATGGACTGTAGAGACATTTCAAATTCAGGATGGTGCTGGTTTTGGAGGGAAACTGTAGGTGCTGGGGTTGCCATGTACCCATGCCCTTTTCCTTCTTGGTAGTAGAAGTTGTGGGTCAATGAGTTACTGTCAGAGTCGCCTGGATGAGCAGCTAGTGAATTTTGTAGATGGTGCAGGCTGCATCCAGTGTGCACCAAAGGTAGGCAGAATAAATGTTTAATGTCATGATTGGGGGGATCGTAGGGGGCAACCGAGGAGACTGCTTCACTCTTCATGGAGCTGAGCTCCGAAACTTGTTAAATCTGCACACATCCAGGGAAGTGGAAAGTATTCAGCTGTCCACCTGACCTGTGCCTTGTAAATGGCTTTGGAATGGCGGTGAGTTACTGACAATATCTACACAGCGTCTGACCTATTCATGTGGTGAAGGTGTTTACAGTGCTGTGCAAAAGTCATAGGTGCATATAGAACTAGACTGATTAAGACTTTTGCACAGTACAGTGTTTGTCAACATGGAGCGGGGAGCGAGTTTGTAAATCTGCTAGGAGAATTTAAACGTTATACTCAAAAGGCATTAATGCTGATCAGAGCAAACAGTACACATAACGCCACTTCGGTGGACTGCTGGAGTGAACTACTCTGTAACTCTCTGCAAACAAAGTTCAAAGTACACTTATCAAAGTATGTATACATTATACAAACTTGAGATGCATCTCCTAGCAGGCCACCAGGAATCAAAGAAACCCAAAAGAACCCATAAAAGAAGAGAACCGCCGAACACCCTAATCTGCAGAGAGAAAAAAAAACACTGACAACTGCAAGCTGAACTGAAGTCCACAAGGAAGTCCCATATTGCAGCACCGAGCCAAGTCACAGAGCAGCCATCTGAACCAGCCCGTCCCTCGCCTCAGGGCCCGACTCTCTGACCTTCTCAATCTGACCCCCTGCCTAAATCAATGCCCAAACATCAGATTCAATCACCTTGGGGCCAGGGCCTGACTGCCTCGATTCGGCCTGTACTGTACAATTATGTCAGCATCCTGCTACATTACACCACAAGTGTAAAAACCACTGGAATAAATATTGTTATGTTATGACTTACATGAACATTGATTTACTGTACTGTGCCACTTGGTATATCCCTGCTTTCTATCAAGTATATCAGCATTTGCACCATTGATTGCATCTCTCATTGTAAATCACTACTCTGTTGCTCGGTGGGTTTTGTTACAGCCCTGAACCATAGTGTGTTCCTTGCTGCATTATACCAGTGTGCATTTTAGTATTCTGAGTGTATACCTCTGCATTGCAACACTGTATATACATACATTACTGCATTGCATAACTGAGAATACATCATTACATTGTACCACTGTGTGTGCATCAACGGCAATGCATCATCCTGTGCATGAACTACATACTGTTCTCTCATACAATTTAACAAAAAAATAAATAGTCAGACGGTGGTGAATCTACGGAATTGATTGCCACAGGTGGCTGTGGAGGCCAAGTCATTGGGTATTATTAACACAGAGGATGATAGATTCTTGATTAGTCAGAGTATGAAGCAATACGGGGAGAAGGCAGGAGGTTGGGGCTGAGAGGGAAATGGATTAGTCATGACGAAATGGCGAGCAGACTTGATGGGCCAAATAGCCTACTTTTGTTCCTATATCGTAATGGTCTCATAGATAGATCGATAGATAAATATTCTGGATTTACATTATTCAGACTTTGAAAGCCAAAGGGCATATAATGCAGAGAGCTTTATGTACAATTTTGTTCAATGCCTACATTGATGCACAGAAAGTTCGCAACCTATTCTATTGACCTACTGGCCTGAACGTGTAGAATAAACTTCTGATTATCCAGCACCTCTGGGACCTTGGTAGTGCTGGTCTATCAGATTTTCTGGACTATTAGATGTTCCTCCTCATTTTTTAATGTCACACAGTAGGATAACAACATTTCTAGTATATTTAAAGGGAGCACTGGAACTTGGGACCCAGTGAGTTTAAATGGAGCGCAGACAATGTATTTGGATGATTTCAAAAGGGACATGGGAATGACAACATGGTGAGATTCAAGGGCATGTGGGAAACAGGAGTTAGTGAGTTGGCTGTCATACCATGAGCATTTCTGAACAATTGAACAGCAGATTATCGGAGTTTTGCTCTACTTCAAGGGTTCCCAAACTTTTATATGCCATGGACCAATATCATTAAGCAAGGGGGACCGTGGATCCCAGGTTGGGAACCCCTGCTCTAGCCAGAACAAAATGAATAAGCCTTGGCTCCATGCATTGTTCATTGGTAAACATGTACTGTATAACCATTACTGCAAAATACATGGTGTATACCTGACAGAACTGACAATGCAAGCTTCTTTACCTTTCCTGCTCCATGCCCAGTATGATGTGGGTCGGGCGAGGAAAACCTTGATTCTGTACCTAGACTTCACATTGCCAGCTATGACACAATCACTGCAAGTGCTGCCATACTGTGGCTCA
Organism: Mobula hypostoma; assembly: GCF_963921235.1. Classification (NCBI taxonomy): domain Eukaryota; kingdom Metazoa; phylum Chordata; class Chondrichthyes; order Myliobatiformes; family Myliobatidae; genus Mobula; species Mobula hypostoma. The sequence continues at coordinate 146,979,572 of NC_086104.1, read as the reverse complement.
GATGCTGCATGACTCTTGCTCCCTGTATCTCAGAGCAGCAGTGTTATCTGTCTCTGAGGGAGTTTGGTCGGGTGTGGAGCGGAGCGCATGGTCCGGAGGACAAGAAGCCTGGAGACAGTGCGCGAACCCATCATCGACTCCATTTCTCACCGATCTCGACAATCAAAGCGTCAAGCAAGATTGAAATCCACGAGAAAGAAGAGTGGAAGGAGAGCAGGTTTTCAACATCATCTGTCTGCATTTGATTGGGCTCTCTTTCCCTTTTGCTCGCTACTGCTCGAAGGCAGGTGCTTGCGTTTGGCCCGTCTCTCTCTCCACCTCGCTCTCTGCTGCTGGAGGATGGTGCCAGAGTCTTGGGTGTTGGCCAAGGTTTAATTGACACGGCTAGTGGATTAGACTCTGGCAGTTCATGTTATCTATGTTTCTGGTTACTAATTTTTTTTAAATTGTTAGTTTGGATGGTTTTGTTTGGGGCAGACTGGCCCTGCACCCTGTAGTCAACAAGCGACACGTCAATAAATTCATCTGAACTAAACTGAACTTTCCTAGCAACACACACACAAAACGCTAGAGGAACACAGGAGGCCAAGCAGCATCGATGGAAAAGAGTAAATAGTCGACATTTCGGGCTGAGACCCTTCATCAGGTCCGTTCATGACTCCTGCTGAAGGGTCCTAGGCTGAAACGTCGACTGTTTACTCTTTTCCATAGATGCTGCCTGGCCTGTTGAGTTCCTTCAGCATTTTGTGGTGTGTGTTGCTTGGATTTCCAGCATCTGCAGATTTTCTCATCTTTGAACTTCCCTAGACTGTTACAAAGACTCTGTAGTTTGGTTAATATTATGTCAGTTTCATTCATTTTTTGCTGTTTTGTCTGCTTTGTTCTCTTTTTTTGTGTGTTGGGTGTTTGATAATTTTGCTTGAACTGGTTCCATGGTGTTTCTTTGTTGTGTGGCTGTCTGTGGGAAGATGAATCTCAGGGTTGTGTACTGCATACATACTTTGATAATAAATGTACTTTAAATCTTTGAAATTCTAATAAAACAACTGTGCTTCATGGGAGTGCTATTTAAAAAAACAAATGCTGCTTAAGCCAAAACGGCCAACATCTGTTATTCATGGGCAGTATAGTGGAGTGAGGTAGTATATCACTGCTCCAGAGGCCTGAGTTTGATCTTGGTGCTTGGAAACAGGGGATGTCAGGTAAGTTTTTCACATAGAGAATGGTGGGATACAATAGGGTCTTTAAAGAGCCTCTTAGATGGGTACATGGAACTTAGAAAAATAGAGGGCTATGTGCTAGGGAAATTCTAGGCAGTTTCTAGAATAGGTTACATGGTCAGCACAACATTGTGGGCCAAAGGGCCTGTAATGTGCTGTAGATTTCTACATCCTATGGTCTGACCTTGGGTGCTGTCTGTGTGGAAATTACATGCTCCCTCTGTTACTTTGTGTACTTCCTCGAGGTGTTCCATTTTCCTCACACATTTTAAAGACTTGAGGGCTGGGAGGTGATTTAGTAACTGTAAGTGAGCACAGTATACAGATGAGTGGTAGAATCTGGGTGGCGAAGCAAATGTGTGGAGAATACGCTGGGTTTGGGAAGGATTAGTGCAAATGGATGCTGGCTGGTTGATGTACACTCAGAGGGCTGAAGGGCCTGTAACTGTGTCACACCTCATTAAGTGTTAAACAACAGTGTAAGGAGGGGAGAGAGATAGACAGATTGGGAGAACTAGGAAGAGAATTTCAGTGCTTATCATCAGAAGGCTTGATTATTAATGATAGAATGGCTAAACTCAGGACGTCAGAAATTTGGAAGTGCATTGGAAACAAAGGATGAGGTAATGGAGGGGTTTGAAAAGAAGGATAAGAATTTCTTTGAAAATCAATAAAGAAGAGAAGATAGTGGAAGGATAAGAAAATGCTGGAAGAGTGCAGTGCGTCAGGCAGCATCTGTGGAGAGAGAGGCTCCAGGAAGGGTGTGATAGCAGTACAGAGAGTACAGAAGAGAATCACCAGGATGCTGTGTGATATGGAAGGATACAGTTATAAGAAGAGGTTGAATACACTGGGTTTATTCTCAATAAAATTCTTGTCTGGACTAGATGAGTATCCCAGCTCTTCACCCTCCTAAAAACCAGGATGCTGGGAGGTGGTTTAATTGGGGTCTGATGGGTATTGGTGATAGAAACTTTGATAGGATACCCTAGATCAGATACTTCATGGACCTCCCACTCCCCATTCCCAAGACCAACAATATTAACCTGGAGTTGTGTAACCCTTTAAATAAAAGAAATGTGCTTCGCGGGTGTGTTATGTGGGGCAGAGCTACAATTGGGTCACCAATGTAATTAAGTCACAAAGCAATCAAACAGGCTGCTTGGTGATAGAAAACTGGATGGCTATGTATGAGGGAAGGGTTAGATTGATCTTGGATTAGGTTAAAAAGGTTTGCACAACATCGTGGGCCAAAGGGCCTATACTGTGCTATTATGTTCTATGTTCTATGTCCTAGGGAATAAAGAAAAATAAAAATCTTCTCCCAGAGTGGCAGAGGACCTGAGCTCATAGGCATTTCAGTAATACGTACTTCGAGGAATACGTATGAAGGGTTTTTCTAGGGATAGATAGAAGCGGAGAGTTTTTTGAAGCACAACCATTGATACAGACAAGTTTCAGAGAAATGCCCAGTTCTGTGCGACATATGTAGAAGAATCCTTTATTATCACCAAGTATGTGGACACATACAGGAGAATTTGATGTGTCCACATACTTGGCAATAATAAAGGATTTTTCTACATATGTCGCACAGAACTGGGCATTTCTCTGAAACTTGTCCGTATCAATGGTTGTGCCTCAGGAAACTCTCCGCTTCTATCTATCTCTAGAAGTGGAGAGTTTCCTGAAGCACAACCATCATATGTATGAGTAATCTTGCTAATTAATATGTTTTATGAGCAGGGAACTGCGGAGAATGTGCATGGGAGTAAAGAGAGGTAACTAATGAAGCCTATTTTGGTAATGGCTATCTTTGCCTTAAAAATATTCACTCTGTTTCTAGAAGTTCAAAAAGAATAAAAATATATACTGCGTCATTTGTCTTAAAGGATTTTTTTTTTAATGCTTGAAACTTATTTCTGAACAGTGTCCCTGGTTCTCAATTTCCTCACAGGAGGAAACATGCCCTCCACATCCACTGTCAAGACATCTCATGACTTACAATGTTTCAAGCAGGTTTCATCAGCTTCCTTTTTAAAAAATTTTTTCTGCCAAAGTGGATCTGAACAGCTATAACGAGACTGCCCTCTCAGCTTTCCAAGTTCCATTGGGATTAACCAGCTAATCCAGCCTCCTTAAAATTCATTTTCCTCATGATGCTCCATTTACCAGTTCTTTGCCCATTCACTTAACCTAACAATATCCCCTTCGTAGCCTCCTTATGTCTCTTCACAACCTAGTTTCCACTTGTTTAGCGACATTACCTTCAGTTCCTTCATCCAAGTAACTTACATAACAAATAAAAAGTTGAGGTCCCAGCACCAATTACTATGACACATAACTTGTTACATTTTGACAGCTAGAAGACTGACTGAAGCCAAACCTCTGTGTCATATTAGTCATCCAATCTTCTATCCATGCCAATATGTTACCTCATACTGATGGCATTTAATATTCTGCAATAATAGTTCTTTATCAGATGTCTCTTGGAATTGAAATATCATATGTATCAAATTGCTTTCTTTTATCGGCACTACATTTGCTTCTTTAAAGAACATCAATAAATTGGTTGAAGACATTTTCTTTTTCATAAAACCAGGTGAATGTTCCATAGTTACCTTGAATTTTTCTAAGTGCCCCACCATAGGTCTTTAATAATAGCTTCTTATATACTTAGTGGCCACTTTATTAGGAATCTCCTGTACCTAATAAAATGGCCACTGAGTGATATTTGTTGTCCTCTGCTTCTGTACTCCATCAGCTTCAAGGTTCAATGTGTTGTGTGTTCAGAGATGCTCTCCTACACACCACTGTTATAACAAGTTGTTACTGTCACCTTCCTGTCAGCTTGAACCAGTCTGGCCATTCCCTTCTGACTTCTCTCATTAACAAGGCTTTTTTGCTCACAGAACTGTTACAACCACATGTTTTTGTGTGTTTATTTTTTGCACCATTCTCTGTAAACTTTAGAGTCTGTTGTGCGTGAAAGCCCCAGAAGATCAGCAGTTTCTGAGATACTCAAACTATCCTGCCAGCATGAATACTCACAGTCAAAGTCTCTTAGATCACATTTCCTCCTCCCTTCTGATGCTTGGTCTGAACAACTGTACCTCTTGACTACATCTGCATGCATAATGTATTGAGTTGCTGCCACATGATTGGCTGATTAGATATTTGCATTAATAAGCAGGTCTATAGGTGTATCTAATAAAGTAGCCATATTGTTGGTGATGGATGTTAAGACTTGTCGTTTCCCATGTTCTATCCCTCTCCCTTTTTTAATAAAAGAGTTGCATTCTCTATTTTCTAATCTAACGGAACCTCCCAAAAATCTAGGATATTTTGGAAAATTGAAAACAAAGACCTCATGTATCATGGCAACACACAGACTGCAAAAGCTTCAATTTGGAGAGAAAAAAACAAACTTCTGCGGGAACTCTGCGGGCATGCAGTATCAGTTCAGATGAAGAGTTTTGACATGAGACAATGACTGCCCATTTCCCTCCATGGATGCTGCCTGACCCACTGAGTTCCTCCAGCAGTTTGATTTTCATATCAAGTATCTCACCAGTTATTTCCTTTCAGATCCTATGTCGAAATACTTTAGAACCCAGAAACTTGTCAGCCCACAGCTCTAACAATTTGTTCAGTATAATTTCCCCGGTAAATATAATTTTCCTGATCATGTCATTTCTTCCATTTACCAAATTACAATTATTTCTAGATTTTATTGCTTACATTCTCAACAAAGAAAACTAACATATGACACCTGTTAAATTCATCTGTTAGCTCTTTATTTTCTATTATTAATTCCCAAGACTTCCATTCAATCAGCCAAACTCTCACCTTGTTATCTTGGTTTTTTACATATCTGTGGAGACTTCCACCATCTGCTTTCACACTTCAAGTTACTTTTATCTAGTTCTCTAATTTTTCCTCTTGTTGTTCTTTTTTTTTATTATTTTCAATCTTCTAAGCTGCCAAATGCTTTTGAATAAGTTTATGCTTTTTCTCCCCCAAGTCTATTGTTACTTTTATCTTTTTTAGTTAACCACAGATGTTTAACGCAAAAATTCCCCCCTTTGAATTCTTCTTCCTTGTGTATTCTTGATGGTTCCCTTAAATGTCTGCCACTGAATCTCGTTTAATCAGGGCCTTAGCTTAATTTGCCAGGCCCTTTTTTTTGGATCAGTTCCCATAGCCTCTTATCCAAGTTGAGCTGCTGGAGTCTCGGAAGCAGGATGGGTTGGACAATTTAGGAATGGTTTAAAAAAATATATAGATGAAGTATAGGATTAAATGGTGAAGCAGGACCAAGGAAACAAGGCGTACTCCCATGTCTTATGTTCTTAAGATCTTAGAGGTGTCACTGTTTAGATATTTAAAGGTAGTATGGAGGAAGTAGATCAAGTTTTAGAAGATTGAGGTACTGAGGGTTATGAGGAACTACTACAGAGGGAGATCATTCATTGAATGGCAGAGAAGGCTTCAGGGGCTGATCGTCCCTCGTCAACGTCGATGAGGACCTCAGCACCATTATGATATGTCATATATGTAACTTAGAATGACCTTGACACCATTATGATATATCATATATGTAACAGGGGCTGATATATGTAACTTAGAATACTTTTTTATGCATAGCACCATACTGTTGAAGAGAAACAGCAGATCTCACAACGTAAGTCAGTGATAACAAACTTGATTCTGAGTCCGGGAGGCCTACACTGGGGTCGACTTTCTTGTTTAGCGATGTGTTTTAAATGACTGGACAATTGGTGATTACTTTAGGCAACCTTGGGCAGGAAACCAGGGAGCTTCAAAGTAAATTTATTATCAAAGTACATATATGTCACCATATACTACCATGAGATTCATTTTCTTGAAGGCATTCATGGTAGAATAAAGAAGTGCAATAGAAGCAATGTAAAACAAACACAAATACTGACAAACTATGCAAATACAAAAAGAAACAAGTAATAATAACGATAAATAAATACAGTACTGTGCAAAATTCTTAGGCATATATATACATACAGTTAGGGAGCCTAAGACTTTTGCACAGCACTGTAGTAATCTTACATATTGCACTGTACTGCTGCAAAAAGAAAACAAAATTTCATGACATACATGAGTGATGATAAACCTGATTCTGATATGGGTCTCTATTGTGAACTGAGAGTGGGAAGGGGGCAGGGAGAGGGGATTCATCGTTGGGAAGAGGGGAAGGGAAACGGGAGGCTGGAAGCACTGGAGAGACATTCTGTAATGGTCAATAAACCAGTTGTTAGGAATCATATCACCTTGCCTGGTGTCTCAGGGATGGGTGTGTCTGCACACGCCACCCCCTCACTCCGCTTCGGCTCTCTTTTTATGCGACCTATTTCACATTCCTCCCGTGGCGCACCGCCCTCGCCAGTCCCAACATTCTTTGTTCCCGCCAAATGTACAAACTCGCTCGCCTTTCCACGTTGACAAATACAATACTGTGCAAAAGTCTTAGGCACTCGAGCTGTAGATGTTTGCCCAAGGCCTCTGCATGGTACTGGAAGTAACTAAATAATACTGAGATCAAAGAATCCTTGAAAGTGAGTCCATAGGTTGCATTCAGTAATTGGTTCAGTCTTGTGGTGAGGGAAGATGTCCACACTGGTTCAGGGGTCTGATGGTTGAAGTCTACTAACTGCTCCTGAACCT